>NC_041384.1:653335550-653372683 GCF_002162155.2 Triticum dicoccoides | reverse complement strand
TCATCACTCGGTAGGATTTTTTAAACTTAGGCGAGTACTGGACTGCAGCTAAGCCCCCGAGTGAGAGGGTTGCTCATCACTTGGTAGGATTTTTTTTAAAACTTAGGCGAGTATTGGACTGCAACTAAGCCCTCGAGTGAGAGGGTTTCTCATCACTCGGTAGGATTTTTTTAAAACTTAGGCGAGTACTAGACTGCAGCTAAGCCCCCGAGTGAGAGGGTTGCTCACCACTTGGTAGGATTTTTCAAACTTAGGCGAAATGGATTCGCAGCTAAGCCCCCGAGTGAGAGGCTTGCTCATCACTCGGTAGGATTTTTTAAACTTAAGCGAAACGGATTTGCAGCTAAGCCCCCGAGTGAGAGACTTGCTCATCACTCGGTAGGATTTGTTAAACTTAGGCGAAATAGATTCGCATCTAAGGCACCCATTGGGGGATTTAGAACATATAAGAAAGGAACAACAATCATTTAATAGACTGCAAAATTGTGTCTTTGATAATCAAACTAAAGGGTATTTCTTATTACATCTCAATAGTCTGAATGCTTAAGTGTAAAAGGGGTGGAGCAGCTCCGCGTTCCAAGCGCGTGGCTCGTCTTTCTTGTGCTCAACGTTGTAGAGGTGGTACGCTCCATTGTGGAGCACTCTGGTGATGATGAAGGGACCTTCCCAAGTAGGGGCGAGCTTGTGTGGCTTCTGCTGATCCACTCGAAGAACCAAGTATCCTTCCTGAAATGCTCGACCCCTCACGTTTCTGGCGTGGAATCAACGCAGGTCTTGCTGATAAATGGTCGATCGGATCAGAGCCATCTCTCTTTCCTCTTCCAGGAGATCAACTGCATCTTGCCGAGCCTGTTCTGCTTCATCTTCTGAGAAAAGCTCGACTCTGGGTGCATGGTGAAGCAAGTCACTCGGAAGCATAGCTTCAGCTCCATAGACCAAGAAGAATGGAGTTCGGCCAGTCGACCAATTCGGAGTCGTCCTCAAACCCCAAAGCACTGACGGAAGTTCATCAACCCAGGCGCCTGCCGCATGCTTGAGATCACACATCAGTCGGGGTTTCAGTCCTTTGAGGATCAACCCATTTGCTCTTTCAGCTTGTCCATTCGACTGGGGATGGGCGACTAAAGCGTAGTCGACTCAAGTGCCTTGGGAAGCACAGAAGGCTCTGAACTCGTCTGAATCGAAGTTCGAGCCATTGTCAGTGATGATGCTGTGCGGAACACCATATCTGAATGTTAACTCTCTGATGAAACTGACCGCAGTACTCGCTTCAAGACTTTTGATAGGTTTGGCTTCAATCCATTTGGTGAACTTGTCGACTGCCACGAGTACATGAGTGAAGCCGATCCTACCCATTCTCAAAGTTCCAACCATGTTCAAACCCCAAACAGCGAAGGGCCAGACGAGTGGAATGGTCTTCAGGGCTGATGCAGGCTTGTTGTAGGATCGAAAGTATGTCTAGAGGGGGGGGGGTGATTAGACTACTTGACCAAATAAAAACTTAACCTTTTCCCAATTTTAGTTCTTGCAGATTTTAGCTATTGTAGGACAAGTCAAGCAATCATCACACAATTCAAGCAAGCATGCAAAGAGTATATTGGCAGCGGAAAGTAAAGCATGCAACTTGCAAGAATGTAAAGGGAAGGGTTTGGAGAAATCAAACGCAATTGGAGACACGTATGTTTTTCCCGTGGTTCGGATAGGTGGTGCTATCCTACATCCACGTTGATGGAGACTTCAACCCACAAAGGGTAATGGTTGCGCGAGTCCACAAAGGGCTCCACCCACAAAGGATGACGGTTGCACGAGTCCACAAAGGGCTCCACCCACAAAGGGTCCATGAAGAAGCAACCACCCACAAAGGGTCCACGAAGAAGCAACCTTGTCTATCCCACCATGGCCATCGCCCACACAGGACTTGCCTCACTAGCGGTAGATCTTCACGAAGTAGGCGATCTCGTTGCCCTTACAAACTCCTTGGTTCAACTCCACAATCTTGTCGGAGGCTCCCAAGTGACACCTAGCCAATCTAGGAGACACCACTCTCCAAGAAGTAACAAATGGTGTGTAGGTAATGAACTCCTTGCTCTTGTGCTTCAAATGATAGTCTCCCCAACACTCAACTCTCTCTCATAGGATTTGGATTTGGTGGAAAGAAGATTTGAGTGGAAAGCAACTTGGGAAGGCTAGATATCAAGATTCGTATGGTAGGAATGGAATATCTTGGTCTCAACACATGAGTAGGTGGTTCTCTCTCAGAACATATGAGTAGGAATTGTGTATGTGTTCTGATGGCTCTCTCCACGAATGAAGAGGAGGTGGAGGGGTATATATAGCCTCCACACAAAATCCAACCGTTACACACAGTTTTCCAATCTCGGTGGGACCGAATCAACAAACTTGGTCAGACCGAAAATGTAAACCTAGTGACCGTTAGAGATTTTCGGTGGGACTGACATGCAACTCGGTGGGACCGATATGGTTAGGGTTTGGGCATAACGTAATCTCGGTGAGACCAATTACACAAACTCGGTGAGACCAAATTTGGTAATTAGCTAACCAGATAGTTGGTCAGGCAAACTCGGTGGGACCGATTTGCTCTTTCGGTGAGACCGAAAAGTTACAAAAAGGAAACACTGAATTTACATTGCAATCTCGGTGGGATTGATTTGCTCTTTCGGTGAGACCGAAAAGTTACGAAAGGGAAATAGAGAGTTTGCAATCCCATCTCGGTGAGACTGAGATCCCTATCGGTAGAACCGAATTGCTAGGGTTTGGCAGTGGCTTATGACAAGTGAAACTTGGTGGCGCCGGATAGGAAGAATCGGTAGGACCGATTTTGGCTTAGGGTTTAGGTCATATGTGGATATGGGAAAGTAGTTGAGGGTTTTGGAGCATATCACTAAGCACATGAAGCAAGAGGCTCATTAAGCAACACCTCATCCCTCCTTGATAGTATTGGATTTTCCTAAAGACTCAATGTGATCTTGGATCACTAAAATATGAAAAGAAGAGTCTTGAGCTTTTGAGCTTGAGCCAATCGTTTGTCCTTAGCATTTTGAGGGTTCCTCTTTCACATCCATGCCATGCCAATCATTGACCTTTCCTGAAATAGTCATCTTGGAATAGCATTAGCTCAATGAGCTATATGTTGTTATGAATTACCAAAACCACCTAGGGATAGTTGCACTTTCACTTGTGAGACATGTTGGAGTAAAACTGGCAATCTTCACATTTGTCGACTATTTCTTGAGTCATCTCATTTGCTCGTGGCCAATAAAATCCCGCTCGGTATGCTTTGGCCACAATGGTCCGAGAGGACGCATGGTGACCACAGGTCCCCGAGTGGATGTCATTGAGGATCACTTGACCTTCTTCTGGTGTTATGCATTTCTGGCTAACTCCAGTTACGCTTTCTCTGAACAGCTGCCCTCTGATCACGGTAAAAGCTTTGGATCAGCGGACGATCTGTCGGGCCTCTTCTTCGTCCTCTGGGAGTTTTTTCCTAAGAATGTACACGATGTACGGCACTATCCAGTCGGGAGTGATGACCAAAACCTCCATGATCAAATCGACCATGGCCGGGACTTCGATTTCAGTCAGGTCAGCGGCGCTCTTTGGTTGCGGGGGCTCTTCAGTGAAAGGATCTTCCTGGACTGAAGGTGCATGAATATGTTCCAGAAACACATTACTAGGAATGGCTTCTCTCTTAGAACCTATCTTCGCCAAATCATCTGCTGCTTGAGTTTTCAGTCGGGGGATGTGATGGAGCTCTAAACCCTCAAACTTCTTCTCTAACTTTCTTACTGCATTACAATAGCCGGTCATAGCTGGGCTTCTGATGTCCCACTCCTTCATTACTTGATTCACCACTAAATATGAGTCGCCGTAGACCATGAGGCGATGGACGCCGAGTGAAATGGCCATACGTAACCCGTACAAATGTCCCTCATATTCAGCTTCATTGTTGGAGGAATCAGAATGAATCTGGAGAACATAGCGGAGCTTGTCGCCTCGGGGGGATACCAATACCACCCCCGCACCAAAACCGTTCAACATCTTAGATCCATCAAAGAACATGGTCCAACGGTCCGAGTGAATCTGAGTCGGCAGTTGTTGTTCGATCCACTCGGTGTGGAAATCTGCTATTGCCTGGGACTTGATAGCTTTCTTTGCGTCAAATTTGATATCCAAGGGAAGGAGTTCAATCGCCCACTTTGCCACTCGACCGGTTGCATCTCTGTTGTTCAGAATTTCAGACAATGATGCGTCACTAACGACTGTAATGAAGTGATCAGAGAAATAATGTGCAACCTTCTTCGTGGTCATGTAAATCCCATAAACAAGCTTCTGATAATGTGGATATCTTTGCTTGGATGGAGTCAGAACTTCAGAAACATAGTATACTGGGCGCTGAACTTTATAGGATTCTCCTTCTTCTTCCCGCTCGACCGTGAGTACCGTACTGACGACTTGTCCAGTGGGTGCAATATAAAGTAGTAAAAGTTCTTTGCTGATTGGAGCAGCAAGCACCGGCTGGGTGGAAAGCAGGGCTTTGAGCTCTGCAAACGCTGCGTCAGCTTCAGGAGTCCACTCGAACTTGTCCGATTTCTTCATTAGTCGGTAAAGAGGCAATGCCTTTTCACCGAGGCATGAGATGAATCGACTCAAGGCGGCCAAGCAACCAGTAAGCTTCTGTACATCATGCATATGCACAGGGCGCTTCATTCAGAGTATGTCACCAACTTTTTCTGGGTTCGCATCGATCCCTCGTTCAGAAACGAGAAAACCGAGTAACTTTCCACCAGGAACTCCGAATGTGCATTTTGACAGATTAAGCTTGATATCATACCTTCTCAGGTTGGCAAAGGTTTCAGCGAGGTCAGTCAGCAGGTCAGAACCTTTGCGTGACTTGACCACAATGTCATCCATATACGCTTCCACATTCCGACTGATTTGTGTGAGAAGGCACTTCTGAATCATCCTCATGAATGTGGCACCAGCATTCTTGAGATCGAATGACATGGTGACATAGCAAAAACACCCGAATGGAGTGATGAAAGCTGTTTTTATCTCATCGGGACCATACAGATGGATCTGATGATACCCAAAATAGGCGCCTAGAAAATAAAAATGCTCACACCCCGCAGTCGAGTCGACAATCTGATCGATACGGGGGAGAGGGAAATGATCTTTCGAGCAGGCCCGATTGATATGTTTGAAGTCAATGCACATGCAAAGTGAGTCGTCCTTCTTGGGGACCATGACAACATTGGCAAGCCACTCGGAGTGGTAAATCTCGTGGATGAACTCAACTGTCAGGAGCCGAGCCACTTCCTCACCAATTGCTTTTCTCTTCTGTACGGTGGACCGTCGAAGATGTTCCTTGACTGGTTTTACTTTCGGGTCAACTCACAGATGATGCTCAGCCAGTCCCCTGGGTACACCTGGCATGCCATAAGGCTTCCATGCAAAGATGTCCCAGTTCTCACGGAGGAACTGGATGAGCGCTTCTTTCTATTTTCTATCGAGTGATGTTGAGATATGAGTAGGAGCAGCATTAGGATCGGTCGGGTGGATATGAATCGGCTTAGTTTCACCATACGACTGAAATGCAGAATCTGTGGCAGGTTTCTTGGAGCGTAGCAAATCACTCGGATCTGCACTTTTCTGGTATTCTTACATTTTGACTGCTGTCGTTTGTGCATCGACGATTTTTGAGCCCTTCTGGAAGCACTCTTCCGCCTTCTGCCGATTGCTAGTGATAGTGATCACTCCTCTGGGACCAGGCATTTTCAATTTGAGGTACACGTAACACAGCCGAGCCATGAAACGTGCATAGGCAGGCCTACCCAGAATGGCATGATAAGCACTCTTGAAATCCACTACTTCAAATGTCAACTTTTCTTTGCGGTAATTCTTGGAATCACCGAAAACCACATCAAGGGCGATCTGGCCGAGTGATTCAGCCTTCTTGCCAGGTATAACGCCATGGAAATTCATATTGCTTTTGCTGAGCTTGGACATCGGAATCCCCATTCCCTTCAAGGTTTCAGCATAAAGGATATTCAGGCTGCTACCACCATCCATCAGCACTTTAGTCAGTCGAGTGCCTTCGACAACTGGGTCGACCACTAACGCTTGCCTCCCAGGGGTGGCTATACGTGCTGGATGGCCAGACTGGTCAAATGTGATGGCAGTCTGGGACCACTTCAAATAACTTGGTGTTGCTGAAGCAACCATGTTCACTTCTCTGTTGATAACTTTCAATCGACTTTTGCTCTCAACATCAGCAAAAATCATCAGAGTGGGGTTGACGTTAGGAAAACCATCGTCATCCTCTTCCTTATCCTCGTCCTTGTCTGACTCATTTTACTTCTCCTTGAGTTGTTTCTCTCGGAATTGCTGGATCAGGAGCGGACACTGCCGAGTGGTATGCTTGGGATAAATCAGATTACCCTCTTCATCTTTCTTGGTGTGAATGTGACATGGCAAATCCAACACATCATTTCCGTCTTGATCTTTCACTTTCTTGGGGTTCCAGGGTGCTTTGGGCTTCCCCTTGAACTTTCCTTGAGCCACAACTAAAGCCTCACCAGGAGCAACTGGCCGGGCTTTACATTTCTGTTTCCGATTGGAAGTACCTCCACCGGTGTCCTGGGCGACTGTTTTGTGTTTGCCACTCTGGAGTCGGTCTTCTTCTTCGCCGTTGGCGTATTTGGTGGCAATCTCCATCATCTGAGTCAGGGACATATCTCCTGTCCGACCGAATTTCAGATTCAACTCCCGATACTTAATGCCTTCCTTGAAAGCACAAACTGCTTGGTGATCTGACACATTCTCCACCGTATGGTGTAAAGTGATACATCTCCGGATATAGTCCCTCAGGATTTCATTTGGTTTTTGCACGTAACTCTGCAATTCAGTCAACCCCGCTGGTCGCTTGCAAGTACCTTCAAAAGTCCTAACAAACACTCGGGCGAGTTCCTCCCAACTGAGTATGCTGCCTGGTGCCAACTGATTCAGCCATGCTCTGGCCGAGCCTTCCAACATCAGAGGAAGGTGTTTCATGGCGACTTCATCATTGCCACCACCAATATGTACAACTACTCGGTAGTCCTCAAGCCAAGTGTCAGGCTTAGACTCTCCCATAAACTTGCTGACTCCAATCGCCAACCTGAAATTGGGAGGAATCACTGCGGCCCTGATGGCTCTGCTAAAACACTCGGGACCTGAAACATGCACTCTACCGCAAGTCAGATAATCTCTGTCATGGCCTTCTCTGTGTGCTCTGTTCCTGTCAACCAGACCTTGAACGAGAATAGATCTCGCATCAAAGCCTGGCTCCCTTGGGTCAACTGGTATTCTTCGCTCGCTGCTGTGAGGGCGTCTGTCATCATGCTGCCGAGGCACATATCACCCACTCCTCGGAGGAGGCATCGGCACTCGACATCGATCGTTGTGGCCGAGGCGGTGATCATATTGCTCATGGTTTCTGTACTGATCCTACCTGTGCCCACGTCCCTCACGTCGAGGGGGCGATCTTGGGCTGTGGGCCGACTGCACTGTATCCGCCACCACAGATCTACTATGAATCCTATTTTGCGACTGAGACACTGCGGTGTGCTGCTCTCCAGCTGCCCGGAGCAAGGCCTGGATCTGCATCAAACCTCTGCCTGCCTCCGACTGAGAGGGCTGGATTGACTCTGCTATTCGGGTCGTAGCTGTGAGATTTTGAATCGGAGTGCGGTATACCTGAGTTTGAGGCGGAAAAAGCTGTCGTCGACTGGATTCACGGATCCGCTGCCGAGCACGCTCTTCGAGTGCACGCTGCAGATTCTCCAGTCGAGTGCGCTCGGCCAGATTGGCCAGACGCGCTTCCTCCAAGGCCTGGGCCTCGGGGGTTTCTCCAATGATAGGAGTGTGAAGTGCATCCATGTTGCGACAGCGAAGTTCTTCCCTCCGCTGCCAAGAAAGGGGCTCGGGGCGGTACTCCTCATGAACGCGCGACGGATCGCCGCCGCCATCACCACCGTCGTTGCGGGGGAAGCTAGGATGACTGGGTTGTCCATCGACCATCAAGACTTCTGCCGCGGGATCGCTGCTGTCGCACTCGGATGCAGTCTCGACGGAGCCAGTCGACAGGTCGAACAGGCCATAGAGAGTTTCGTTGGGCTCGATTTCCACGACATGTGAGGTGGCTGACTGGCGGGCCACCGCGTGTCTCACCCACCGCTGGAGCCACGACCGACCGGAACGCTTGTGCCGGCGAGCGGCGGGGGATGAGGACACCATAGGAACCGACCAATACTGGGTCAACGGTTGCCAGAGAAGGACGTCATGGATGCACGCGCGAAAGTGCGTCGCCCTACGGACGAGGAGCGCATTGACGTCGAGTGGAGCTTCCTGGAGCCAGGCGGAGTCGTCGGCAATGAACACGAGTGCGCCAAGACGGATCTCGCGGCCCTCAACCAGTCCGCCGGCGGAAACGATGATGATGAGAATCGGAAAAATCGCAACTCCACCAGAAAGTCGCTAAGACACCTGCCCCACGGTGGGCGCCAACTGTCGTGGATCTAAGACTGACAGTAGAATGGGGGGTAGGAATGAGGAGGCAAAATCCTAGCTATGGCGAAGTTGTACACACGAGTTTTACGAGTTCAGGTCCTTCGAGGAGGAAGTAATAGCCCTACATCTCGGTGCTCGGAGGCGGTCAACTAGATTATGTATGTGTGTGTTTACAAGGGGTGCGAACCCTTGTGCCAGTGGAGGGGGTGGCTTATATAGAGTGCGCCAGGACCCCAGCCAGCCCACATTACAAGGGATTTAAGGTACATCAAGAGGGGGTCGTTACTGGTAACACTAGCAATTAAGGGACATAAATGCCTATTAAGTCTATGAAGTAAACGTCCGACCGTTGTCGTGCATAGTGACTTTAGGTCTTCTGTCCGTCGAGTGATAATTGTTTTGCTCGAGTGACTTTGAATCTTTCGAGTGGAATGTCTCGTAGTCGAGTGGATGATGCTATCCCTTGAATGCTTCTAGTTTTGGGATGGTGCCCTAGGGGAGGCTGTCTAGGTCAGGCCTATGACCCTACCCTAGGTACATAGCTTCATCAGTCATCCCCCTCCCCTTCCCCTTTGATTTGTTGATATAATTTTCTGTTCTTGCAACCACAAATTGGAGAAGTGAAAAGTCAGTTATTGGATTCCTTAGAGTGAAAATTGCTCACTTGGGTAGGAATTTCATTAATGTCGATGCCAATATTTCTTCGTCATCGACTGTTTTCTTAGAAGTCTATATAATTTTGTGTTTCATTTGTTTCGTGACTAGGATATCTCTAACATGTGGACAACAATATATACTAGCAGAATGCTTGTGCATTGCTACGGGCTACGTATATATAAATATTAATTAAAAAATGAGTAAGGTCGTCTATAAGGTCAAAGCTCATTTCTCCTTACAGGTCCGGACGTCTTCGGATATCAAACAGACGCTTAGTAGGCTCTCCAAATTCAACCGCCTGGACAGTCCGGGCTCCCCCAAATTCAGACCATATATGGGGGGGGGGAAATGTGGTTGTTCGGACTATCCACCATATTATCTCCAACACACGGACCCAACACAAAAAACCCACCCCACAACGCATCACCCCCTTTTTTTCTGTCGGACCCTCCCTTTCTCGCTCGGTTTCCCGCCATAGCGGGACATTTCTCGCTGGAGCCTCCTTCTTTAAAATCAAATGACACCCACCTCACCTTCACCGTGCATTGCAAAAGAGATGAAATTTTCATATTACAATACAGTAAATTTGATTAAACTAACACATATTATTTACATAAAATAATAAATTACTATAGAGATTAGTCTCAAAGGCCCATTCAACTTTGCCAATGCACACTCACATATAAGGTAAGTGATAACCTGAATGTATTTCTAGTCACCAGTAAGCTTCACCTCTAGCACAGATAGCATTCACTACTATATGGGATAATTGATGTTCTTATCTTCCTCGTCCTTCCCTACATCTTCTACGTTTAGTCTCTTCACCAACCCATTTCATTGAGGCCAACGAGCACCACGTCAACATCAGCGCGTTTGTCAGTGACGCCTCATCTTCTTCTTCTTCCTCCTTCCTTGCCAGTTTTAATTCTCATTCCTACTTATTTTTATAATACTCTTTCTTTCTTGTTTCGCTTTATTTTTTGGAACACTCTTTCCTTCTTCAACACCATGGACCACTTGGTCGCTTTAGTTATCTATTCCTTCTTATTCTTGGAGCACTCTCCCTTTCAACTATAGCATGAACCACCTAGCAAATGTATTGTCATTTTGTCCTCATCCGCGAATGTTTCGGCAACCATCAACATGTGGACATCCTGCAGAGCATGGTCGTCATTCATCTTGGTGAACGCTAGGTTGTTCATGTCGTGGGCCCATGGTGACCGTTGTCGATGTTGGCAAGTGGTGCTCGGCCATGTCGTTGAGAGCCTATTGATCGTCCTTGCCGACGAGCGCTTTCAAAATGATTCAACACGATGAAATGCTTGCTTAATTTATTAATTACACAAATAATTAACAACCTACCTAATCCTCCGCATGCCTAAATAAATGCCAACCAAATCAACTAATTACCTGCCTAATTGGTAGAAAAATATCTAGTTCTAATTATATGTAGGCATAATTAAGTGTCTACCTTAACCATTAATTGCATTAATGACTTGGTTACAAAATTTCTATTTAAATGGACCTAATTAATTGCATACATAATTAATCGTCTAGCTAATTAATTGCATTAAAGATTTGATTTTCAAATTGATCCATCGCTCAATTTCCAAAAAATAGCATGAATGGCTACTATGAATGACGGTGACTATCGAGTATTGTAGGACACATTTCCTTAACGAATTTCTTGACATTTGAATGGACTTACTTGATTTGAGAATGTAGCATGTCTCGCTCCATGTATTAATGACAATAAATATAATATGTCCGCGTCCACGAACAAAGGTGTGTGGTGGTGCGACGACCTGCCTTCGCCACGGTCGTCCTCGACGCCTGATGCACGCCCTGGCATTCTCAAGTATCGCGCCGATGTCAGGCCTGGCCACAACGTCCTTCATGGTGTTGTGCACGGCGTCCTCCGTAGGAGCGCGTGGATGCGTATGCCTGTAAGTAAAAGACATGCTATTTTTGTTGTTTATGAAACTTGTGAATTGTGATAGTCAATTCATAATAATAATAATAAATGACATAGTGCGCAGGATTAATGATTTGTTATTGAGAAATATTTCATTTTGTTTTGGAAGGTTATCGAGGAAAAATATTATGTCTATATTTTAGGAAGGTGATCTCACATATATGGTGTGAGTTATGAATTCTTAATTACCTATTATTTACATGATTGAAATGAATCAAAACCTGCTGAAGTAAGCACGAAACAAGATCTCCTTTTTAATAGGATTTGTTTTTTTAATGGGAAGGAGAAAAACCAGTTGGTGGGGGTGGTGTGAGTTGAGACGAAGAAAAACCGGACGAAAATAAACCGCACCAGGCTACCAACTCCTCCATTAGGAGTAGAGATGACATGCAATGCTTTATGAAAATGAACGTGGATGTGCTTGTGTATGTGTTGTGTACAAGTCTTGTGCTTTAGCAGCTTGAGGCCTTGCTAGCGGCTAGCAGTGTAGCACGAAGCTGCTAAACCAAATATTCCTATATGTCATCATTGATTGGCCGGCTTGGACATCAATGACGATACACCAGTCAATACTTGCTTGTCATCACTCATCGGTTTTGAGCCGGTCACTGATTAAGGTGTCATCACTGACCCGGAGGCACAAATGGGCCATTCACACATTAGTGATGATATGATATGGCCGTTGTTCACGTTCTAGTAGTGCTATGCTGATATACAACCCCGTACTCTAGTACGACCCTTGGGCCCTCCAGAAGGAAGGAATCAACAATCTTGTCGTGCAAGACAAGGAGGTTAGACCAATGTTTGACTCCTCAACTAACATAGGTCGATTGGGACTCTGTAAAGCCTAGCCCTTTGCATCCTTTATGAGCCAAGGTAGGGCTAGTCGATAGACACCTTATTCCCTACCCTTCGGTACACCTATGATCATCTTGATCTACCTCGTACTCTTTGTACCCCATCCAATCAATATACACAAGTAGGATATGGTATTACCTCGACCGCAAGGGCCCGAACCTAGGAAAAATCGGTCTCCTATTTCCCTCCCGGTTCTTGTCGTGATACCCAACCGAAGCATCTACTAGGATCTACACTGATAGTCCTAGTGCCCTCACCCGGTTGGTGCTAACCTCTCAACGCTGTACCCTTTTCCTCCCCTTGTCATACCTCCAAGTGTCTCCCACAACCTAAATAAGATGGATCATCATTTTTGTTGGAGATATGATCTTGAGGCAATCATGTGATGATTATATTTCCCTATGTATTCATGAGTCATTTCTATTGTCCTTGAACACCATCAATGATATGTATCAATAAGTATGTGACTTGTTGGCTAGTATATGATTCAGTTGATGACTATGTTTCACAAGTCATGCGCATAGAGACGCTAAACCTTAGTTTGGACTCACAGATGGAGATCAATGAGCCAGACAGACCAACTTTGAGGCAAAGTGAGGTATTGTCATCTCTTAGTCTCAAGTACGATGTATATGCCATGTCCTAGACCTGAGGTCCTCACATGTTCTCAGGATGAAGATCGACTTACTTAGGGTTTATCAAACGCTACTCCGCATCTGGGTAGTTATAAAAGGTAGCTTTTGGGTGAGTCATTAGACATGCCACGAGAAATGGTTGACCAAGAAGGGATTTCCCCCTGCGATAAGGAGAGATATTCTCTGGTCCCTCTCGAGTGATCAGGTTCAGAAAGCATGGCCATGTGACTTGGGTCAAGCATTAACCCAGTTTGAGAATCTGTATCACGGTTTTGAGAAGAGAGGTTGAGCTACCACAAGGGTGACAAATACTCGCCTTGAGATTGAAAACATATATCATGAGACAAAAGGAATGTTGCATATGACACATTGTCAAGGTTCATCAAACGACTTTACGCACACATGGGAGTTGGCACGTTTTCGTAAGAGCCTGGAGCCGCTACCAACTATCAACTCGGGTCGTGTCCATGTGTACGTGAACCTATAGGGTCACACACTTAAGGGGTTGTAGCTCATTCAGATTGGATCTGAGTGGAAATGGGAGTAGACTCCTAGTGGGCCTCAAGTGTTGAGCCCACTTCAGAGGTCTATATAAAGGGGAGTGGGCGCATCACTTAGGGTTGATCTTTTTCCTCCCCACCGAACCACCGCTTCCATTTCCCATGCCCTCATGCCATGCGACCAGACCTAGCAGCCTGCTTCCCTACGCTGCTCCCCGCACGTGTGGATATCTTGGAGGTACCTCATCTGGGGTGCTTGGTGTTGGAAATATGCCCTATAGGCAATAAGATTGTATCCACGTTTGTAATTAAGAGTTTATATTCTATTTTATAACTGCTATGATCCTGGAATATGCGATTCAGTGGAAAACTCATAAGCATGTGTGGAATGATAAAAGATAAAATCAGAAATAAACTGCTATGACCCTAATCAGATTCCTTTTTTGGATCTTGGAATGATCAACATACCTTAACGGACTAAACTCGGCCAATATAGGCGTGGGGGGTGAGGGAGTCCTGGATTAGGGGGTCTTCGGACAGCCGGACTATATTCTTTGGCCAGACTGTTAGACTATGAAGATACAAGATTGAAGGCTTCGTCTCGTGTCCGGATGGGACTCTACTTGGCGTGGAAGGCAAGCTTGGCAATACAGATATGTATATCTCCTCCTTTGTAACCGACCTTGTGTAACCCGAGCCCTCTCCGGTGTCTATATAAACCGGAGGGTTTTAGTCCGTAGGACAACAGACAATCATACCGTAGGCTAGCTTCTAGGGTTTAGCCTATCTGATCTCGTGGTAGATCTACTCTTGTACTACCCATATCATCAATATCAATCGAGCAGGACGTAGGGTTTTACCTCCATCAAGAGGGCCCGAACCTGGGTAGAACTTCGTGTCCCCTGCCTCCTGTTACCATCCGCCTAGACGCACAGTTCGGGACCCCCTACCCGAGATCCGCCGGTTTTGACACCGACATTGGTGCTTTCATTGAGAGTGCCTCTGTGTCATCGCCGTTAGGCTTGATGGATCCTTCTATCATTGTTAGCGATGCAGTCCAGGGTGAGACTCTTCTCCCTGGACAGATTTTTGTATTCGACGGCTTTGCACTGCGGGCCAATTCGCTTGGCCATCTGGAGCAGATTGAAAGCTACGCCCCTGGCCATCAGATCAGGTTTGGAAGCTTAAACTACACGACCGATATCCGCGGAGCCTTGATCTTCGACGGATTCGAGCCTCTGCCTTGTGCGTCACGTGGTCATGATGAGTACGATTTAGCTCTACCATCCGACAGTGTTCAGGAGATCGCACCGGCAGCCGCTCCGACCCTCAATTCGGAGCCAGTTGCGCCGTCCATGGACGGGTGGATGGACCCCGCCACGGAGGCCTTACCCTCATCGGCGATCGAGCCGAACATCGACCTTACTCTGCACGAGAGCCATGTTGACAAACTGCCGGATTTCTCTCCGGCCACGGACTCCGAACCGCCTGCGCCCGTTCCTAGCGAATCCGATTGGGCTCCGATCATGGAGTTTATGTCCGCAGATATTTTTCAGCACTCGCCCTTTGGCGACATACTGAACTCGTTAAGGTCTCTCTCCTTGTCAGGAGAATCCTGGCCGAACTATGTCCGGCAGGATTAGGATGCGAACGACGAAGAAATTTGTGGCCCGCCCACCACCCACTTAGTAGCCACTGTCGATGACTTAATAGACATGCTCGACTTTGACTCCAAAGACATCGACGGTATGGATGACGATGCGGGAGACGAAGATGAACCACTGCCCACAGGGCACTGGACAACCCTCTCATCATAAAATATATACATGGTGGACACACCCAAAGAAGGCAATGGCGACGAGACATCGGAGGATGACCCCTCCAAGAAGCAACCCAAGCGCCGATGTCAGCGGCGCCGCTCTAAGTCCCGCCAAAGAAAAAGTGGTGACACCGGCACAAGAGATAATAACACTCCGGATAGTGCCGAAGATAACAACAATCCCCTCCATCAAGATTCAGAGCAAGAGGATGGAGGAGCCAGCCCTCCTGAGAGAGCGGTAGATGGAGAAGCGGAGGATGATAATTACATGCCCCCTCCGAAGACGAGGCAAGCCTCAGCGATGACGAATTTGCCGTGCCAGAGGATCCCGTCGAACAAGAGCACTTCAAGCGCCGGCTTATAGCCACGGCAAATAGCCTTAAGAAAAAGCAGCAGCAGCTTCAAGCTGATCAAGATCTACTAGCTGACAGATGGACGGAAGTCCTCGCGGCCGAGGAATATAAACCCGAGCGCCCCTCCAAGAGTTACCCAAAATGCAGGCTGCTACCCCGACTGGAGGAAGAAGCATATGACGCGCCTGATCGGCCACCTCGTGGCCATGATAGAGAGGCATTCCAGCCAAAAACTCGGCCTGCACCCCGACGCCATTCAAATAAAAAGGCATGGGGAAATACGCCAGACCTGTGAGATGTATTGGAGGACAAAGCAAAACATGCAAGATCGATCTACGGATCACGAGGGCGCGCCACTATGCGAGACGATAAACGTCACGCCGGATACAGTAAAAGTCAATCCGGCCAGGCCGAACACAGCGGGCAAGACCCATTCGAGCTGCGTCGCGATATAGCCCAATACAGAGGCACTGCACACTCCCTATGCTTCACAGACGAAGTAATGGATCATCAAATCCCAGAGGGTTTCAAACCCGTAAATATTGAATCATACGACGGCACAACAGATCCTGCGGTATGGATCAAGGATTTCCTCCTCCACATCCACATGGCCCGTGACGATGACTTACACGCCATCAAATACCTCCCACTAAAGCTCAAAGGACCAGCGCGGCATTGGCTTAACAGCTTGCCAGCAGAGTCAATTAACTGTTGGGAAGATCTGGAAGCCGCATTCCTCGACAACTTTCAGGGCTCTTATGTGCGACCACCAGACGCCGATGACTTGAGCCACATAATTCAGCAGCCAGAAGAATTGGCCAGGCAATTCTGGACACGATTCCTAACAAAGAAAAATCAAATCGTCGACTATCCGGATGCAGAGGCCATAGCAGCCTTCAAGCATAACATCCACGACGAGTGGCTTGCCCGGCACCTTGGACAGGAAAAGCAGAAATCTATGGCAGCCCTCACGACACTCATGACCCGCTTTTGTGCGGGAGAAGACAACTGGCTGGCTCACAGTAACAACATATCAAAAAACCATGGTACTTCGGATACCAAGGATGGCAATAGCAGGTCACGTCGCAACAAACATAAGCACCGCATTAACAGCGATAATACTGAGGATACGACAGTCAATGCCGGATTCAAAGGCTCTAAACCCAGTCAGCGGAAAAAGCCATTTAAAAAAAGCACTCCGGGCCCGTCCAGTTTGGACCGCATACTCGATCGCTCGTGTCAAATACACGGTACCCCTGACAAGCCAGCCAACCACACTGTCGGTGTCAAAACCGGCGGATCTCGGGTAGGGGGTCCCGAACTGTGCGTCTAGGCCGGATGGTAACAGGAGGCAAGGGACACGAAGTTTTACCCAGGTTCGGGCCCTCTTGATGGAGGTAAAACCCTACGTCCTTCTTGATTAATATTGATGATATGGGTAGTACAAGAGTAGATCTACCACGAGATCAGAGAGGCTAAACCCTAGAAGCTAGCCTATGGTATGATTGTATGTATATGATCTATCGACTAGCCTGGCCTCGGTTTATATAATGCACCAGAGGCCTAGGATAACAAGAGTCCTAGCCGAATACGCCGGTGGGGAGGAGTCCTTGTCTTGATCAGCAAGTCTTGTAGAATCTTCCATGTATGCGGCAACTGTCCGAACTGGCCCATGAGTATACGGCCATGGGGGCCCTCGGCCCAATCTAACAGATCGGGAGATGACGTGGTGAGTACCCCCTAGTCCAGGACACCGTCAGTAGCCCCCTGAACCGGTCTTCAAGTTAGAGACACTCCTCGATTCTTTCGAACCGTTCTTCATCTTCGGTTGTCGGTCTTGGAAACTGGTTCAACAAATCTTCCCATCTTTGATCTTGAGGATCACCGAAATGCATTCGACGAGTTTACACGTCGGGTATCCGAGGAGCCCCTTTAAGTTTCCGGCCTTTATCAATGCCATGTTATTTTTATGCCACACCTCGGGTTTGAAGTTGTTCCCGGGAGGCAATGTCCTCTTGCGTCCGAGCTCTAACGCCGGACTGCATTCGAGGTATCTTTTGCAGCCGAGCACCAATGCCGGACTGCTTCCGAGCTCTAACACCGAAATGTATCCGAGCTCCAATGCCGGACTGTGTCCAAGCTCCAACGTCGGACTATATCCAAGATGTCATAGATCATCTTGGTCCAAAAGAGTTGAAGGAGTTTAGCCGAGCTTAATGCTGGAAATGCCCTCTATGGAGCCAGCCACTAGCGTCCGAGCTTTATGCCGGACTGCTTCCGAGGTGGTGCACCACCCTGACTGTGGGCCAATTTTTTGTCAATATTTTTGATTGGCGCAATTTATTCTCTGCCGAGATATATAGCTAGTAGCCCTCAAGGTGTGTATCGGTCTAAAACCCAAGATGCACCTGAAGGATGACATAAGACCACTGATCCCAGTAGCCGCTGAGACTCAGGTTGATTTGCAAAATTGGTCTGAGGATCAACTCCTAGCTCGGTAGAATACTTCAGGACACAAAAAGCGGTGTGTAGAGTCCTCGAGACTCAGGTTGGGTGCGGCCGACCAACCTGAGGATCATAATCTCCTCGAAAACTATATTGCACTTAAACTTTCTGCACTGGATTGCCAATGCAATAGCCCCCGAGACACTGGTCGGGTGGCAACACTAGATCAGGGGATCGATGTGCCCCTTTAATATTTGTAAATAATAAGCCCCAAGCCTAGTAGGCCCCGAGCCTTAATGCGGGCACGGGTGGCCGAATTAAGGATCAATATCCATAGTAAATCACAAATTATGTGTAATGACTCTATGTATCCAAGTACTTTACGTCATTAATACTCGGATCCGCATTGTACAAAACTTTGTTGACCGACCATCGGCTTCCACCTCCTCGGCTAGTAGCTGAGGAGTGTTTGTCCTACTTTATAAAGCCTTTATGAGGGCAAAGATTTACGACAAACAAGGCAATCTGGCCATACAGTTTTATAAACAAAGGTACACAGGGAGATATGTTATATCAATGTTTAACATAATAAATGTCTTCCAAAGAAAATAAGCCCGCTATCGGTTCCTTTCTTTGGGTTGTCATGCTGAGCATGATCATGAAACCTCAACTCTAATGTTAGAGCAAAATATTGAGGATTTAGTTTGGGAGGCCAGTTACTAGCCCCCGGTAGTGTTCGGCGACAGTCGAGGTCAAGCCGTAAACACTTCGGACAATGTTAAGAATGGCCCGTCATTTAACATAGTCATTGGATCACTGACCAGTTTACGCTTATTGTGACAGTCAGTTTTCGGCTTTCTCCACTGAGGTGCTTAACCGTGTGAGCTGGAGGCACAATCGCAGTGGTTCTCCCTTTGCACGCCTAGCCGAACAAAGCAGAACGTAGGAAGCAAGTGCAGGAGCCGGGCAACCCAACTATTGACCGAAGACACAATTCGAAACCGATGCATATATAGGAATATCCGAGAACGTTTTTGCCGAATCTCTAAAGGTGTCTGGCGTTGCACTGCGAGACTTGTGCTAAAAACACACAAATAGTTTAAAAGTGCCATAAGCTTGGAAAACCAAAAAACGTCAGTAAAAACTTGACGTCCGAACAAGATCAAGTGTTCGGTGCCAATCCGAAAATTGGCCTTAGCAAAAGAAGTGCTTCTGTCGTGCTTAACATGATACATCCTATCTCAAGACTTCAAGCGGGTCAGCCTATGGCTTCAACCTCCTATCCCGAGGGCGGAGTACTTCTCATTAGGCCAGTTTAGCAAACTAAACTCTAGCGGCTTTGAGAGAGAAATTAGGCTCCCCGACTAGTGACCACACGCTCATGTTGAAAAAAGGGGTGATAGATAATAATAATAATAAAACTTTGCAACAACTAAGAAGAAGAACACTTATCATAAAATGTCTCATATAAATTTAAGAGCCCCCAAGTGACTTGGGTAAAAGAATGATTGCATGTACCGAAGTACTTATATCATATCTGTGTTCAACCAAACTTTAAACGTGTCTTAACCGACCGTCGGCTTCTCCCTCTTCGGTCAAGGACCGAAAAGTGTTATGTACTCCATCTGTCGAGAATATCGACAGTGTTTCCAATAACCAGGCAATCAGGCCATAAGGCTGTAACAGACAAAGCGCGCTCAGGGAACTTATGCTATATTACTGTGAAGTGTAAGAAGCATCTCTGAAGAAAATAGTACCCCCACCGATACCTTTCTTCGGTGCTCATTGTTTGTAGCGACCCGACCCGAATGGATCAAGTGCTCTGTGCTCAGGTGTCATCCCTGGATCAGTAATGCTGACACCACACAGTACATCGAAGGATATATAGCAGAGTGGCAATCACACACTTATTACATCGTTGCCTCAAAAGAGAACTTATTACAATAAATATGGCTTAAGGCCATCTAATCATGATAACAGCAGAAGACTCGGAAGATAAATGGGTCCATCAACTCCAACGGCATCACTGAGTATAGAACCACGACCTAAAACACCTTACTCGTCGTCTGAAAGTCTGCAACATAAAAGTTGCAGCCCGAAAATGGGTCAGCACATGGAATATGCTGGCAAAGTATCACATAGAGAGTAATGGAATGAAACAACTATACTACATGCATATATGGCTGGTGGAAAGCTCTATGGTTACAGTTTTGCGTAAAGCCAGTTTTTCCCTACTGCAAAGGAATAAATTTATTTAACTATCATGGTGGTTGTTAAACATCGAGAATGGTTGACAGCATTCCAATCCCAATTAAGTGAACAATTAAACCCAACAATATTAATTAGAAGCAACATGTTGAGATTCACATGATATTCAAGTACTAGATACTCAAGTTGTCCATAACCGGGGACACGGCTAATCATGATTAGTTTATACACTCTACAGAGGTTTGCGCACTTTTCCCCACATGACTCGATCGCCTCCGTTTGTTTTCTCGCACTACGTGGTGTTTGAGAAACGGATGACCGAGACATAGTCTTTCAGAAGCGCTAGCACCTTACATGTGGGGTAGACCGTACCACCTACAACCCCTACATCTGCTAGTCCACCCCGTAAGAGTTCGCACAACTTAGTCAACTATGCCAGAGCCCATAGTAGCATGTGGCTGCACACGGAAGTTTCTAGCATGAATTATCTTATGATCCCTTTGAGCCTGGGTGGCGGTCCAAAAAAACAGGCAAGTCCTGATAGACATCAGGTGCCTCAATCCACCCAGATGTGTGTTTAAGTTGCCACCTTAGATAAACCATTAATTAAAAACTCACATCTATCATGGATATCACTCACCCAATCCACGTCTACTAGCATAGCATGGCATAATAAGCAAACGTAGAAGTAACTCCCAAAGGTTTCATAATAAACAGGTAATAGGTACTACCTCATCTACTTCCCATCCCACAATTTAATTAGATCCTAATAATGCAAGGTGAGAGGATTGATCTAATGCAATAAAACATGGGTTGTAGAAAAGGTATGATCAAAGTGTTACTTGCCTTGCTGATGATTCGCGAGACCTAGGGTTTCGAAGTAACAAGCGGCGCAATCTGGGTGATCTATCGTGGACAAACAACAAGCACACAATAAGTACTCATCTAATGCACAGGTAAAACTCGAACAAGAGAACGAACCAGAAGGTTCAACTTAAGAACTCCGGTTGCAAAGAAAGAAAGAACCGAACAGACGACGGAAAAACAAACGGTGGAAGAAAACAACTCAGTTCTAGCAAGTTGAAACTAGGTCAAATTTTACCGGGGCAAAAACTTGTTTAAGTTGTTTAGACAGAACGGCGGTTTCGAGACGAAACTCCAGGCGCTTGAATCACCTGATTCCGATAAACGAGCGAGAAGAAAGACTAGAACGAAGATCGGATCTGAGATCACGATCGCGGAATAAAACCGACGAAAAGAAAGAGACGAACGGTTAAACGAATGGGCGTCGTTAACCGGGGAATAATCGGTGATCACGTTCGTTAAGACGAACGGTCCAAAAGAAGAACGAAAACCGAAACAAAACCGGAAGAAAAAGAAAAGAAAACGGAGAGAAAACGGAACGGTTCTTTTAGGAAAAACCGGACCGGGGAAGAAAAAGAGAGGCGCGGCTACCTCGGCGAGGCTTCGGCGAGGGGCTCCGGCGGCGGCGTTGGGAGGCGGCGGCGACGGCTAAGGGCGGCGCAGCTAAGGCGGCGGCTTGGGGCTGCGCGCTGCTGCTTGCTGTGGCTTAGGAGGAGAGGGGCTTGGGGTTTTGGTGTGAGGAGAGGGGGGGTGTGGGGGTATTTATATAGGTGAGGGGGGGTTTACTTGGGGTAGGGGGCAAGAAAAAGAGAGGGGAAAGGAAAACGAAACAAAGGAAAGAGGGGGCTAGAACCGGCCTTGAGTCCCTCTGGGACTCGGCCTGGGCGAGGGGAGGCGGCGGCTGGCGCCTGGCGCCTGGCGCGTAGCGCTGCTGGGGGCGGCGGCTGGCTGGGCCTTTGGCCCGGCTGGCCTGCGGGAGTTCCTTTTTTTTTAAGCGGTTACGCGCGCAGAAAAACAAAACAAAAGAAAACTAAACGGGCTCCAAAATTTCTAAAGTAAATTTTCCCCGACTCCTAAAAATGAGTCGAACAAAATGAAATATCTCTGGACCTAATATGCAATTTTTCGAAAACGCGCATTTTTCCCTATCCGAATAAAATGCAAAAAAAACACCAAAACCAAAATTTGATCTATTTATTAAATCTTCATTTTTCCTAAATTTGGGAAAGTCATATTATTCCCTCTCTCATATATTTTGACACCGGAAAAATAATTGAAGATAAAATAAATAAATCAAATGATCCTTTTCTTCAAATTCGAGAAAACTCAAATATGAAAATAACGAAATCTCCAACTCTCTCCGAGGGTCCTTGAGTTGCGTGAAATTTCTAGGATCGACCAAAATGCATGAAAATATGATATGCATGATGATCTATGTATAACATTCCAAATTGAAAATTTGGGATGTTACAAACCTACCCCCTTAAGATGAATCTCGCCCTCGAGATTCGGGTTGGGTAGAAAATAGGTGAGGGTGGTCCTTAAGCAAATCTTCTTCTCTTTCCCAGGTGGCTTCATCCTCTGAGTGGTGATTCCACTGAACTTTGCAAAACTTGATAACCTTGCTACGGGTAACTCTGCTGGCATAATCGAGAATCTTGACTGGCTTCTCCTCATACGTTAAGTCGTCCTACAACTGAATCGCTTCGAGTGGCACGGTATCTCTTAGCGGTACCTCCGCCATCTCGGCGTGACATTTCTTCAGCTGAGAAACATGGAATACATCATGAACTCCTGACAGCTCCTCTGGTAATTCCAATTTATAAGCGACTACTCCCATACGTTGCAAGATCCTATACGGTCCAACGAAACGCGGTGCTAACTTTCCCTTAACTCCAAAGCGCTTAACTCCTCGAACTGGGGATACTCGGAGATAAACTCTGTCTCCGGTTTCGTAAACTATCTCTTTGTATTTAGAATCTGCTTAGCTCTTCTGCCTGGATTGGGCTACCTTGAGCCTATCGCGAATCAACTTAACTTTCCGTTCAGACTCCTTAATCAAATCCGGTCCAAAGAGCTGACGGTCTCCAACTTCGTCCCATGACAACGGTGTCCTGCACCTCCTTCCGTATAAAGCTTCGAAAGGTGCCATCTTCAAACTGGTTTGGTAGCTGTTGTTATAAGAAAACTCCGCATACGGCAAGTTATCGTCCCAGCTAGATCCATAATCTAGTGCACAAGCTCTCAGCATATCTTCCAAAATCTGATTGACTCTCTCGGTCTGTCCATCTGTCTGCGGATGAAAAGCTGTGCTGAACTCTAGTCTGGTTCCTAAAGTTTCATGCAACTGATTCCAAAACTTTGAGGTAAACTGGGTTCCTCTATCTGATACAATACTCCTCGGAACTCCATGCAAACAAATGATCCTAGTCATGTATATCTTCGCCAACTTAGCACTGGTGTAAGTGGTCTTAACTGGAATAAAATGTGCTACCTTCGTCAAATGATCAACTACTACCCATATCGAGTCATAGCCTGATTTTGTCCTGGGTAGTCCTGTGATAAAATCCATGCCTATCTTATCCCACTTCCACTTGGGTATCGGCAATGGTTGTAACAATCCTGCTGGCTTCTGATGCTCTGCCTTTACTCTCTGACATACGTCACAAACTGCTACATATGCTGCAATATCCTTCTTCATTCCGGTCCACCAGAATGTTTCCTTTAAATCCAAATACATCTTGGTATTCCTTGGGTGAATCGAATACGGTGAATCATGTGCCTCTTGCAAAATCAACTTCCTGATCTCCGGGTCATTTGGCACATAAACACGGTCTTCAAACCATAGGGTGTCGTGCTCATCCTCACGAAATCCCTTTGCTTTTCCTTCGCTCAATTTCTCTTTTATAGCAGCAATCTCCTTGTCAGATTTCTGAGCTTCTCTGATTTTATCCATCAATGTTGACTGAATCTCCAATGCTGCTACATAGCCTCTCGGAACTATTTCCAAACAAAGCTCACGAAGGTTTTCTGCTAACTCCTTTGGTACTTCTCCCGTCGTTAGAGTATTGACATGGCTCTTACGGCTCAATGGATCAGCTACCACATTAGCTTTTCCGAGATGGTAATGCAATCTCATGTCATAATCCTTGATGAGCTCCAACCATCTCCTTTGTCGGAGGTTCAACTCCTTCTGAGTGAAAATGTACTTCAAACTCTTGTGATCCGTCTACACCTCACAATGATTTCCAATGAGGAAATGTCTCCACGTCTTCAATGCATGCACTACGGCTGCTAACTCCAAATCATGCGTGGCATAATTCAACTCATGAGGCTTCAATTTCCGTGAAGCATACGAAACAACTCTCCCTTCCTGCATAAGCACTGCTCCAAGTCCTCGACGTGAAGCGTCGCAATACACCGCATAATCCTTGGTCTGATCTGGCAAAATCAATACTGGTGAGGTAACCAAGCGTTTCTTCAACTCCTGGAAGCTAGCCTCACATTCCTAAGTCCATTTGAACTTAGTATCCTTCTTCAACAATTCAGTCATAGGCTTCGCAATCTTTGAGAAATTCTCAATGAATCTCCGGTAGTATCCTGCGAGTCCAAGAAAACTCCGAATCTCTCCAACTGTCGTTGGTGCTTCCCATTCGGTTATGGTCTCAACCTTTGTGGGATCAACTGCTATACCTTCTCCGAATATAACGTGTCCGAGGAATCCAACTTCCTTCAACCAAAACTCACATTTGTTGAATTTGGCGTATAACTGATGTTCCCTTAGTTTCTCCAAAACCATACGCATATGTTCCTTATGCTCCTCTTCATTCTTTGAATAAACTCGAATGTCATCAATGAACACTACGACAAACTTATCCAAAAACTCCATAAACACTTTGTTCATCAGGTTCATAAAATAGGCAGGTGCGTTAGTGAATCCAAATGACATAACGGTATACTCATACAGTCCATATCTCATGGTGAATGCTGTCTTAGGTATGTCCTGCTCCCGAATCTTCAATTGATGGTACCCTGATCGCAAATCGATCTTGGAAAACACTTTAGCTCCATGGAATCGATCAAACAGATCGTTGATCATTGGCAGTGGGTACTTGTTCTTGATGGTTACTTCATTCAATCCCCGATAATCAACAACCATCCTTAATGATCCATCCTTCTTTTCCACTAGAAGTACAGGTGATCCCCAAGGCGAAGAACTTGGGCGAATGTAACCTTTATCCAATAACTCCTTAATCTGGTTCTTAATTTCTACCAAATCCTTTGCTGGCATCCGGTATGGTCGCTTTGATATTGGGCCTGTACCTGGCAATAACTCAATCAAAAACTCAATGTCTCTATCCGGTGGCAGGACCCCGGGGGGTCATCACAGTTAACGAAAACACAGAGCGGTCTCTCCGCATGGAGGAGCACACTACGGCCCTCACAGCAGAAGCGCAAAGCAGCCTCTCAAGGCAATCCACCAGTTCGGCATTTCAAGACCCGGACACCTTCAAACGCTCTCGGAGTAATCGGCAACTAGACCGCCTGGCACGCTCTGAGCTCGTGTAGCAATGCGGCCCCCACCCCGACCCAAGCCAAACGTCGAAATTCGTGCCACGCGTACATAATTACGCATTAAAAATACCATGGGCATAGGTGGGGAGGGGGGCACAACTACGACATGCTCCAAGACGCGGCCTAATCCGCACTAGGGGCTTCCCGCTTTGTTATTTTTCTCTTTCAGGACTTTAATCTCTGGAAACCTTGTCCGGTAGCATGATTGCCGAACACATAATGCAACAACCAAGAAAGGCAGAAAGCTACGTCACACCACGAAACTCCCAGGTGGATTACGATAACGAGTGAAATATTTGCTTTAATACTATTCCTCAGCTTGCCCTTGGAAGGGACATAGTCTTACTTTTTGCTTATCGCACTATCTGTATCATTCTGCTTTAACGCACCTCTTTGAATAAACAACGCATAACATTACGACTATTATTGCATTCTTGTTATATATATATATATATATATATATATATATATATATATATATATATATATATATATATATGTTCATTAATGACGCCTTGCAACTGTACACTTTGGTATGGCCAACACACCAGGGGCTTAAGTACCCCACAATATGGTGTGAGAAGTTCGAACACTTTCACAAGTGCGGCACCCCGAACTTATAGCATTATATGCATCAGCTCTGAATCATGTCTTTGGTCAAATGTTGGGTTTGCCTGGCTCCTATGTTTTGGTACCTTACGTTCCGCTCTATCGGCTAAGGTAGCGCTAGGAGAACTACTGCGATTGTGCCCCGGTTCTGCTGGGCTAAGCACCTCAGTAGAGAAAGCTAAAACTGACTGTCATGATAAGGCGAGAGACTGGTCGCTGTTCGGCGAGGTTTCGAGTCCCTAAAGACTTATGCCGCTTAGAGCGAGGAGCCAGTCCTGTCTAGCTTAAAGGCGTGTATCGCGCCCTGTATCCGGCCTTCCTAATACCAGGGGCTTCACCAAAATTTAAAATTATAGAATTCTATGGCTAAGTGAGAGTGATAAAGCATTATTAGTCTGGTTGCCTTGTTCGCTGTGCTGAGCACCTCCCTCGAAGGACCAAACAATGGGAACAAGAGTGCTCAAGTTTATCCCGAACACCCCAACACTCGCGGCATGGGGGCAGAAGCTGAGGACTAGCCATATCTCAGATTGGATAAACAGCCAAACATAAGGTAATATTTTAAATTCAAACAAGCATTGCATAGCGCATATGAAACAAGTTTTCATCATACAGGATCACACGAGCAAGTTTACTCAAATATTACATCCTTTGAACATTCGTCCGCTACAAGACGGGCACCCTTTAGGACACCCTCATAATAAATTTCGGGGGTGCGATGCTCCTTGCCCTGCGGCGATCCCTCCTTGATCAGCTTCATGACGTCTAGCTTGGCCCATTGCACCTTCACGCGGGCGAAAGCCCGGCGTGCACCTTCGATGCAGATAGACCCCTTGACGACCTCCAACCGTGGGCAGGCGTCCACAAGCCAGCTCACCAGGCCGAAGTAGCTGTTCGGAAGGGCGTCGCCAGGCCACAGCCGGACTATAAAGCCCTTCATGGCCTGTTCGGCCGCTTTGTGTAGCTCGACCAGCTGCTTCAGCTGGTCGCTCATAGGCACCGGGTGTCCGGTCCTAGTATACTTAGACCAGAACAACTTCTCCGTTGAGCTCCCCTCCTCGTCCTGGTAAAACTGTGCGGCATCCGACACACTGCGGGGCAAATCTGCGAATGCTCCTGGAGAGCTCCGGATTTGGGTAAGTAATAGGTAATTTACTTTCACATGCTTGCTTTGCATATAGAATGCCTTACCCGCCGCTATTTTCTTCATCGCGTCAATCTCCTGGAGGGCCTTTTGGGCTTCGGACTTGGGCACTTTTTGTGCTCTCGAGGGCCGCGGCAAGCTCAGACTCTCACGTCTTCGATTCAAGCTCCAACGCCTCGTGCTTCGTCATGAGAGCCTGGAGCTCTTGCTACACCTCGCCCACCCGAGCCCCTTGCCTTTCCCGCTCGGTGCGCTCCTTGGCCGGTTTATCTTCGGCCTCAGACAACGCTTGCCTTAGGGTCGCCACTTCGGTCGTGGCCCCTGGCAAATTCATGATGATCCTGTCATTTCGCAATCACATTCTTTTTATACATATCCATAAACTAGGTATTACTTACCTTTGTTCTCCTCGAGCTGCCTCTTGGCAAGGCCGAGCTCGTCCTTGGACACTTTAAGGTCCTGCTTCAGTGCGGCGACCTCCGCAGTCAGTGCGGCAGATGCCAGCAGTGAAGCCTGCATATGCATATTGACATACTTATATTAGACTCCTGCGATGTTGTTTGATCCTCTGTTCGGCTTTTCTTTGTGAACACCGAACAGAGCATCAGGGGCTACTGTCTATGCGGTAATATTTTTCCTATATTCTAAACACTTACCTCAAAGCCTGTTAGAAGGCTGGCACAGGCTTCAGTCAATCCGCTCTTGGCGGACTGAACCTTTTGGACCACCCACTCATAATTGTTCGGTGCCTCTGGATGGACAGAGGTCACCGGCACAGGCGTCTCGCCCCTCTTAGAAGGAGGCCGCCTGCCCGAGTCTGGAACCGCTGGAGGTTCCGGCACGGTGTTCGGCTGAGGGCCGAACTCGGGGCCCTCAGGGGCCTTGTCCCCTCGGCTCCCGGAGTTCGGAAGGTCGCCTTGAGGCGCCTCCGGGACTGTCTCCCCTCGACCCGGTGCCTCTTGAGACAACACCTCGGCGTCGTCCGCAGGGCAAGGGGAGGTGGCGGTCGGAAGTGGATCACTATCCATATCCGACGAGCCCAGGGAGCCGTCCGACGATACATCGATACGGGCTCGTGGCGGCCTGCATAATCATATCCGGCGTTAGGGAAAGCAGTGCGACAAAGGAATGCTATGAGTTACTCTAGTATTCGAATACTTACGACCTCCCCAGGGGCTTGGCCCCGGGCAACCATTCATCTTCGCCTTCGGCGGCGGCGGTGGAGCTGTTCGGAAGGAGAGTCCTTCCCTTCATGGACCCTTCGGCCCCCCTAGTTGGGGCGGCCTTCCTTTTCTTGTCTCCCCCGCCTGGAGGGGGAGCATCTTCTTCTTCCTCCTCATCTTCGGGGGAGGAGTGTGCCGCAGAGTCATCGGACGGTGAATCCGATGACGCCTGGCGTCGGGAACTCTTTCGGGTTCCCTTGGCCTTCTTGGTCTTCTCCGACACCGTGTAAGGAACCGGAGTCAGCATCTTCGCCAGGAGAGCGTCTGCTAGGCCTTCCGGCTAAGGAGCCAGACAGTCGATCTGTCCGGCCGTCTCCTTCCAGTCCTGTCAAAGGTACGGGAGCTTAGATCCCACATAGAATCAAACTATGAAAAACAAGTATCCCGTGAAAGGTAAAACAGCTTACCGCGCGGGCTTGGCGCTTCGCGCAGAATCCGTGGTCCTCGGAGGTGGGAGGGGGAACCTCGGCACTCTTGAATAGCACCTTCCAGGCTTCTTCGTGAGTTGTGTCGAAGAGCCTGTTCAGAGTTCGGTGCTGGGCTGGGTCGAACTCCCACACGTTGAAAGCCCGTTGTTGGCACGGGAGGATCCGGCGGAGCTTCTTGTTCACCATGTTTTGAATACATGTTTGGAGTCCGGTTAGCTCTCCTGAACTACCCCAGGACAGGCCCTTCTCTTGCCAGGAGGTGAGCCGTGTGGGGAAGCCAGATCGGAACTTGGGGGCCGCTGCCCATTTAGGGTCACGCGGCTCGGTGATGTAGAACCACCCCGATTGCCACCCCTTTATGGTCTCCACGAAGGAGCCCTCGAGCCATGTGACGTTGGGCATCTTGCCCACTGTGGCGCCTCCGCACTTCGCCTGGCGGCTGCTTACTACCTTCGGCTTGATGTTGAAGGTCTTCAGCCATAAGCCGAAGTGGGGCTTGATGCGGAGGAAGGCCTCGCAAACGACGATAAACGCCGAAATATTGAGGATGAAATTCGGGGCCAGATCGTGGAAATCCAGGCCGTAGTAGAACATGAGCCCCCGGACGAATGGGTGGAGAGGGAATCCCAGTCCGTGGAGGAAGTGGGTAAGGAACACTACCCTCTCATGGGGCCTGGGGGTGGGGATGAGCTGCCCCTCATCTGGGAGCCGGTGCGCGATGTCGTCGGGCAGGTATCCGGCTCTCCTCAGCTTCTTGATGTGTCCCTCCGTGATGGAGGAGACCATCCACCTGCCTCCCGCTCTGGACATGGTTGAAGAAGGTTGAGGTGGGAAATGCGGACTTGGGCGCTGGAGCTCGAGTGTGCGAAAGTGGATGAGCAAAGGAGGAAGAAGGCGTGGATGAAGAGGTGAATCCTTATATGGGCGGACGAAACTATGCATCCCCACTAGCCTATCCTCCAAGTGCCGTAACCGATGGCGTGGTTGGGTTACCCACGCCCGTATTGATGAGAATCTCGTAATAAGGGGAACACGATCTCTGCTTTGACAAGACGTGTCAAAAAACTGCCTCGCGTTATGTGCGGGGCTAGTTAAAGGAAACGGTTCGAATAATTACTGGGCCATGGCATAATGTCGTGTTGCCAAAACGTGTCAGCAGATTAGATTTGTGGAAATAATATTCTCTCTACGGTGGTATGTGGAAACTTATTTTGCAGGGTAGGACACTATCCTTGTATTCAAATTCTTTCGTGATGTATTCGGAGGAGGAACCCGCCTTGCAATGCCGAAGACAATACCACGCGCCGGACTCATCGTAATTGAAGCCTGGTTCAGGGGCTACTGAGGGAGTCCTAGATTAGGGGGTCTCCGAACAGCCGGACTATATTCTTTGGCCGGACTGTTAGACTATGATGATACAAGATGGAAGACTTCGTCTCGTGTCCGGATGGGACTCTACTTGGCGTGGAAGGCAAGCTTGGCAATACGGATATGTATATCTCCTACTTTGTAACCGACCTTGTGTAACCCTAGCCCTCTCCGGTGTCTATATAAACCGGAGGGTTTTAGTCCGTAGGACAACAGACAATCATACCATAGGCTAGCTTCTAGGGTTTAGCCTCTCTGATCTCGTGGTAGATCTACTCTTGTACTACCCATATCATCAATATTAATCGAGCAGGACATAGGGTTTTACCTCCATCAAGAGGGCCCGAACCTGGGTAAAACTTCATGTCCCCTTCCTCCTGTTACCATCCGCCTAGACGCACAGTTCGGGACCCCCTACCCGAGATCCGCCGGTTTTGACACTGACAGGGGGTATATAAGGTTTACACATGGTTGGTTACTAAGATCAACATGGCTCAAACATAACGGAAGATGAAAAGCAAGGGTTCCTGGTACAAAATAAAATAAAATAAAATAAAAGTCAATCCCATCACAGCTTCCCTTGCACTAGCGAGTTGATGTTGCATCCATTTATGTCGGCAGGCTGTTGTTGCCAGTTGGCCTCTCTATGGGCAGACACATAATTTAGGCCCACTTAGTAATTTCTTGGCACGATTGATTAGAAGAAGCCCACGTCAATCCCAGGAGCAGCAACCCTTACATGTTCGGCAACCAGGCCACACAGTGTGGCAGATGAAAATGGCTTTGGCACACACCATGGAACAACTAAGCAATCTGGTCCGTTCGTATGCTAGATCCGACGGCTCACGTGGTCAAATCATTGTGAGAGGTCGGTGCTAGCTTAGTTATACTGTTTAGTAATTTACTCCATGTAATAAGGGGTATCTTTTAACAAGGTCCTCTTTGGCACAATTTATTTTTCTAACAAAGCCAAAGTCTTCTTTAGCTTAGCTGCGAAGGCTTGCAACGAGAGGCAGGATGACCGGGTCAAACCCTGACAATTTTTCTGGCCGAGAGCTGAAGCGTCATCTCTTATGGTAGAGTCGAGCCGTCTCGTCAATAGTCATTATTGGGTGTATCATGGCCCAAGGTCATTTCTATTAGCACGCCATGTCAATAAAGAGAATGTGTTCCAGATTTCTAGCAATATTATCAATGAAATTGCCTTACTCTTTGGCGCTGCGCGATGTATTGGGAACTAGCGATTTTTGTTTTGGGGTGAGCCGACCCCTCGTCTTTGACTGACCTATAAACGGGGGAATGGTCAACTGATTTTAACTATGCTATCATTTCTTGCCTTACCACCAAGAACCACTCGTAAGCCCAAGAGCTCCAAGACTTGTCGTTTCCTCTAGCTCTTCCTAACCCCTCTTCTCCACCGCAAAGGATGGCCGACAAGGGGAAGGATGTTGCTGTCCCGGCATCCAAAGTCGCCAGGAAAGGGGGGCAACGGTGATACGTCTCCAACGTATCTACTTTTCCTAACGCTTTTCCTCTTGTTTTGGACTCTAATTTGCATGATTTGAATGAAACTAACCCCGGACTGACGCTGTTTTCAGCAGAACTACCATGGTGTTGTTTTTGTGCAGAAATGAAAGTTCTCGGAATGGAACAAAACTTTGCGAGGATTTTTTATATCAATAATAAGAATTTCTGGAGCCAAGACCTGCAGGAGAGGGGCACCTGGGTGGGCACAACCCACTAGGCCGCACCCCCTCTCCTGGCACGCCCAGGTGGGTTGTCCCCACCTAGTGGCCCCGCTGACCCTGAAACCAACGCTATAAAATCCTATTTTTGGAGAAAAAAAATAAGGGAGAAAGAATTATCGCCAATCCATGAGACGGAACCGCCGCCAAGCCCTGTTCTTCCTCGGGAGGGCAGATCTGGAGTCCATTTGGGGCTCCGGAGAGGGGGATCTTCATTCTTCGTCATCACCAACCCTTCTCCATCGCCAATTCCATGATGCTCCTCACCGGGAGTGAGTAATTCCTTCGTAGGCTCACTGGTCGGTGATGAGTTGGATGAGATTCATCATGTAATCGAGTTAGTTTTGTTAGGGCTTGATCCCTAGTATCCACTATGTTCTTAGATTGATGTTGCTATGACTTTGCCATGCTTAATGCTTGTCACTTTGGGCCCGGGTGCCATGATTTCAGATCTGAACAGTTTATGTTATCACCATTATATCCATGTTCTAGATCCGACTTGCAAGTTATAGTCATCTACTACGTGTTATGATCCGGTAACCCCGGATTGACAATAACCGAGAATTCTTCCGATGATTACCGTAGTTTGAGGAGTTCATGTATTCACTATGTGTTAATGCTTTGTTCTGGTTCTCTATTAAAAGGAGGCCTTAATATCCCTTAGTTTCCAATGTGGACCCTGCTACCACGGGAGGGTAGGACAAAAGATGTCATGCAAGTTCTTTTAATAAAGCACGTATGACTATTTATGGAATACATGCCTACATTATATTGATGAACTGGAGCTAGTATCGAATAGCCCTAGGTTATAACTGTCACATGATGAATATCATCCAACAAGTCACCGATCCAATACCTACGAATTTACCTTATATTGTTTCTGCTAAGTTACTACTGCTATCATCACTGTTACGCTTGCTACAAAATTACTGCTATCACTGTTACTGTTACTATTGCTGCCATCACTACTATCAAAACTATGAAACTACTTTGCTACTGATTACTTGCTGTAGCTAATTAATCTCCAGGTGTGGTTGAATTGAAAATTCAGCTGCAAATACCTTCAAATGTTCTTTGGCTACCCTTGTGTCGAATCTATAAATTTGGGTTGAATACTCTACCCTCGAAAACTGTTGTGATCCCCTATACTTGTGGGTTATGAAGACCTTTTTTTGGCGCCGTTGCCGGGGAGCATAGCTATATTTGTTGAGTCACTTGAGATTATTATCATATTATCACTATGAAGAATCTGAAGGATTCTAAGACTAAGATATTTCCCTCAAGGACGAGGGGAGGTAAGGAACTGCCATCCAGTTCTGCTTTAGATTCACCTTCTATTATGAATAAACTTGCAACACCACTATATGCTATTAATTCTGATATGTCATAAGTTATTGATGATGCAACTTGTACTATGAATGATGCTTATGGTGATGCTAGTACCTTGCTTGATAATACTGATGTGCCCCTTGGTGAATTTCTTGTGAAACAAATTGCTAGAGTTATACAACATGATGTTGTTGAATCTGATGATGAGCTTGAAACTGGAACTCCTGAAACACCTGCTAGAACCAGCCTTCCTAGATATGAATTGCCTAAGGTACCGGAAGGTTATGTTATGAGTGAAAAAACAACTAGAGATATTCTTGCTTGCAATGATAGAGATGATCTAGAGAAATTACAACACAAGTGTAAAGAAAAATCTCTGAATGCTAGAATGAAGTGTGATCTTAAGTTTGCAAATTTACCAATCTTTATTGATGATAAGGATTATGAATTCTTTGTTAACCCAGAGTTAATTACTTTGGTTGAATCTGATCCTTTCCATGGTTATGAAACTGAAACTGTTGTGGCACATCTTACTAAGTTGAATGATATAGCCACCTGATGGTAGCTGGAACTACATCAATATTTCCCTGGAGAGGGAGGGATGATGTAGCACAACGACGGTAGGTATTTCTCTCAGTTATGAAACCAAGGTATCAAACCAGTAGGAGAACCAAGCAACACAACGTAAGCAGCACCTGCACACAAATAACAACACCTCGCAACCCGACGTGTTAAAGGGGTTGTCAATCCCTTCCGAGGTACGACGCCTCAAGATAGGCAAACGTACGTGAGGTAAATTGTAGTAGATTGATAGATCAAACGCCAAATAAAATAAATTGCAGAAAGGTATTTTTGGATTTTTGGTTTACTAGAGCTGAATAAAAATGCAAATGAAAAGTAGACCGCCAGGCAAATATATGAGAAAGAAGACCCGGGGCCGTAGGTTTCACTAGTGGCTTCTCTCGAGAAAAATAACAAACGATGGGTAAACAAATTACCGTTGGGCAATTGATAGAACTTCAAATAATTATGACGATATCTAGGCAATGATCATTACATAGGCATCATGTCCAAGATTAGTAGACCGACTCCTGCCTGCATCTACTACTATTACTCCACACATCGACCGCTATCCACCATGCATCTAGTGTATTAAGTTCATGGAAAAATGGAGTAATGCAATAAGAACGATGAAATGATGTAGACAAGATCATTATCTATACGGCGGTAGATATAGATCTCGTCTTTTTCTCCTTAGTAGCAACGATACATATGTGTCGGTTCCCTTTCTGTCACTAGGATCAAGCACCGTAAGATCGAACCCACTACCGGGCACCTCTTCCCATTACAAGATAAATAGATCAAGTTGGCAAAACAAAACCCAAATATCGGAGAAGAAATACGAGGCTATAAGAGATCATGCATAAAAGAGATCAAAGAAACTCAAATACTTTCATGGATATAAAAACATAGATCTGATCATAAACTCAAGGTTCATCGATCCCAACAAACACAACGTTAAAGAGTTACATCATATGGATCTCCAAGAGACCATTGTATTGAGAATCAAGAGAGAGAGAGAGAGAGATGAAGCCATCTGGCTACTAACTACGGACCCGAAGGTCTACAAAGAACTACTCACGCATCATCGGAGAGGCACCAATGGAGGTGGTGAACCCCATCCGAGATGGTGTCTAGATTGGATCTGGTGGTTCTGGACTCTGCGGCGGCTAGATGAATATTTCGTCGACTCCCCTAGGGTTCTGGTATTTTTGGGGTATTTATACAACAAAGAGGCGGTCCGGGGGGCACCCCCTCGGGTGCCCTGGTGGGTTGTGCCCCCCTCGGGGCACCCCCCAGGTGCAACCAGGGCCCCTTGCCTTCCTTCTGGCCCATAGAAATTCTCCGTAAAGTTTCGTGGCATTTGGACTCCGTTTGATATTGATTTTCTGCGATGTAAAAAACATGGAAAAAATAGCAACTGGCACTTGGCACTATGTCAATAGGTTAGTACCAAAAAATGATATAAAATGATTATAAAACAACATGGAACAATAAAAAATTATAGATACATTGGAGACATATCAGTACCCCCAAGCTTAACTCCTACTCGTCCTCGAGTAGGTAAGTGATAAAAACAGAATTTTTGATGTGGAGTGCTGTTCATCAAGTCATATCATATTCTTTTGTTTATAGCATGGACATTTGGAATTTTGTATGATTCAAAGCAATATTCTAGTTTTTACATAACAATTTAGATACTCAAGCATATCAACAAGCAACCATGTCTTTCAAAATATCAATGCTAAAATAAGTTATCTGCAACTCTTGAGCACTGCGTTGTTTTTCCCTTGAAGAGGAAAGGGTGATGCAACAAAGTAGCGTAAGCATTTCCCTTAGTTTTTGAAACCAAGGTATCAATCCAGTAGGAGATCATGCTCGAGTCCCACGGACCTACACAAACAAATAAGAACCTCACAACCAGCGCGATATAGGGGTTGTCAATCCCTTCCCGGTCTCTTACGAGAGTGAGATCTGATAGATATGATAAGATAATATTTTTGGTATTTTTATGATAAAGAGAAATAAAGATGCAAAATAAAATAAATGAAAATAGAAATAACTAAGTGTTGGGAGATTAATATGATGGAAGATAGACTCGGGGGCCATAGGTTTCACTATTGTCTTCTCTCAAGAGCATAAGTATTACGGTGGGTAAACGAATTACTGTCGAGCAATTGATAGAGTTGAGCATACTTATGAGAATATCTAGGTATGATCATGTATATAGGTATAACACCCTCGATGCGGCTATAGCTCCCACGTGTCGAGGCACGACTTAGAGACATAATCGCATTGAAGGCATATGTCGCAAGTTAGGCAATCTTCACAACATCCCATGTAATATAAATAATAAAGGGGAGATAACATAGTTGGCTTACACTCGCCACATCAATCAAGTACATAAATAACATTACATCATCCAAACACTCATGGCCCGACTACAGCGCCAAAATAAAAGAGAACCCAACATGCGACACGGTCCCAATCACCCCTAACTGGGCACCACTACTGATCATCGGGAAAGGAAACATAGTAACGTTGAGAGTCCTCATCGAACTCCCACTTGAGCTCATACGCGTCTCCTGGAGCGGAATCATCAGGCCCTGCATCTGGTGTAATAGTAATCTGTGAGCCACAGGGACTCAGCAATCTCGCACCCTCGCGATCAAGACTATTTAAGCTTATAGGTAAGGCAAGGTAAATATGTGGAGCTGCAGCAAGCGACTAGCAAATATGGCGGCTAACTTATTCGCAAAAGAGAGTGAGAAGAGGAGGCAAAGCACGAGCAAGAAACTAGAGAGCAACCTGCGCAAACATTACTCCAACACCGTGTCCACTTCCCGGACTCCGCCGAGAAGAGGCCATCACGGTAACACACTCAGTTGATTCATTTTAATTGATTAAGGTTCAAGTTATCTACAACCAGACATTAACAAATTCCCATCTACCCATAACCATGGGCACGGCTTTCGGAAGTTCAATCCCTGCAGGGGAGTCCCAACTTAGCCCATGTCAAGCTCTCACGGTCAACGAAGGAATATACCTCCTCCCAAGACATTCCGATCAGACTCGGTATCTCGGTTACTCAAGACATTTCGACATGTTAAAACAAGACCAGCAACACCGCCCGAATGTGCCGACAAATCCCGATAGGAGATGCACATATCTCTTTCTCAGGGCACACTCAGATTGTCTAAACTTCCGGTAGGTCAGCCCAGAGTTGCCCCTGGTAGCCACCGGCGGCTGACAGTTTGGACCAACACTCA
>NC_041384.1:653332944-653335230 GCF_002162155.2 Triticum dicoccoides | reverse complement strand
CCAAGGGAAAGAAAAGGCTAGGTGGCAAATGGTAAAACCAAGGTTGGGCATTGCTGGAAAAGCTTTAATCAAGGCGAACTATCAAGGGGTTCCCATTATAACCCAACCGCGTAAGGAACGCAAAATCCGGGAACATAACACCGATATGACGGAAACTAGGGTGGCAAGAGTGGAACAAAACACTAGGCGAGAGGCCGAGCCTTCCACCCTTTACTAAGTATTTAGATGCATTAAGATAACATAGCAATATAATGATATCCCAACAAGTAAATAAATGTTCCAGCGAGGAACGGCCTCCAATCTTCACCTGCAACTAGCAACGCTATAAGAGGGGCTGAGCAAAGCGGTAACATAGCCAATCAACGGTTTGCTACGACATGGTGGGATTAGAGGTTTGACATGGCAATATGGGAGGCATGAAAACAAGTGGTAGGCATCGTAGCATTGGCATAGCAAAAGAGCGAGCAAGCTAGCATAGCAAAGATAGTAGTGATTTCGAGGGTATGATCATCTTGCCTACACAGTTCCCAGAGTTGACTGGATCCTCGAAAGCAAACTCAATGGGCTCCTCGTTAGCGAACTCGTATCCCGGCTCTACCCAAACAAGACAAACAAGCAACAAGGACACAATCAAACATGTGCAAGGATCAAGCAATATGATGCAAAGATGATATGTTATGCGGGTTGCGATGCGGGATGCAAAATGCAAGATATGACAGGAAATGCATGAACCTGGCCTCAACTTGGAAATCCAAGTGTGCCACTGGAAAGATGAGACGAAATCGCTTGAAAACGACATAAAGAACGCCGGAATTGGAGTTACGGTTTGGAAATGGCAAGCGATTCAAAAATGACACCGGTCTGTGATTTACAGCAAGTAGGCATCGAAATGCAACGAAATGAACATGCTACAACACCCAAACATGACAACAAAATACATGGCAGGGATGCACACAAGATTTTTAACAAAAGTCTAGCACTTAGCTACGGCCAATTCATCCATTAACAGATTCAAACAAGCATGGCAAAAATGCATATGACGAACATATCTCAGACTTAGTGAAATTAACACTTGTCTGGAATTTCAGATCAGGTAGCACTCTTCGGAGCAACAAAACTACATGCTACAGGACCTGATCATGGCAAAGTAAATCATGGCATGGAGCTACTCAAAGAGCTTAACAAAAGTCCCTTAGTTACCTTGAGCCAAAAGGGATCAGAAAATACAATTGCAAGCATGTGAACATAGCAAAAACACAATCAATTTTCAGACTTAGTGAAAAACTGACACATGCTGAAATATAACTCAAGTAGGCATGTTTACGAGCTCGATGCACTCAATACGGTGAAAGTCATGGCAATACAAGCATACATCCATCAAGAAGGCACAAAATGCAAGCTATACATGGCAAGAACAATAGCATAGCATGCACGGATCAACTACAACATCACCGGCAAAATTGCAAACAAGTTGACAATCTGCCCAGATTCACGAAGTAGCAAAAGTAGAGCTCGATTGACTCAAGCTAGGGTGCTCCATAGTTGCAAACAAAGGCATGGATGGATAGAGCACTACAATATTAACAAAACATCCTTACTGATCATCCTCAAAAGAGGCACGGATCACTAGGAAACAACATGAACATATGGCATCATGAGATAAACAGCTCCAGGACTTAGTGAAATTACTAAGTCCCTGAAAACAGAATTTCTAAGTACACCACTTTGCAAGCTTGCACTAGTCACCACACACATCACAAAAATACATGGGTTGCACCTCTGGAAAGATGACAAAACCCTCAACAAAACACATGTAGAGCATCAGGGCATAGCATGCACACAATAATCATGGCAAAAATGACAAAACCCTAAATGAAATAGCAGATCTGACAATTATCTCAAGTAGCCCTCTTCTAACAGCATTTCGGGCATCAAGATGAACTCAAATGAAAATGATGCAATGGAACGAAATGATGTACTCTCTGAGATGAACATTTTGATATACTATATGCATGAATCAGAGCTACGGATGCAAAGTTACGGGGTCATGAACATGAGCACTTGGACTGAAAATATCCGAGACTTAGAAAAAAACAACCCTCAGATCTAGGGTTTGACCGACGCGCGAACCGAGGCGGCGGCGGGCACTGTTCACGGCGGGGATGGAGCTCGCCGGAGCGGGATGACAGCGGCAAGGTGCTCCCGGGCCGGATCTCGCCGGATCCGGCCGGCGGGGAGCCGTAGAGGCGACGGGGCGGCGACCACGGCGCGGCGGCGGCGGTTGGT
>NC_041384.1:653189534-653332455 GCF_002162155.2 Triticum dicoccoides | reverse complement strand
CTCGGCCTGGGGGCGGGGCGGCGAGCTCGACCGGCGAGGCGGCGGCGCGCGGCGGCCGGCGGGGTCCGGTCGCCGGGGCGGAGACGGGCACGGGCGGCGGAGGCCTTTGGGCCGCGGGGGTCGGAGGCGGGCCCGGCGGGCCGACGGGGAAGTGGGCGCGGGGCGCGGACAGGTGGCAGCTGGTGGTTGGCGGCGGTGACGGGCGGACGTTGTCCGGCTCCCCTGGACACGTACGGCGGCGACGGAGACGGATTTTTAGGGTTTGAGGACGAGGGGATCCGGATTTTTCGGGGAGGGGGTATAAATAGGCATAGGAGGAGCTAGGAGAGTCCAAATGAGGTGCGGTTTTCGGCCACGCGATCGTGATTGAATGCTCTAGATGATGGAGCAAAGTTAGGTGTGTTTTGGGACAAATTGGAGGGGTGTTGGGCTGCAACACACACGAGGCCTTTTCGGTCCCTAGGTTGACCGTTGGAGTATCAAACGAAGTCGAAATGGTACGAAACTTGACAGGCGGTCTACCGGTAGTAAACCAAGGCCGCTTGGCAAGTCTCGGTCCAATACAGAAATTTTTAATCCCCACACACGAAAGAAAGCTAGAAATGACCACCGGAGGAGAACGAAGCGCCGGAATGCAAAACGGACAACGGGGAAAATGCTCGAATGCATTCGACGAACATGTAAGCAAATGCAATGCACATGATGACATGATATGAGATGCATGACAAAGACAACAACACACGGAGACAAAGAACCCGAACCCGAGGAAATAAATATAACTTAACGCCGGAAACGGCAAGAGTTGGAGTACAAACTGGGAAAGTTACATCCGGGGTGTTACAATAGGCATCATCTCCGCGACAAGTAGACCAAAACGATTCTGCATCTACTACTATTAATCCATACATCGACCGCTATCCAGCATGCATCTAGAGTATTAAGTTCATAAGAACAGAGTAATGCTTTAAGTAAGATGACATGATGTAGAGGGATAAACTCATGCTATATGATATAAACCCCATCTTTTTATCCTTGATGGCAACAGTACAATACGTGTCGTTTCCCTTTCTATCACTGGGATCGAGCACCACAAGATTGAACCCAAAGCTAAGCACTTCTCCCATTGCAAGAAAGATCAATCTAGTAGGCCAAACCAAACTGATAATTTGAAGAGACTTGCAAAGATAAACCAATCATACATAAAAGAATTCAGAGGAGATTCAAATATTGTTCATAGATAAACTTGATCATAAACCCACAATTCATCGGATCTCGACAAACACACCGCAAAAGAAGATTACATCGAATAGATCTCCAAGAAGATCGGGGAGAACTTTGTATTGAGATCCAAAGAGAGAGAAGAAGCCATCTAGCTAATAACTATGGACCTATAGGTCTGGAGTAAACTACTCACACATCACCGGAGAGGCCATGGAGTTGATGTAGAGGCCCTCCATGATCAATGCCCCCTCCGGCGGAGCTTCGGAAAAGGCCCCGAGATGGGATCTCTCGGGTACAGAAGGTTGCGGCGGTGGAATTAGGTTTTCATGGTGCTCCTAGATGTTTGGGGGGTACGTGGATATATATAGGAGGAAGAAGTACGTCGGTGGAGCAATGAGGGGCCCACGAGGGTGGAGGGCGCGTCCAGGAGGTAGGCGCGCCCCTTGCCTCAAGAAGATCAAACAAGATCAAACAACTATTGCCCAAGAAGATCCTAAAGGCTTTACTTGGCACAAACACTAATTAAAACATAAAAACACAATCATAACAGTAGCATAATTTTGATAACACTCAAGAACAGAAAGCAAAAAAGCAAAAATAAATTTTATTCATTGGGTTGCCTCCCAACAAGCGTTATAGTTTTACGCCCTTAGCCAGGCATAAAGCAAGGATCTAAGTTTTGTCATCTTTGGTTCGAGATCCATAAGATGCCCTCATGATCGATTCATAAGGTGGCTTAATTCTAGTTCTAGGAAAGTGTTCCATACCCTTCCTCAAAGGAAATTGGAACTTAATATTGCCTTCTTTCATATCAATCACGACACCGATAGTGCGTAAAAATGGTCTACCAAGAATAATTGGACAAGACGGATTGCAATCAATATCAAGAACAATAAAATCTATGGGCACATAATTCCTATTTGAAAGAATAAGAACATCATTAATTCTTCTCATAGGCTTTTTAATAGTAGAATCCGCCAAGTGCAAATTCAAGGAACATTCTTCAAGATTGGTAAGACCAAGCACATCACATAAAGATTTCGGAATTGTAGAAACACTAGCACCCAAATCACATAGAGGAAAACATTCACAATTTTTAATCTTGACTTTGATAGTAGGTTCCCACTCATCATGCAATTTTCTAGGAATTGAAACTTCTAATTCCAATTTCTCTTCAAGAGCTTTCATCATAGCATCAACAACATGTTTAGTAAAAGCTTTGTTTTGTTCATAAGCATGGGGGGAATTTATCATGGATTGCAACAAAGAAATACAATCAATCAAATATCAACTATAATAATTAAAGTCTTTGTAATCCAAAATAGTGGGTGCATCACTAGCTAAAGTTTTGGCCTCTCCAAACCCACTTTCATCAATTTTCTCAACAAGATTTTCACCCTTCGAAATATTAGGACGCCTTTTACCTAAAGTTGACTCTTCTCCAGTCCCTTTTTCAACATTCCTAACTTTACTAAACAAGGAATCAATAGAAGAAACAACAATCATTTTAAGATCTCATCACTTTTGCAAGAAGAATCACTAGAAAAAGCTTTTCTAAAAATTCTCTTTTAGCTCTAAGCATAGCAGTTATTTTCTTACTTACATCCATAGAAACATAAAGATCTTTAATTGATTCATCTACTTTAGGCATAAAAAATTTCATTGTGAGATTTTCCACATCATGAGCAATTCTATCAACACTTCTAGACAAATCATCAATCTTATGCAACTTTTCTTCTATGGAAGTGTTGACAACTTTTTGTGTATTGATAAATTCTTTAATATTATTCTCAAGATCAGAGGTGTTCCTATTATTATTATAAGATTGATTTCCATAGGAATTACCATAATTGTTAGAGGAATTACTAGGAAAAGGCCTAGGATACAAATTTCCTCTATAAGCATTGTTGTTTAAATTATTGCGAGAAATAAAATTCACATGAATGTCATCACTATTTTGCTCAATTAAAGTAGACAAAGGCATATCATTAAAATCAATAGGATCACTTATACTAGCAACCAATTTCACAAGAGCATCAACTTTTTCACTCAAAGAAGAAATTTCTTCAACTGAATTAACTTTTTTACTAGTAGGGGCTCTTTCGCTATGCCATTGTGAATAATTTGCCATGATATTATCAAGAAATTTGGTGGCTTCACACAAAGTAATTTCCATAAACGTACCACCCGCGGCGGAATCTAAAAGATTACAAGAAACGAAATTCAATCCTGCATAAAAAATTTGTATGATCATCCAAAGATTTAACCCATGAGTTGGGCAATTCCTTAGCATCATTTTCATCCTTTCCCAAGATTGCGCAACATGCTCATGTTCAGGTTGCTTGAAATTCATGATCTGGGTTCTAAGGGAAATAATTTTTGCAGGAGGAAAATACTTAGTGATAAAAGCGTCTTTGCACTTATTCAAAGAATCGATACTATTGCAAGGCAAAGAAGAGAACCAATTTTTTGCAGAATCACGCAAAGAGAACGGAAATAATTTCATCTTGACCACATCATTTTCCACATCTTTTTTCTTTTGCATATCGCAGAATTCCATGAAGGTATTAAGATGGGACGCGACATCCTCATTAGGAGTACTGGAAAATTGGTCTTTCATAACAAGATTCAGCAAAGCAGTATTAATATCACAAGTCTCCACACTAGTGGCGGGAGGAGCAAGCGGAGTGCCAATAAAATCATAGTTGTTGGTATTTGAGAAATCACATAACTTGGTGTTCTCTAGAGTCATGATGACCACACAACAAGATTGCACTCAAAAACATATCCGGCAAGAAAACGGCAAACGGAACAAGGGGGGCGAATAAAACGACAAATTTTTGTGTAGTGGGGGGGGGGAGAGGAAAACAAGAGGCAAATGGAAAATAATGTAAATTGCAAGGAGATGATATTTTGGATTAGGAACCCTGTCGTGGGTTTGTCACGACAGATGTCCTCGTGAAAGGACTTAGTTGTGGAGCCATCGCAACGGGTTAGCTTAAAGGGGTTAAATCGGACAAGGGGACACGGGAGTTTATACTAGTTCGGCCCCTTCGATGAAGGTAAAAGCCTACGTCTAGTTGTGATTGGTATTTCTAGGGTTTCGAAGGCCAGGTAGCGAATCCGTTTTGTCTGGCTTTCGAGTTGTTGTTGTCTGTCCCTAAACCGCGACCGGGTCGTCCCTTTATATACATTGGTTGACGCCCGCCAGGCTACAGAGTCCGGAAGCCGGTTTATAAACGTATCCGGTTCGGCCTCTCTCTTTCTATCTTATTATACAAGTTACATGACTAGGCCGGTTTACATTTACATACTGTAACTCGCCTTTGGGCCCTCCGTAAAGTGCTAGCATCTTTACATCTTCATGGGCTTCTAATCTTCAAAGAGTCAACCCGACTACATAAGGCCGGTTTACCTCCAGTAGTAATATTCCCAACATTAGGCCCCAGATTGGTTTGAACTTGTTCATGTCAATCTTCCACACTTTAGAAAAATCTTCTCTCTTGTCTTCATTTTTGATCTTGTAAACCGCCGTGACGTCATACTTCAAAATTATGATAAACCGTCCTGACGTCATCCATCCACTGATATCGGAGACTTCCTTCATTTAATATATATCCAATTATCGAGGTGACACCTTTATTAACATATCCATTTTTGGACTCCTCAATTCCCGCGCTTGCCATTTTTCACTTCGCCTTATAAATAGGACAGAGGGGTCATTTTCACCGTTTCCCCCCGTGCCTCTTCGCATCGTCTTCCTCGCGCCGCTCAGCCTCTGGAACTCCGCCGCCACCGTCGACCGTCGTTTCTGCTCCGACCTCGGCCACTGCATCACCCTGAACGCACCAGAGAACTGCGGCGCCCTTCCGCTTCCTCACTAGCTCCGGTAAGTTCTCTGCTTTTTTCACCATAGATCTATTCTAGGGTTTCGATATTCCTCGCAGTTCTTCCAAAGTTCATCAGTTCTATTCTTCCAATGTCTTCCTTTAATAGATGGACACTTCATGCTTGATACATCTCTTACCGTAGCTTACCTACCATGATCATCACAAATCTTTATGCGCAAAGAACTGATCTGTCTGTCAACAATTGCTTTAGTTCTGCACCCCTTCAAGATCCAATTATTTTAACTTTTCTGTCTTATCTCTAGATCCGAAAGTTCTATAGATCACTGTGAGATCTGTTTCTCCTCGCACCAATATAAGCGATTTGACATTGGGTAAATAGTCTATGCCATTAGCCCTCTGATAAACCGGAAGAGCATGTTACCTTCATAATTACGCGCCGGTTTAACAGTGTCTGATCAATCCTGCGCTAGCATTACCTTCTTTCTCATTATACCAGTCTCCGGGTTGTACCATTTATTATATCCGTACGTTTCTTACTCCCTTGTCTCTTGTGTATGATCATGCATAATTTATAAACTGGCCTTTCATTTTTAGTTTGTTCGCTTTGCAATGGCCAAACAATTCACTGCCTGCAACTGGGCTCGTTCCCAGGTTACTGAGGCTCAACTGGATGAGATGGTTAGCATCGGCTCTCTGCCTAAGAAAATTGAGATCAAATGGTGAGCCCCAGGAACTGAGAGTCCTCCAACCCCAAGACAAGGCGAAGTGGTAATCTTTGTTGACCATATAGGCCGTGGTTTCAAACCGCCGAGGTCAAAATTTTATCGAGATGTGCTTGCCAGCTTCCAACTGCATCCACAAGATATTGGTCCCAATTCAGTCTCCAACTTATGCAATTTCCAAGTCTTCTGTGAAGCCTATTTACAGGAAGAACCAACTGCAGAATTGTTCCGGGATTTCTTTCACTTAAACCGGCGCACAGAGTTTGTGAATGGCCCGAATACAGAGCTTGGTGGTGTCTCGATTCAAAAGCGGAAAGAAGTGGAATTTCCTCATGCCAAACACCATAGCCACCCAAAGGAATGGAACCAAACATGGTTCTATTGCAGAGACACTTCGCCTGAAGATGAGAATCCCCTCCCCGGCTTCCGAGATCATAGATTATCCAATACTTACCCAATGCCACAACGCTTGAGCTCCTCAGAAAGGGCAAAATACGCTCCTCAAATCGCCAAGCTCCGGGCCTTTATGGCAAATGGTTTAACAGGTGTGGATTTTGTACGCTGTTGGATATCCTGGAGTATCTTGCCACTAAGTCGGCGTCCCGATTTAATGTGCGAATATACCGGTGAGGTTGACAGTCCTCAATGTCGCTGCAACATCCAATTATCTGAGGAAGAAGTTACTAAAGGGGTAAAGAAAATTCTGAATGAATCGGAACTGGTCTGTAGTCAAACCGGTCTGAATCCCTTCTACACCAAGAACAAACCGCCTGTTGTAAGCATTACACTTCTTCTTCATCTCTAATATCTTTGACTTATACAAGCTATAACCCTTCTTCTTTATATGTATAGGGTGATGACCCTTTCTGGAAACGAAAATCCATAGAGAAAGTGGCAAAGCCAACTGGAGATAAAGTGGCCAAACCAACCCACCCGAAGACCAAAGCCGTAAAACGGACATCAAAGCGGAAAACGGCTGACAGGATTACTATGGAACTTGATGATGATACTGATGACCCAGAAGCTGAGGTAGAACTTGACTCACTTGGCTCTCTTTTTATGCATCTTGTTAACAATGATCTTCCTCAGGAGGAGGCTGAAGCTAGTCAGGCTGAGGACGTAGAGGTAATTACCCTTTCCTCCGGTTCAGACTCTATGCCAACACAAAAAACTCGCCAAACAATCCAGAAAGTAAGATTTTCTCATCCTCTTGCTCACTTGGATCCAACATTTATTTTGAAGACTCAACAACATGAGGCTCGCCAGACAACTCGGCACAGTGGCCAACAGGTCACCTCTACCGGTTTACCGGATACTCCGGTTCGGAAGCGTCGGTCTGAGGTCTCTCCTACTTCTGACCATTCTTACCTCAAGGCAGGTTATTTCAGACGGCCTCTTAATCCGTCCGATTCAAATTATCAGGTGACACCTCCTTCCTCTTCTGGTGAATCGACAGCAACTCAACTCACCCCTTTGAAAACTGTGGCTGGGTGAGTTACGAAAAACCTTTCCTTTCAATGCGCCCTACATCTTTTTAACAGGATGTTAACCCTTTTTATTCTGTTTGGAGGGCCAAAGCCAGACCTAGCAAGGAAGCTCGGGTCGCCAATCCGCTAGAAGACCCTGTTGCTGAAGAAGAAGAACCAAAAGGTGAACTGGAGCAAACAGGTGAAATGGAAGGCCTCCATCCTAAAACAACTTTTGATGATCCGCTGTAACACCCCGGATATGATTCACCCAATATGTAATCCAACTCTTGCCGTTTTCGGCATTAAGTTATTTTATTTTCTTGGGTTCGGGTTTCATCTCCATGTGTTGTTGTTGTTGTTGTTGTTGTCATGCATCTCATATCATGTCATCATCTGCATTGCATTTGCATACGTGTTCATCTCATGCATCCGAGCATTTTCCCCGTTGTTTGTTTTGCATTCCGGCGCTTCGTTCTCCTCCGGTGGTCATTTCTACCTTTCTTTCATGTGTGGGGATTAAACATTTCCGGATTGGACCAAGACTTGCCAAGCAGCCTTGGTTTACTACCGGTAGACCGCCCGTCAAGTTTCGTACCATTTGGACTTCGTTTGATACTCCAACGGTTAACCGAGGGACCGAGAAGGCCTCGTGTGTGTTGCAGCCCACCACCCCTCCAATTTGGCCCAAAACCCACAAAAACTGTCTCCATCATCTAGAGCGTTCGATCACGATCGCGTGGCCGAAAACTGCACCTCATTTGGACTCTCCTAGCTCCCCCTATGCCTATATAAAGACCCCTCCTCGAAATCCCGGATCCCCTCCATCCCTAACCCTAGATCCACCACCTCGCGCCACGCCGGACACGTCCGCCGCCCCACCCGGGCCAATCCCTAACCCTAGCCCACATCACCGCTTCCGCCGCGGGCCCGCCGTGGGCCCCAGAGGCCCGGCTCCTCCCGCCGCCCGAAGCCGCCTTCCTCCACCTCAGCGCCGCCCCGCTCTCCCCGCTGGGCATATAGCATATCAAAATGTTCGCCTCAGAGATTACATCATTTCATCTCATTGCATCATTTTCATTTGAGTTCATATTGATGCCCGAAATGCTGTTGGAAGAGTGCTATTTGAGATAATTGTCAGATATGCTGCTCCAATAAGATATTTGTCATTTTTTGCGATGATTATTGTGTGCATGATATGCCCCTGAGCTCTACATGTGTTTTGTTATATGTTTTGCCATATTTCCAGGGATGCAACCCATGTATTTTTGTGATGTGTGTGGTGACTAGCACAAGCTTGCAAAGTGGTGCATTCGTTAATGCTGATTTCAGGGACTTAGCATTTCCACTAAGTCCTTGATCTATTTATTTCAATATGCCATATGTTCATGTTGTTTCCTAGTGATCCGTGCCTCTTTTGAGGATGATCAGTAAGGATGTTTTGTTAATCTTGTAGTTCTCTATCCATCCATGTCTTTGTTTGCAATTATGGAGCAACCTAGCTTGAGTCAATCGAGCTCTACTTTTGCTATTTCGTGAATCTGGGCAGATTGTCTACTTGTTAGCGATTTTGCCGAGGATGTTGTAGTTGATCCGTGCATGCTATGCTATTGTTCTTGACATGTCTAGCTTGTATAATGTATATTCTTGATGGGTGTATGCTTAGGTTGTCATGACATGCTCTGTAGTGAGTGCATCGAGCTCGTAAACATGCCTACTTGATATCTGTTTTGCATGCTCCAGTTTTTCTCTAAGTCTGTGATCTCATTATGTTTTTGCCATGCTCACATGCTTGCAAATGTATTTTCTGATCCCTTTTGGCTCAAGGTCACTAAGGGACTTTTGATAAGCTCTTTGAGTAGCTCCATGCCATGCCTTACTTTGCCATGTTCAGGTCCTGTAGCATATAGTTTTCATGCTCCAAAGTGTGCTACCTGATCTGAGATTCCAGACAGGTGTTAATTTCACTAAGTCTGAAATCTGGCTGCCAAATGCATTTTTGCCATGCTTGTTTGAACCTCTTAATGGATGAATTGGCTGTAGCTCAGTGTTCCTCTTTTGTTAAGCTTCATGAATGGATCCCTGCCATGTATTTTGTTGTCATGTTTGAGTGCTGTAGCATGTTCATCTTGTTGCATTTAGATGGCTACTTGCTGTATATCGCAGACCGGTGCCATATTTGAATTGCTTGCCATTTCCAAACCGTGACTCCGATTCCGGCATTCTTTATATCGTTTTCAAGCGATTTCATCTCACCTTTCCAGTGGCACACTTAGAATTCCAAGTTGAGGCCAGGTTCATTCATTCCTTGTCAAATTTTGCATATGCATCACATATCACATCTCGCATAGCATACCATGTTTGCATCATGTTGTTTGAGTTTGCACGTGGTTGATTGTGTCCTTGGTGCTTGTTTGTCTTGTTTGGGTAAAGCCGGGAGATGAGTTTGCTAACGAGGAGCCCGTTGAGTTTGCTTTCGAGGATCTAGTCAACTCTGAAAACCGTGCAGGCAAGATGATCATACCATCGAAATCACTACTATCTTTGCTTTGCTAGATGCTCGCTCTTTTGCTATGCCTATGCTATGATGCCTACTACTTGCTTATCATGCCTCCCTATTTGCCATGTCAAACCTCTAACCCACCATGTCCTAGCAAACCGTTGATTGGCTATGTTACCGCTTTGCTCAGCCCCTCTTATACCGTTGCTAGTTGCAGGTGAAGATTGGAGACCGTTCCTTGTTGGAACATTATTTACTTGTTGGGATATCATTATAGTATCTTGTTATCTTAATGCATCTATATACTTGGTAAAGGGTGGAAGGCTCGGCCTCTCGCCTAGTGTTTTGTTCCACTCTTGCCGTCCTAGTTTCCGTCATATCGATGTTATGTTCCCGGATTTTGCGTTCCTTACGCGGTTTGGTGATAATGGGAACCCCTTGATAGTTCGCCTTGATTAAAGCTTTTCCAGCAATGCCCAACCTTGGTTTTACCATTTGCCACCTAGCCTCTTTTTCCCTTGGGTTTCCGGAGCCCGAGGGTCATCTTATTTAAACCCCCCCGGGCCAGTGCTCCTCTGAGTGTTGGTCCACCTGTCAGCTGTCGGTGGCCACCAGGGGCAACTCTGGGCTGGCCTACCCGTACCTAAGACAATCTGAGTGTACCCTGAGAACGAGATATGTGCAGCTCTTATCGGGATTTGTCGGCACATTCGGGTGGTGTTGCTGGATTTGTTTTAACTTGTCGAAGTGTCTTGTAGAATCGGGATACCGAGTCTGATCGGAATGTCTCGGGAGAAGGTCTATTCCTTCGTTGACCGTGAGAGCTTGTCATGGGCTAAGTTGGGACTCCCCTGCAGGGATTTGAACTCTTGAAAGCCGTGCCCGCGGTTATGGGCAGATGGGAATTTGTTAATGTCCGGTTGTAGATAACTTGAACCTTAACTTAATTAAAATGAACCTACTGTGTGAGTACCGTGATGGTCTCTTCTCGGCGGAGTCCGGGAAGTGAACACGGTGTTGGAGTAATGCTTGTCGCAGGTTGTTCTCTAGTTATTCGTTCGCGCTTTGACTTCTCTTCTCGCTCTCTTTTGCGAACAGGTTAGCCACCATATATGCTAGTCGCTTGCTGCAGCTCCACATTTTTACCTTGCCTTACCTATAAGCTTAAATAGTCTTGATCGCGAGGGTGCGAGATTGCTGAGTCCCTGTGGCTCACAGATTACTTCCAAACCAGATGCAGGGCCTGATGACTCTGTTCCAGATGACGCGCTTGAGCTCAAGTGGGAGTTCGACGAGGACTCACGCCGTTACTATGTGTCTTTCCCTGATGATCATTAGTGGTGCCCAGTTGGGGCGATCGTGACCGTGTCGCATGTTGGGTTTATCTTTTATTTTGGCGCCATAGTCGGGCCATGAATGTTTGGTTGATGTAATGCTATTCATGTACTTTGATTGACGTGGCAAGTGTAAGCCAACTATGTATCTCCCCTTTCATTATCTGTATTACGTGGGATGTTGTGAAGATTGCCTAACTTGCGACATTGCTTTCAATGCGGTTATGCCTCTAAGTCGTGCCTCGACACGTGGGAGATATAGCCCCATCGAGGGTGTTACATCCGCCCCTTGACAGCCAACATACTGACGAACCCAGAGATGTTGAGCCTGCCGCCCCTGATGCTGAACCGGCAGAACCAAACTGGGCTAATCCAATGAAAGACACTGAAATTCGATCATCATCCACCCAAAATCCTGAAGGCCAAGGCGATGACGTTATTATTACTGGAGCAGGCCACAATTCTCCTGGTCATCCCGTCATTTTGGCTCGGCATAGTGCCAAAGAAGAGCAAATTGCCAGGGATAAAGGTAAATGGAGCAGCGACTTATCAAACTATGCTCATCTTAACGCTGATGAGCTTCATTCCGGCTTCTTGAACCGTCTGCACTCAAACCGGGATTATGAAGCCGGTTTGGTGAATTTTATGAAAGAACGATATGAGGTAAATTCTTCTCCCTTGCACATTGATTTATAGCTTAAATACTATTCCAAGTAGCCCCCAAGAGCCGTTTTATGATTGTCAATCATAAACCGGGTCTTTGTAACACTTTAAGCATCCCATCATTAATCCTTGCCAAGGCGTGTCTTCAATTATAGATAAAACTCATGTTTGAAAAATTAGATAACGTTCTGTAGCATAGCCCCCAAAGGCCGGTTTAACTTGGCAAGTTAATCCGGTTTTTAATCCACACCGCCAGTTTAGAACTAACGTACATTACTCCCCAAGTGTCAAGGATAATGCTTGCATTGTTATGGAGACTTGCATAGAAGGTAGTATTTGAGAGCAAATAAGCATTAGCCCCCAAGTATGAAGTGGATAACTTGTTATATGCTTTATACTTAGTGCATATATATGTTGTTTTGTTGAAGATACCTTCAATGTTGCAGGCTAAACTGAGAAACAAAGATGCCAAAAACTCTAACTTGCAAGAAAATGTGAAGTCGCAACAAGCCGAAGCTGCAAAAGCCAAAGAGGAGCTGACCCAGGCCCTGGTCGGAATGGAAAAATTGAAAGAATCCTTCAATCAAGATCGTGCTGCATGGGAAACCGAAAAAACCGGTTTGACCAAAAGAGCCGTAGATGCCGAGGAAGCCCTGAAACCGGTGGCTGAAGAACTAGCCGGTTTGAAGCGCCAAATCAACGCTATGACCTATGCTATCTTTGGTAAGTATCTGCTTATGTATGTTGCATCAGTCAATGAATCTTAAAACTGATCACGATGTTGAAAAAAAAAATCTTTGGCAGGAACTCGGATCACTCATCTTGGTGCAGATATGCAGATGAAGCTCAAAGCGGCATACACATTGGTTGAGCAGCTATACTCTAGATCTTAGTGAGCCATTAGTACAGCAGCTTATAACAAACCGGCGCCAACGTTGATTAAGGAAACCCTTGAGAAGCTGGGCATGTTACCGGCGCGTATTGCCGAGTTGAAAAGAGCCGATGCAAGAGCCAGAGCATTAACTGCCCTTATTCGAGCCAAGGCCTGGATTCCAGATCTTGAAGCGGAGGATATCATTAAAGGGTATCCAGGTGTTAAAGAAGACGGTTCAAACTTTGACAATGATGATCTTCGGTGGTTGACCAAACAGATGCGGCCAGCGGCCAGCAAATTAGCTGAAGACACCGATTTGTCCCATTTTCAACCATTTTATGATGCAGAAGGGAAAAGACAGCCGACCGAGATCCATGAAGTCGAAGAACTTGTGCCTCTGATTCGTAAGCACACTTATGCCCCTGATATTAACCCTTTTGATCTTATCCATGAAGAAGCAGTATTCCAAGCTTTAACCGGAAGCGATTGGTCAACGGCTGATATCCAGTGGCTGGGGAGGGATGAAGAAGTGCGTACACCAACTGATCCGCAACCAACAAACTATCGTGATGAAGAGTCCTGATCCGGTTGCCGGTTTATATGGCTACTGTGAAAAACAATGGCACTGTGGAGCCGCTTTAAAGCTTCATGTAATAGGATAGCTAAAACTTTGTTTATTTGCCATGCCATCGAGCATGCTTCATAGCCCTTTGTGACAATCTGTGCTGCCCTTCAGGATAATATTTTATGCATAGTCTATGATGACTTGCCTTCCTCATTGAGTGAGCAAACGTGTATACAGCAAAGGTGTTTAACACCAACCTGATACGTTTGATAATCTCATCTTCATAATGCTGGTCTATCTATTAAACCGGACCGGTATACCTACCGGATTTTCTTCATAACACTGGTGATTTAGTCAAACCATACTGGGTCAGTGACCACCGGTTTATAACTGATCATGAGCCAATAGCTGGTGGCTGGAAAGCAAGCCGGATCAAGGATGCCGGTTTATCAAAAAAGTACTTATGATTGTCAACAAACAAAATTCAAATAGGAAAATATGCGAGGCTTTTTACGAGCTGCGAGGCTCCAAATCAAGGCTTTTCATGGGCTGCCAGGCCTCTGAGTTAAACCATTTAACAAAGCCTTTTAAGATGGGCCTCCAATTAACCAATCACCGTTTTAACTATGACAAGTTTAGGGTCTGTAAAAGATTGACTTGTCAAACGTTCGATGGGTCATGTCAGGATTACCTGGATAGGAGTGGCTTACTTGATGAAGGCATGTTAACCCGGGGTTTTAGGTGAATACACCAGGCTTCCAAGCTGTGGCTTGATAGCCAATTACGAGAGTCCTTTCAAACTCTTTGTTGCTTTGCAAAAAAGAGCCCCCAAGTAACTTTGTGAGCGATGCTCAGCGTGTGCCCATGTTTGAGTTTGTACAGTGTACAATACTCTCTTTGGCTCCACAAATTTTTCCTTGTGTGGCTGAAATGCCTATCAAGAGGTGTAGCTGTGGTTCAAACATGACCAAGCCCCCTAGTGATTTTCTTTATCTTTATGCAGTTGCTAAATCCGGTTTAACAAAGACTCCGCTTTGACCGTTAACTTGTAAAAGCACACATATGATATAAGAAAGAACAGATTCCCCGCTTATAACGGAGGCTCCGGTTTATTATATGGTATATACACTGTCATAAATATGTACAGGTGAAAAAGCCTATGGCTTCAAGTATAGTAAGGCCGAAGGAGAGCTATGTTCCATGGCCGCTTTGTCTCCTCCTCCGATTGACGTGAGTCTTCATGCTCTCGAACATCAATGAGGTAGTAGGATCAGTTGTGCAGATTTTTGCTGACCACAAAGGGTCCTTCCTAAGGGGGGGGGGATAACTTATGCATATCAGTCTGATCCTGGATGAGCCGGAGCACCAAATCACCTTCTTGAAAGGTTCTAGTTTTAACCCGGCGGCTGCGATAACGTCGAAGATCTTGTTGATAAATCGCCGAACGCGCTGCTGCAAGATCCCGCTCTTCATCCAACAGGTCCAGAGAATCCTGACGTGCCTTCTTATTATCAGCTTCAACATAAGCTGCCACACGGGGCGAATTGTGACGAATGTCACTAGGAAGAACCGCCTCTGCTCCATAAACCATGAATAAAGGCGTGTAACCCGTAGACCTATTGGGTGTGGTGTTGATGCTCCATAACACAGAAGGTAGCTCCTTGACCCAACAACCCGGCGTCCGCTTTAAGGGAACCATAAGCCTTGGTTTGATACCCTGCAGAATTTCTTGATTTGCCCTTTCCGCTTGACCATTAGATTGGGGGTGAGCCACTGATGCTAGATCAAGCCGGATGTGCTCATGTTGACAGAATTCTTCCATCTCTCCTTTTGACAAGTTAGTGACATTATCTGCTATAATGCTATGTGGAAAGCCAAACCGGAATATCACCTTTTTGTTGAATTGAACCGTTGTGGCTGCATCACACTTGCTGACTGGCTCTGCCTCTACCCATTTAGTGAATTTATCAACTGCTACTAACAGATGGGTCTTCTTGTCCTTGGAGCGCTTGAAGGGTCCAACCATATCCAGCCCCCAAGTGGCAAACGACCACGTAATTGGAATCATCCGCAACTCTTAAGCCGGAACGTGCGCACGGCGGGCAAACTTTTGACATCCATCACATATTTTGACTAAATCCTCCGCATCAGCATGCGCCGTCAACTAGTAAAAACCGTGGCGAAAAGCTTTAGCAACCAACGACTTTGAACCGGCATGATGACCGCAATCCCCTTTATGAATTTCTCGCAAAATCTCACAACCTTCTTGAGGAGAAACGCATCATTGAATCGCTCCTGAAACACTGTAACGATGTAACTCCCCGTTGAGTATGGTCATGGACTTGGAACGCTGGATTATCTGTCGAGCCAACGTTTCCTCAACTGGTAACTCGCCCCAGATCATGTAATCCAGATATGGGATCATCCAATCCGGTATGGCATGCAAAGCTGCCACCAATTGAGCCTCGGATCAGGAAGAGCCATATCTTCTTCGGTTGGTATTTTGACTGACAGATTGTGCAACACATCAAGAAAGACATTGGGCGGAACCGGTTTACATTGGGAACCAAGACGACTTAAAGCATCCGCCGCTTCATTCTTCCGCCGGTCTATATGGTCCACCTGATAACCTTTAAAGTGACCAGCCACTGTGTCCACCTCTCGCCGATATGCAGCCATGAGTGGGTCCTTAGAATCCCAAGTGCCAGACACTTGCTGAGCCACTAGATCTGAATCACCGAAGCACTTAGCCCGGCTCAAATTCATCTCTTTAGCCATCCGAAGACCGTGGAGTAAAGCCTCATATTCAACTGCATTGTTAGTACAAGGGAACATTAAACGGAGGACCTAACAAAACTTATCACCTTGTGGGGAAGTTAATACGACTCCAGCCCCCGAACCCTCTAGCTGTCTGGACCCATCAAAATGAATAGTCCAATATGTATTATCTGGTTTCTCCTCAGGTGCCTGTAACTCCGTCCAATCGTTGATGAAATCTACGAGTGCCTGGGACTTGATCGCCGTGCAGGGTATATATCTGAGCCCGTGGGGTCCAAGCTTAATGGCCCACTTGGCAATCCGGCTAGTTGCCTCTCTGTTTTGAATGATGTCACCCAGAGGAGCTGAACTGACTACTGTGATAGGATGGCCCTGAAAATAGTGTTTGAGCTTCCGGCTTGCCGTAAACACCCCATACACCAGTTTCTGCCAATGCGGATACCTCTGCTTTGACTCAATGAGCATCTCACTGATATAATAAACCGGCCGTTGAACCGGATACTCTTTGCCAGGCTCTTTGCGCTCTACCACAATGGCTACGCTGACAGCCCGGGCATTAGCAGCCACATATAATAATAAGGGCTCTTTATCGATCGGTGCTGCCAGCACGGGCGGTTCCACGAGCTGTTTCTTCAGATCTTCAAACGCCTTATCAGCTGCTTCACTCCAGACAAAGTTATCCGTTTTCTTGAGCATCTGATATAAGGGAATGGCCTTCTCTCCAAGGCGGCTGATAAACCGGCTCAAGGCTGTAATCTGGCCGGCCAGACGTTGCACATCGTTAATACACGCCAGTTTAGCCAAGGACGTAATCGCTGCAATCTTTTCCGGATTAGCCTCAATGCCTTTGTTTGAAACCAGAAAGCCTAAGAGCTTGCCTGCCGGGACACCGAAAACACACTTCTTCGGATTGAGCATCATCTTGTAGACCCGGAGATTGTCAAAAGTTTCCCGTAGATCATCTATCAAAGTCTCCTCCTTTCTGGATTTGACCACAATATCATCTACATACGCATGGACATCGCGCCCAATCTGCTTATGAAGGCAATTCTAAACACATCGCTGGTAAGTTGCCTGGGCACTCTTGAGTCCAAAGGGCATGTAAACATAGCAGAAGGCTCCAAAGGGAGTTATAAAGGTTGTGTTCTCCTGGTCCTTAACTGCCATTTTGATCTGGTGATAACCAGAGTAAGCATCCAAAAAACACAAACGGTCCCAACCCGCCGTAGCATCAATTATCTGATCAATGCGAGGGAGAGCAAAGGGGTCTGCAGGGCAAGCCTTGTTTAAATCTGTGTAGTCCACACACATGCGCCAAGTGCCGTTTTTCTTAAGAACCAGCACCGGATTGGCTAACTACTCTGGATGAAAAACTTCAACAATAAACCCAGCAGCCAACAAACGGGCGACCTCTTCACCTATAGCCTTGCGCCTTTCCTCGTTGAAGCGGCAGAGGAACTATCGGACCGGTTTGAATTTCGGACCAATGTTGAGTGTGTGCTCAGCGAGTTCTCTCGGTACACCTGGCATGTCGGAAGGTTTCCATGCAAATATGTCCCGATTCTCACAGATGAACTCGATGAGCGTGCTTTCCTATTTGGGATCTAGGTTAGCACTGATGCTGAACTATTTGGATGAATCGCCAGGGACAAAGTCAACCATCTTAGTGTCAGTAGCTGATTTGAACCTCAATGCTGGATCATGTTCCGTGGTTGGCTTTTTTAAGGAGGTCATGTCTGCCGGATCAACTTGCTCCTTATAGAATGTTAACACCTCCGTGGCACAAACCAACTCAGCATAAGCCGCATCGCCTTCTTCACACTCCAAAGCAATCTTTCTACTTCCATGTACTGTGATAGTCCCCTTATGACCTGACATTTTAAGCTGCAGATAAACATAACATGGCCTTGCCATAAACTTAGCATAAACCGGCCGCCCAAACAGAGCATGGTACGGACTTCTGATCTTCACCACCTCAAATGTCACTGTTTCTGACCTTGAATCGTAGTCATCTCCAAAAGCTACCTCCAAAGCTATCTTACCAACAGGATACGCAGACTTACCAGGCACCACACCATGAAATACCGTATTCAATGGTTTAAGATCCTTATTTGTCAATCCCATACGGCGAAATGTATCATAATACAAAATATTGATACTACTTCCCCCATCCATGAGCACTTTAGTGAACTTGTATCCGCCAACTTGAGGGGCTACCACCAAGGCCAAATGACCTGGATTATCAACCCGGGGCGGGTGATCCTCTCTGCTCCACAAAATAGGTTGCTCCGACCAGCGTAAATACTGAGGTACTGCCGGCTCAACAGAGTTGACTACCCTTTTGTGAAGCTTCTGATCACATTTGCACAAACTAGTAGTGAAGACATGATATTGCCCGTTGTTCAGCTGTTTGGGATTGCTCTGATAACCCGACTGCTGCTGCTGCTGACTCCCCTGATGGTTGTAACCTCCCTGGTTGCCTTGGTGTCCTTGATTGACGTGTCCGGTTTGATTGCCTGGAAACCCTGAACCGGAACCACCGCCTCCGTAACTCGGCCCGTGGAAACCTCCTCCTGAACTGCCGGGCGGGCTGTTGTCATATTGGAACATATTGGAATTCTTGAAATCCCGCATGATATAACAATCTTTCCAGAGATGTGATGTCGGTTTCTCCTTTGATCCATGCTTTGGACAGGGCTGATTTAACAAACACTCCAAATTGTTGCCTGGACCTCCACCCCTCTGGGGCTGCTTGCCTTTACGGCGCTGGCCATTCTCCTGCGCGTTGGTATTTGCGACAAAGTCCAAACCACTGTCGGCCTTGCGCTTACCAGCGTTTCCATGGCCTGCCGGATTGTGTTGTTGGCGTTTGGCATTGCCAGTCTTCTTACCCTTCTCTGGGTTGTCCTCCTCTGAATCCGGATCCTTGGTATTATCTGAATCGGCGTATTTAACCAAAGCAGCCATGAGTGTTGACATGTCGTTGCAGTGACGTTTGAGACTTCCCAACTTCTGTTTCAACAGTTTGAAACGGCAATTACCCTCTAACGTTAACACTGCGGTGTCTGCGTTGATACGATCTGACGAATGCAAAATCGCCGAGACCCGTTTGGCCCAATGGGTCGTGGACTCCCCTTCCTCTTGGACACAAGCGGTCAGATCTACAATTGACATCGGCTGCTTACACGTATCCTTGAAGTTCTGGATAAACTGGTGCTTCAATTCGGCCCATGATCCAATAGAGTTGGTCGGCAAGCTCTTCAACCGAGTGCGAGCTGTTCCTTCCAACATCATGGTGAAATATTTAGCACACACCGCCTCGTCCACATCTAACATCTCCATTGCCATCTCATGGCTCTCCACCCACGCCTCTGGCTGCAAATCGGCGGTATAATTTGGTACCTTACGAGGTCCCTTGAAATCCTTGGGTAGTCGCACATTACGCAAAGCAGGAGATAAACACGTTACCCCTAAGGAACTGAACATCGCCCCTGGCTCCACGGAGGCAGTGGGGTGAATCGGAGTATGCTGTCGTGCCTCGTGTTGAGCTGTCAACTCGGCCTCTCGACGTGCGCGGCCATGATCCAGAACATCTTGCGCATTAGCACCTGCCCCAGCCGGGTTGTTCCCTCATGGAGAATTTCGGCGGCGTGCACTACTGGGCACAGCTAGTTCGTCTTCCACGTGTCTGCTATAACTCCGGTTTGGGCGGGGAGTGGAGTGAATCCTCTCACGGCTGTGCGAATATGCTTGCTGTTGATTTAGTGCTGTCTGAAGGAGATCCCTGGCCCGACGTGCTTCCACTGCAACTGGTGACTCGCCGTCGGTTGGGAGGGCCGCCAGGCGTGACGCAGCGGCCACAATGTTGTCCAACAGGTTGGAATAATGCCCGGGCGGCGTTGATGGTACAATGTTGTTCTGGCGAGGCAGGTCTGTCATGCGTGGCTAAACCGGTGCTCCTGCTCCCGGCGCCCCCGCCTGGTTTAGTGTGGGTTGGTTACCAGCTCCTGCACCTGGCGTGTTGAAAAGATTCGGCGGCTCATAAACTGATGGGAGACGTGATCGGTACCTTCTTCTCATGACTTCCTCTGAAGCATTCTGATCCAGTCTAATCCGGTAAGCCTGTGCTTCCAACTCGGCCCGCTCCATAGCCATCCTGGCGTTCTCTGCTGCCAGGTCCGCCTTGGCCTGGGCTATCTGATATTTCACCTTTGCAATCTCCGCATCATGCTGATCCCTGGCTGCTGCGTCTACATCCACGGACATCAATGTTGCCAGAGCGTCAAACAAATCAAATAAGACTTGGTCCAGAGGTGGCGCCGAGCTTCCTGCCCCTGCTGGTGTGGCCGTTGTTGAACCGAAGAGCATTGCTGCGGTGGTAGATGAATGAGGCACCGATTGTGTGCCATCCATGAAGATGGCGGCCCGGTTTGGCAGACCGGGGGAATCCGGAATACTGTTGCCCTTGGATCCTCCCTCAATCCGGCCGTCCTGCAACTGGTAAAGCGATTCGGTTTCTCCAGAAGACTCGTCATCCGAGCAGACTACGGTTTCTCCTTCGGACACTGGTCCGTCCTCGTGCCCTGATCCATGGACGACACCTATGAAAACATGCCTTGCCTCGGGCTGAACCGGCGAAGGACTTGCACGCCGAGCCGTTTCGATGATGTCGGTGCAGATGTCCGGCTCGGGGGCCGGTTCACCGATCTTGCCGATGAAGACATGAATCCCACCAAAGGGGACTCGGTACCCGTATTCGATTGAATCAGCCTCGGGACCCCATCCTGCGTTGTCGATGTAGAGCTTGCCGCGGCGACTCTTCGTCATCCGGCCCACAGCGTATCCCTTAAGTCCATCGAAGCTGCCCTTCAAGAACTCGAAACCATCGTGCGATAGCCCCATGGTGGGCGCCAACTGTCGTAGGTTTGTCACGGCAGATGTCCTCGTGAAAGGACTTAGTTGTGGAGCCATTGCAACGGGTTAGCTTAAAGGGGTTAAACTAGACAAGGGGACACGGGAGTTTATACTAGTTCGCCCCCTTCGATGAAGGTAAAAGCCTACGTTTAGTTGTGATTGGTATTGCTAGGGTTTCGAAGGCCAGGGAGTGAATCGCTTTGTCTGGCTTTCAAGTTGTTGTTGTCTGTCCCTAAACCGCGGCCAGGTCGTCCCTTTATATACATAGGTTGACACCCGCCGGGCTACAGAGTCCTAAAGCCGGTTTATAAACGTATCCGCTTCGGCCTCTCTCTTTCTATCTTATTATACAAGTTACATGACTAGGCCGATTTACATTTACATACTGTAACTCGCCTTTGGGCCCTCCATAAAGCGCTAGCATCTTTACATCTTCATGGGCTTCTAATCTTGAAAGAGTCAACGCGGCTACATAAGGCCGGTTTACCTCCAGTAGTAATATCCCCAACAAACCCGGTTATGTTGAAGATCCTCCCCGGCAATGGCACTAGAAATTCTCCTTGATGGTAGCTGGAACTACATTGGTATTTCCCTGGAGAGGGAGGGATGATGTTGCACAGCAACGGTAGGTATTTCCCTCAGTTATGACACCAAGGTATCGAACTAGTAGGAGAACCAAGCAACACAATGTAAGCAGCACCCGCACACAAATAACAACACCTCGCAACCCGACGTGTTAAAGGGGTTGTCAATCCCTTCTGGGGTACGGCGCCTCAAGATAGGCAAACAGACGTGACGTAAATTGTAGTAGATTGATAGATCGAACGCCAAATAAAATAAATTGCAGCAAGGTATTTTTGGATTTTTGGTTTAATAGATCTGAATAAAAATGCAAATGAAAAGTAGATCGCAAGGCAAATATATGAGAAAGAAGACCCGGGGGCCGCAGGTTTCACTAGTGGCTTCTCTGGAGAAAAATAGCAAACGGTGGTTAAATAAATTACTGTTGGGCAATTGATAGAACTTCAAATAATTATGATGATATCCAGGCAATGATCATTACATAGGCATCACGTCCAAGATTAGTAGACCGACTCCTGCCTGCATCTACCACTATTACTCCACACATCGACCACTATCCAGCATGCATCTAGTGTATTAAGTTCATGGAAAAATGGAGTAATGCAATAAGAACGATGACATGATGTAGATAAGATCCGTTTATCTATATGGCGGTAGATATAGATCTCGTCTTTTTATCCTTAGTAGCAATGATACATACGTGTCGGTTCCCTTTCTGTCACTAGGATCAAGCACCGTAAGATCGAACCCACTACTGGGCACCTCTTCCCATTGCAAGATAAATAGATCAAGTTGGCCAAACAAAACCCAAATATTGGAGAAGAAATACGAGGCTATAAGAGATCATGCATAAAAGAGATCAAAGAAACTCAAATACTTTCATGGATATAAAAACATAAATATGATCATAAACTCGAAGTTCATCGATCCCAACAAACACACCGCAAAAGAGTTACATCATATGGATCTCCAGGAGACCATTTTATTGAGAGTCAAGAGAGAGAGAGAGAGAGAGAGAGAGAGAGAGAGAGATGAATCCATCTAGCTACTAACTACGGACCCAAAGGTCTACAAAGAACTACTCACGCATCATCGGAGAGGCACCAATGGAGGTGGTGAACCCCGTCTGACATGTTGTCTAGATTGGATCTGGTGGTTTTGGACTCTGCGGTGACTAGATGAATATTTCGTCGACTCCCCTAGGGTTCTAGTATTTTTGGGGTATTTATCGAGCAAAGAGGCGGTCCCGGGGGGGGGGGCACCCGAGGTGGGCACAACCCACCAGGGCGCGCCTGAGCCTCCTAGCGCGCCCTGGTGGAATGTGCCCTCCTCGGGGCACCCCCAGGTGCAACCAGGGCCCATTGCCTTCCTTTTGGCACATAAAAATTCTCCATAAAGTTTCATGGCATTTGGACTCCGTTTGATATTGATTTTTTGCGATGTAAAAACATGGAAAACAACAACTGGCAGTTGGCACCATGTCAATAGGTTAGTACCAAATAATGAAACAAAATGACTATAAAATGATTATAAAACATCCAAGATTGATAATAAAACAACATGGAACGATAAAAAATTATAGATACGTTGGAGACGTATCACCACCCTTTTGACTCATGATGAGAAAACTCGCTACTAATTTATTCTCAAATTATTTCCTTTCTCATTAAAGGGTGATGCTAAAGCTTGGTACAATACTCTTGCTCCTGGTTGTGTGCGTAGTCCCCAGGATATGATTTATTACTTCTCTGAAAAATATTTTCCTGCTCATAAGAAACAAGCTGCCTTATAGAAAATATTTAACTTTGCTCAAACCAAAGAAGACAGTCTCCCACAAACTTGGGGGAGGCTTTGCCAGTTACTTAATGATTTTCATAATCATCCTCATAAGAAAAATGAAATACTTGATATATTCTATAATGGACTAACCATGCTTCTAGGGACTTCCTAGATAGTTGTGCTGGTTGTGTTTTCAGGGAACGAACTGTTGGACAACCTGGAGAATTATTGAATAATATATTGAAAAACTATGATGATTGGACTATTCCTGAACCACTGCCTAAACCCACTCCGAAGAAGAGGGGTATATTATATGTCAGTTCTGAAGATATGCAAGGAAAAAGGTATTAAAGCCGAGGATGTTAAAATTTTAACTCCTATTGAAAAAATACATGGGCTTAATACACCACCATTGCCTAAGGTGGTAGAGGTAAATTATCTTATGAAGTTCAATGATGACGAAAATCCTCACAATATGCATCCTTGTCAATGCCTTGATGAGTTTGAAAACTATATTAGAAAACAAGATCACTTCAATGCAAATGTTATGAAACAATTGAAATACAATTCTGATATGATTGCTCGCTTGAGTGACTTGTTATTTGGAATATCAAATAATGTTAGAGGTGTTGGAAAACATGCTTCTATGGTTCAAACTCAATTAGAACAAGTTGCTAAATCTCAAAGAGAATTGCTTGATGAAATGAATAATAATATGCATGACTTTGCTGTTGGAGTTGCAATTAGAGGAGGTAAAATGACTCAGGAACAATTTTATCCCGAGGGACACCATAAAAGAATTGAACATGATTCATAAATATCTAGCACTAGTGCACCTAGTTCTTCTAGAAAGAAAAATAAAAAGAAGAATGATAGGACTTCACACGCTACTAGTGAACCTGGAATAGAAAAACCTCCTGACAATGATAATGAAGTTTCTATCTCAGATGCTGAAACTCAGTCTGGTAACGAACACTCACCTAATGATAATGAAAAATATAATGATGAGGTTCAGGAAGACTCAACCAACTAATGATAAAGAACCAGCCGATGATGTTGAGATAGAACCACCTGTTGATCTTGATAACCCACAATCTAAAAATAAAATATGTGACAAAAGAGACTTTGTTGCTAGAAAACACGGTAAAGAAAGAGAACCGTGGGTTCAAAAACCTATGCCTTTTCCACCTAAGCCAACTAAAAAGAATGATGATGAAGAATTTAAACGATTTGCTGAAATGCTGAGGCCAATCTTTTTGCGTACTCGCTTGACTGATATCTTGAAAATGCCTCCATATGCAAAGTATATGAAAGACATCATCACAAATAGGAGAAAAACACCGGAAGATTAAATCTCCACTATGCTTGCTAATTACACTTTTAAAGATGGAGTACCTAAAAAACTTGGAGATCCGGGAATACCAACTATACCTTGCTCTATCAAAAAGAATTATGTGAAAACTGCTTTGTGTGATTTAGGAGCTGGTATTAGTGTTATGCCTTTCTCTTTATATAAAAGACTTGACTTGAATAAACTCACACCTACTGAAATATCTTTGCAAATGGCTGACAAATCAACTGCCATACCTATCGGTATCTGTGAGGATGTGCCCGTTGTCGTTGCTAATGTTACTATTTTGACTGACTTTGTTATACTTGAGATGCCCGAGGACGACAACATGTCGATTATCCTTGGTAGACCATTCTTGAATACTACAGGGGCTGTTATTGATTGCAATAAAAGCAAGGTCACTTTTCATATTAATGGCAATGAGCATATGTTGCACTTTCTGAAGAAACAATTCCAAGTGAATGGTATTAATGTTATTGAAAAATCTCCGACAATCACTATTGGAAGTTTTCAAATACCTCTACCTACTGTCAAAAAGAAATATGAAATGCTTATCGTTGGGGAAATTGTTGGGGAACGCAGTATCTCAAAATCATTTCCTACGATCACGCAAGATCTATCTAGGAGATGCATAGCAACAAGAGGGGAGATTGTGTCTATGTACCCTCATAGACCGAAAGTGGAAGCATTAAGCAACGCGGTTGATGTAGTCGAACATCTTCGCGATCCAACCGATCACGTACCGAATGTACGGCACCTCCGCGATCTACACATGTTCAGCTCGGTGACGTCCCTCGAACTCTTGATCCAGCTGAGGTTGAGGGAGAGTTTCGTCAGCACGATGGCGTGGTGATGGTGGTGATGAAGTTACAGGCGCAGGGCTTCACCTAAGCACTGGAACGATATGACCGAGGTGTGTTTCTATGGAGGGGGGCACCGCACACGGCTAAGAGAAACTTTGGTGTGTCTTTGGGGTGCCCCCTCCCATGTATATAAAGGGGGAGGGAGGAGGAGGCCGGCCAAGGGGAGGAGGCGTGCCATGGGGGTGCAATCCTACTCCAAGTAGGATTCGCCCCCCTTTCCTATTCCAACAAGGAGAAGGGGGAAGCTGAGGGAGGAGAAGGAAAGGGGGGCCGACCCCCCTAGTTAAATTCGGTTTGGGCTAGGGCGGGCGTGCGCCCTTCCTTGGCTTGCCTCCTCTCTTCCACCAATAGGACCATGAGGCCCAATAACCCCCCGGGGGGTTCCGGTAACCTCATGGTACTCCGGAAAATACCCGATACACCTCGGAACTATTCCGGTGTCCGAATATAGTCTTCCAATATATCAATATTTATGTCTCAACCATTTCGAGACTCCTCGTCATGTCCGTGATCTCATCTGGGACTCTGAACTACATTTCATACATCAAAACACATAAACCCATAATATCGATCATCATCGAAAGTTAAGCGTGCGGACCCTACGGGTTCGAGAACTATGTAGACATTAGCGAGACTCATCTTCGTCAATTACCAATAGAGGAACCTAGATGCTCATATTGGCTCCCACATATTCTACGAACATCTTTATCGGTCAAACCGTATAACAACATAAGTTGTTCCCTTTGTCATCGGTATGTTACTTGCCCGAGATTCGATTGTCGGTATCATCATACCTAGTTCAATCTCGTTACTAGCAAGTCTCTTTAATCGTTCCGTAATGTATCATCCCGCAACTAACTTATTAGTCACTTTGCTTGCAAGGCTTATAGTGATGAGCATTACCGAGAGGGCCCCGAGATACCTCTCTGAAACACGGAGTGAAAAATCCTAATCTCGATCTATGCCAACTCAACAAACACCATCGGAGACACCTATAGAGCATCTTTATAATCACCTAGTTACATTGTGACGTTTGATAGAACACAAGGTGCTCCTCCGGTATTCGGGAGTTGCATAACCTCATAGTCATAGGAACATGTATAAGTCATGAAGAAAGCTATATTAACGAACTATATGATCATAGTGCTAAGCTAACAGATGGGTCTTGTCCATCACATCATTCTCTAATGATGTGATCTCGTTCATCAAATGACAACACATGTCCATGGATAGGAAACTTAACCATCTTTTATTAACGAGCTAGTTAAGTAGAGGCAAACCATTATTCAGATAAATAGACCACTCATCAAGGGTGCATGACCATAAAAGATATTACTCATATATATAGAACAACCATTATTCTCTGATTTAAATGAATAACCATCTCGCATCAAACAAGATCCAGATATAATGTTCATGCTCAATGCTGGCACCAAATAACAATTATTCAGGTCTAATACTAATCCTGAAGGTAGATGTAGAGGTAGCCTACTGACCGCGATCACATCAACTTTGGAACCATTTCCCACGCGCATCATCACCTTGTCCTTAGCCAATCTTCGCTTAATCTGTAGCCCCTGTTTCGAGTTGCAAATATTAGCAACAGAACCAGTATCAAATACCCATGCGCTACTGCGAGCATTAGTAAGGTACACACCAATAACATGTATATCAAATATACCTTTCACTTTGCCATCCTTCTTATCCGCCAAATACTTGGGGCAGTTCCGCTTCTAGTGGTCAGTCCCTTTATAGTAGAAGCACTCAGTCTCAGGCTTAGGTCCAGACTTGGGCTTCTTCACTTGAGCAACAACTTGCTTGCCATTCTTCTTGAAGTTCCCCTCCTTCGCTTTGCCCCTTTTCTTGAAACTAGTGGTCTTGTTAACCATCAAAACTTGATGCTCCTTCTTGATTTCTACCTCCGCAGCTTTTAACATTGCGAAGAGCTCGGGAATTGTCTTATCCATCCCTGGCATATTTCTCAGGACCCCTATTCCAAGCCACATCGATCAAGCCGGTAACACCTCATATCACTTTGCGGCCTCACGCACGGTATCCCACGGGTGTCGCCTTACCATGGCCCGGGACCGTTTGCGCCTTTTGGCTCACGTATATGATAGTGTCGCTAGCATCCATATGACAGAGAACCCGGGCCGACATGGCTAGACGTGAACCCAAAGCGGCACAGACCTATGGAGACAGGCATACATGAATCACATCGAGCATGTCGGTCATCAGCGAGTGATTCCGGCTGTAGCACTGGGCTAACAGGACTCCGAGGAACCCAGGCTGTAGCAGGCTAGGCAGGACTCCGGAAGTCACCGCATGACATTTCCCCGAAGGGACAGACATAGGAACAAAATGAAACACATGCCGGCTAGTCAAGTGTCCTGAACAGTAGTGCTGGGCTAGCAGGACTCTGGTGAACCGGGCTGTAGCGGACTACTATGGCTCGAGGAACACTAGACCACATTTCCCCATAAGAAAGGCTGCCAAGGATAAACAACTAGATTGTCGGATCCCACTCATACCAAGCATTTCAATCACACACACAATATGCCCGATATGAGTACATACAACATGGCATCACAATAAAACTCTACAACTCAAGTACTTTATTTAAAGGCTCCAGAGAGCCATACATAACATGTTCATACAGATAGGGGTCACATGACCCGACACTCAAGTAATACAATCATACAAGCACATGCGGAAGCAACTAGTCTGAGTACAGACACTAGAAAGAAAGAAGCCTTCTCGAAGCCTGTCTATCTACATAGGGCCCTCCATGGCCAGGATCACCACCTGGGTGGCTAGTCACTCGTCGACGTCAAGGTCTACGTAGAACCCATCAGAGGGGGCGATGTTGTCGTTTGAAAACAGTAATTAAGCAAACATGAGTACAAGGGTACTCAGCAAGTCTTACAACAGAACCTACTATACATGCTTATTCTCAAGAAGGTGGTGGGGTTAATGCAGCAAGCCAGCTTTGACTCTTGGCTAAGCTATCCTACGGAACTCCACCAGTAAAATAGTTTTCGCACACGAGTCCACTACTCACCAACAAAATACTCCACCGAGGATCCTCCCTCGTCATTCTATGAGAGGGCCATCCTCGGTACTCACACTTATCTTGAGTCTTTTAGTAGTATCCATTAACTTGTCTATGAACTGTACAGGCAACCAAGTAGTCCTTTACCACGGACGCGGCTATTCGAGTAGTTTTATACCCTGCAGGGGTGTACTTCGTCACACATGTTTCCACCAGTTAGCGTCTGCACACGACATGTGCTCGGCAGACTTCAAGCAAAAATCGACGTGGGTGTAGACCACGACCTGACTAACCTCACAAGTCTCTAGTCCAGGTTTATCGCCTATTCAGGTTCCATCCGCAAGGAAATCTGGCCGGGGTGTCCTCAACGGCCCCAAACAATGTGTACAGGGTCCCGAGACGCCAAACGGGCGCCCGGCATACCCGGCCACAGTGTATCTACGGCATCATAGCCCACTCCTAGGTTCAGCGCTACGCACGGCCACCAACACATATCCTATAAACACCAGAAACTAGTTGCAACTCCTGGACAGAGGGCGAGAGGGGTCAGTAAGTCGAGCGGGGTCATATTTTAGGGCCCAATGTGTGGTAGTAGCTGAATCTTAAATCACGCATACAGATCTCAGTTCTTATGAACGGTCTCAATGAAACAACCCACCATGTACTCCTACATGGCCTCTCATCGATACCTTTACCAAAACATGTTCAACACATTCCTCACATTACCGACATATCATATCACTCTAGCCCATCACCCAGATGAACCAGACCTGACACAACTCTAAGCATAGCAGGCATAGCAAGGTAGGAATCACATACATGGCTCAATCAACTCCTACACATGCTAGTGGGTTTCATCTAGTTACTGTGGCAATGACAGGTCATGCGGAGGATAAGGGTTCAACTACCGTAGCACACAGCAGTTTGAATCACGTTGTCTTAATGCAGTAAACAAGAGCAGAAGCAAGAACATGGGTTTGTATCGGAATGATCAATGGTTGCTTGCCTGTTGTAGTGGTAGTAGGGTACTGCCCTTCAGACGGATACTCGGGGTTATCCTCGGAGGCAGAACCTACCATGAAAGACACACCGAAACATAATCAACACATGGCAATATGCAACAATATGATGCATGCTATGACATGGCAAGATGAAGGTGTCTTGGCCTAATGCAAGCTAAAACAAAAAGGGATGAACTCATTTGAGTCAAAGATTCAATTATTAGCTTATTAAACATGACTTTATTAGTGCATTACCTCATTCTGCTTAAACAGCAAGGTTAAATTGTTTTGTCATGCATGAAACCATTACAGATGGATAGATTGAATTTTTCTGATCATTTTTCATATATAAATCTTTGCATTTGGAGCTATGGTTGATTTTCTATGATTTTTAGAAGTTTTGATTATTTTCTAGAATTTCCTATTAAAGAATAAATCTAGAAATTGAATTAATGCGTCAGCACTGCATCACTGTGACGTCAGCGGGTCAAAGGCGCCAGCCCAGGTCAAACCTGACTGGTGGGCCCCTTCTGTCAGTCTCTCAGCTAACTAATAGAGTTGGTTAGTGTTTAGTTAGCACTAAACTGGGTTAGTTAGGCTCTAGGCCCACATATCAGTGAGAGAGGGGTAGTTAACGGTGTCATTAACCTCTGACAGAGTGATTAGCTCTAATTTAAACTAATCTAAATTAGTTAGAAGCCGGCCCCACACATCAGTGTCTCACATGGAGTCAAACTGGGGTCAAACCCCTGGTCAGCGGGGCTAATCCCGCCGGCGAGGCCGAGACGGCGGAGAGCTTCGGATTTGGTCCTCAGGTGACCAAATCGCCGGTGGAGACGTGCTACGCGTAGCTGGGGAGCTGCTGCATCTAGTGGTGCAAGTGGTTGGACACGGGGACGCCGGAAACGACGCCGGCGAGCTCGACAGTGGCGGCCGGAGTTCGGACAGGGTTGGGTTCGACGCTATGGTGCACGGGAGAAGGAGCTGGTGGTGGCTACGGGCTCCTGGTGCTGCACTGAGCACAACGGTGAGCTTGGCTTCGAGCCACTGTGGCTCTAGCCACGACGGTGCCATGGCCGGCGGCGGGGAGCTTTCGGGTGCGGTGGAAGTGGCGACTACAGAGGCCAAACGAGCACGGGAGCTAGGAGAAGAGGAAGAGGACCTCACAGCAGGGTCGGAGAGGGGGTCAGTGAGCTCGGGGAGGTCCTGGCGGCACCGAATCGACCGGAGACGGCTTGGGTGCCCGAGGTTGAAGACGAGGGAGAAGACGGCGTTCGGCGGCGTTTGGAGTCGCATGGATCAGCAGAGAGGTCCAGGGGGACGAGGCGGAGCTATTGGGCTTGTCGGAGGGGCGAGGGGGTGGCTCTGGTGACGTCTACGGCGAACTGCGGCGAGGATCACGCTCGGCCATCGCGGGAGAGGGTGAGGGAGACGAGGGGCAGAGTGAGGGAGGGTGTGAGGGGGACGTGGGGGTCGGCGTGGCATCCCTGGACGTCTCCAGGGCGTCGGCAGAAGCAGGAGGTGGCCGGCGTGTGGCCGCGGGCGCCGGCCACGCGCTCCTCGTCCTCCTGGCGGGAGGTGGACGACGACTGGCAAGGCCAGTCGGCTGGGCCGAGCCAGGTGGGCTGGGCCAGCATAGGTAAGGCCCAGGTGGGCTTCCCTCTCTCTCTTTTTTTTGATTTATTTCTGTTTTTCTATTTAACTACAACTGTTGGGCTTTATTAAAAAATACTAAAACGTTTCCAAAAATCCTGAAAATAATTGTGGGCTCAGTTTAGAATATTTCCAACAACAAACATTTATTTCCAGAATTATTTGAGCATTTAAATTATTTTATAGCATTTAAATGCCCAAAATCAAATACTTATGATTTAATTCAATGACCTTCTAGTGACCTAGAAAATTGTGCACCAATTTTGCCAGAGGTTCTAACCCAAGACAGAGAGAGTGAACTTTTTAGAAGGGCATTTCAGGTTCATTGAAAAATAATTTTAGTAAACCCTAGTTGTTTCCAGGGGGTTGGGGGTTCTGTCTTCCCCATTTCAAATTTAAGAGGAATTTAAACATGATGCACACTCTAATGCTTGAACTAACTAGGGTGTGACAACTCACCCCCACTCAAAAGAATCTCGTCCCAAGATTTAGGATCCTCCGAGAAGAAGGTGGGGTACTCGAGTCGAAGACAATCCTCCCTTTCCCAAGTGGCTTCTTTCTCAGAATGGTGTGACCATTGAACCTTGAGAAACTTGATATTATGACATCGAGTGGTACGCTCGGCTTGATCAAGGATACGAACGGGATATTCCCGATATGAGAGGTTATCTTGTAGATCAAGCGTTTCGTGGTCCACTCCACGGATAGGATCCGCGAAGCAACGCCTAAGTTGTGAAACGTGGAAGACATCGTGAACTCTGGAAAGATGCAAAGGTAGTTCCAATTGGTAGGCAACTTCTCCTTGTTTGGCAAGAATGCGAAAGGGTCCAATGTAACGAGGAGCCAATTTGCCTTTGATACCGAAACGATGGGTTCCCTTTAATGGAGTAACCCGAAGGTAAGCCGTCTCGTCGACTTCATAAGTCATAGGCTTATGTTTACGATCATATTGACTCTTTTGACGAGATTGGGCTGTTTTCAATTTCTCACGAATAACGCGAACCTGCTCTTCTGCTTCCTGAATCATATCTGGGCCAAAGAGTTGTCTTTCCCCGGTTTCTTACTAGTTAAAAGGTGTTCGACATTTTCGTCCATAGAGAACTTCGAAAGGAGCCTTGCCCAAGCTGGCTTGATAACTATTGTTATAAGCAAACTCCGCGAATGGAAGGCATTTCTCCCAACTCATTCCGAACGAGATGACAGAAGCTCGGAGCATATCTTCCAGAATTTGATTGACTCGCTCTACTTGACCTCTTGATTGAGGATGCAAGGCGGTACTAAAAGAAAGACGAATTCCCATAGCATTTTGGAAACTTTCCCAAAATCGAGAGGTGAAGAGACTCCCACGGTCTGAGTTAATTTCCAATGGGACACCATGAAGAGACACTATTCGGGAGATGTATAAATCGGCTAGCTGGCTAGCGGTGATACTCTCACGAACAGGTAGAAAGTGGGCTACTTTGGAAAGTCAGTCGGTCACGACGAAGATGGCATTATTCCCTCTCTTGGTCCTGGGAAACCCAGTGATGAAATCCATACTGATTTTATCCCATTTCCATTCAGGAATAGCCAAAGGTTGAAGGGTGCTAGAAGGCTGTTGATGCTCTGCTTTAACACAACGACAAACATCGCAATTAGAAATGTATTGAGCGATTTCTCTCTTCATCCTAGTCCACCAAAACCTCTGGCGTAGGTCTTGATACATTTTAGTACTACCGGGATGAATGGTGAGAGGGGATTCATGAGCTTCCTTAAGGATCAACTGGCATAGATGTTGTTTCTTGGGAACCACCAAACGGTTCTCGAAGAAGACAGCACCCCGCTTATCCATGGAAAAACATTTAGCAACTCCGCTAGCAATGTTTTCCCTAATCCGGGATATGCCCTTATCACGCTTCTGGGCAGCTATGATTTGATGCATAAGGGTAGGTTTCGCCACCAGGGTGGATAGGAATCCTCGAGGAACAATGTGAAGATTAAGCTTACGAAATTCCTCATGGAGAAGTGGTTGACTTTGTTGTAACATCAGGTTGTTACAATAGGACTTGCGGCTTAGCGCATCAGCCATGACATTGGCTTTGCCCGGGGTGTAAGTTATTCCTAAGTCGTAATCCGAGATCAACTCAACCCAATGTCTTTGCCTGAGATTCAAATCTGGTTGGGTGAAGATATATTTCAAACTTTGGTGATCGGTGAAGATCTCGCAACGATTACTGAGAAGGTAATGTCGCCAAGTTTTAAGTGCATGGACTACAGCTGCAAACTCTAGATCATGTGTGGGATAATTTTCCTCATGTGGGTGTAATTGCCGTGAAGCATAGGCAATTACCTGACGATCTTGCATGAGTATGCAACCTAGTCCTTGTCGCGAGGCATCGCAATAGATAATAAAGTCCGTGGAGAAGTCTGGTGGTACCAGTACGGAAGCAGATGTCAGGCATCTTTTCAGTTCCTGAAAGCTGAACTCGCACTGTGGAGTCCACTCAAACTTTTTTCTTTCTTGAGGAGTTCAGTTAGACGTTTAGCAACCTTGGAGAAATTCTCGATGAAGCGGCGGCAATAGCTCGCTAAGCCAAGGAAGCTCCGAACTTGCTTAACCGTCTCAGGTGGAGTCCAATCAAGGACGGCTTGAACTCGCTCGGGATTGACAGCAATACCCTTACCAGAGATTACATGGCCTAGATAGGTCACTTCTGGCAACCAAAATTCACACTTGGAGAATTTGGCATAAAGGCGATGCTCTCGAAGTTTCATCAATACCAGCCTTAGATGTTCGGCATGTTCCTCTTCATTCTTGGAGTAGATGAGTATGTCATCGAGGTATACTACGATGAATTTATCCAAGTACTCCATGAAGACAGAGTTCATTAACCGAGAGAAGGTAGCTGGGGCATTTGTTGAACCGAAGGACATGACGGTGTACTCGTATTGGCCATAACGAGTAACAAAGGCCGTTTTGGGAATGTCCCCGTTTCTGATTTTGATTTGATGGTAGCCCAACCTCAAATCAATCTTGGAAAAGACTGAGGATCCAGCGAGCTGATCATACAGATCGTTGATCCTGGGAAGTGGGTATTTGTTCTTGATGGTGACCAAGTTGACAGGTCGGTAATCCACAACCATTCGATCCGTTCCATCCTTCTTCTTAATGAAGACGATGGGGCAAGCCCAAGGAGAGGAACTAGGACGGATGAAACCCTTTTTCAAGGACTCATCGAGGTGGTTCTTAAGCTCGGCTAGTTCTAAGGGTGCCATCTTGTAGGGTCTTCTAGAAATTGGAACGGTTCCTGGAACAAGGTCTATCACAAACTTGACCTCCCTGTCAGGTGGAACACCTGGCAGTTCTTCTGGAAAGAAATCCGGAAAGTCTCGGACTACTGGAACATCCTCAAGGTCTGGAAGGGGGTTGGCATTTAGGGAGTAAAGCTGGCGCTTGGCCACTCGAGTTAAGACATTGACTGTCTTGCCCAATGGGTGAGTAAGTTGAACGGTTCTAGTGGCACAATCGATCTTAGCATAATGAGTTGACATCCAGTCCATACCCAAGATGATGTTTATGTCCGAGGACTTGAGAGCTATTAAGGATGCAAGGAAGACAAGTCTATCGACAAGAATTTCGTTCCCATGGCTTACTCTAGAAGTTTGCCATCTAGAGCCAGGGGTTTGAATTTCCATGGTAGAGGGCATGTCACAGAATGTCGTGTTATGCAATCGAGCATAGTTCTCGGATATGAATGAATGAGATGCTCCAGTATCGAAAAGAACAGATGCCAGATGGCAGTTAACAAGGAGCGTACCAAGGACGACGTTAGGATCCTCATGAGCCTCCTCGGCTGAAACATAGTTGACATGGCCACGTGCAGTGGTGGCCGGCTTGGCGTAGAATGTTTTTCCCGCGGGCTTACCACGGCCATCGGACTTTCCAGTTTGATTGGGGTTGTTGTTCTGGGGACACTCTCGACTATAGTGACCTGGCTCTCCACACTTAAAGCATGTCACCATATTGGGGCGTGGAGCAGCGTTAGCAGCGGGGCCACCATAGGGCTTGGGCAGTGCAAATTGCTGGTTAGGACGAGGCACCTCAAAGGATGGCCTCGGAATGAACCTGGGTGGCAGCGCCGTGCTTGGGATCCACACCCGGCACTTCTGAGCTCCAGAGCTGGATGAAGAGCCAAAATCACGTGAGTGCTTGCGTGAAGCGTCATAATCAGTCTGGCCTGTCTCAGCACTAATGGCTTTATTGACCAACTTCTGAAAAGAGGTGCACTCGTGCAGACGAAGATCGCGGCGAAGCTCAGGGCTAAGTCCCTTGCAGAACCTTGCCTGCTTCTTGGCGTCAGTAGATACCTCTTCAAGGGCATAGCGTGCCAGATTCCCAAATTCACGACTATAAGCATCCACAGTCAGTCTTCCTTGGGTGAAGTTGCAGAACTCCTCCCTCTTGCGATCCATGAGACCTTCCGGAATGTGATGCTCACGGAAAGCCTCACTGAATTCAGCCCAAGTAGTAATTTGGCCGACCGGGTGCATAGCTTCAAAATTTTCCCACCAAAGGCTAGCAGGGCCTTCGAGATGGTAGGCAGCGTAAGTAACCTTGTCGGCTTCGGCTACGTTGGCAGAATGTAGCTTGTGGGTGATGCTGCGAAGCCAGTCATCCGCATCGAGGGGCTCGACAGAATGGTTAAACTTTGGTGGGTACAACTTGATAAAGTCCTTGATTGACACCAAGTCATTTCGCGAATGGCGTGTAGTGTTCTGCTCAATCCGCTCTAGCAGGCGGTTAGTCTGACGCTTGTTTCTTTCCGCCTCCAGCATTACTTCGGCTAGAGAAGGTGGGTGAGGCAGATTTTCACCCCTAGCTGCACTGGCTTCCCCCTGCTCCGAGGCAGCAGGGTTGCTGCGGGTGTTGACCATCCTAGGAGAAAACAAGACAATGGTTTAGATAAGGATGGCTCAGGCTTAGCAAGGAAGTGCAGAATGTAATGGATAACACGGAATGCAGAGATGTTCATCCGTATGTCATGGTAATATAAAACTACCATATATATACCAACGGTCATACACATCATACATAATTTAGTACAAGCCCAGGCTACAGTACAACTATGATGAAAGACATCACATCTCATCGGAGGCATCCCAAGCTCCTATACATTATTTGTCTACACCTCCGGAATTGATTACACGCCAAGTCATATTCCACAAGTCACGCAGGACAGTGGAGATACAACTATTACAATACTAGTGATACTACTACTAACTCAGACAGCTCCGTAGTAGTCCTCATAGAAGTCACCTCCATAGCCTGGAAGTTCAACGTGATCATCCGGGAACAGACGGTCCTGAGAAGCCTGTGGACCAAAGGGGCTACGATGAGGTCTTGGACCAACAAACGGTGGCCTGCGGGTACCACGGGGTGGGGTGATGCCTCCCACATCACGCCAATCCACCATGTCTGGCAGAGCAGATCTCACAAGATACAGATCCCTTGTATCCATACATCCAGCTTGCACCGCAGGTACAAACCGAGTCAATGTGGCCCAATGATCAGCACGGGTATTGAAAAGCTCCAACCTCAAGGCCCGATTCTCTCGGTCCTTATCTTCGAGCATCTCGGTAGTGGTACGAGTTAATGAGTCCTCCTGAGTGGAGTCAGCATAGATAGCCTGAAGATACCCTTGTGCTCCCGGAAGTGAAGCTGGCATGTAACGGAAGTCGGTGTTCCAAAGCAGGCCAGTCCGGACTCGCAGGATGGTCATCATGGAATAGGCAGCATCCTGCACAGCCATCTCAACAGTAACCCCGAGTCCATAGGAACAGTGAAGGGGCTCGGTAGATCCAGGATAAGAAGGAAATATCCTGATGGTTCAGAAATATTGGCTTTGATTAAAGTCTCGGAATTGCTCTTCAATGGTGTATTCGGGATACCAATGGTAACCTGTCTCGATCATTACCCGGACTAACATAGCAGTATGATCGGGCACGTCGAGGCACCGGGTCAGGCGAACCACTTGGTTTTGGACACGGTTGGCCATCTGAAAGCACAACCACAATGCAAAGACATCAGAATTTCTAGGGAAAATTGGACAGCATAATAGCTGTAAATGCTCAGAAAAATATTTGAGACATCCACAGCAGTTCGCAATACCACCCCACAACATCATATCAAGGTTCTGATCCAATTAGCAACATACTAAAATAGTAGAAACTGAACTGGGGCTGGTAACAACAATCCTATAAGCTACTACGGATTAGTAACACGTGAACCTGATAGAAGAAGAGAGCCTAGTCCTTAACCCACGTTGAATGAGAAGAGAATGACTCAGATCAGAGGCATAGGGGAAAGGAGTAAAAGAGCCTTCCGTTCCCTCCCACAATCAATTCCCCTACATATAACAAAAGCATTTCCAGACTCGACATCGACAAGCTTGGCTCAACGAACCTACAGGCAGTCCGGCTCTGATAACAACGCTGTCAGGACCCCGATTCCAAGCCACATCGATCTAGCCGGTAACACCTCATATCACTTTGCGGCCTCACGCACGGTATCCCACGGGTGTCGTCTTACCATGGCCCGGGACCGTTTGCGCCTTTTGGCTCACATATATGATAGTGTCGCTAGCATCCATATGACAGAGTACCCGGGCCGACATGGCTACTCATGAACCCAAAGCGGCACAGACCTATGGAGACAGGCATACATGAATCACATCGAGCATGTCGGTCATCAGCGAGTGATTCCGGCTGTAGCACTGGGCTAACAGGACTCCGGGGAACCCGGGCTGTAGCAGGTTAGGCAGGACTCCGGAAGTCACCGCGTGACATTTCCCCGAAGGGACAGACATAGGAACGAAATGAAACACATGCCGGCCAGTCAAGTGTCCTGAACAGTAGTGCTGGGCTAGCAGGACTCCGGTGAACCGGGCTGTAGCAGACTACTATGGCTCGAGGAACACTAGACTACATTTCCCCATAAGAAAGGCTGCCAAGGATAAACAACTAGATTGTCGGATCCCACTCATACCAAGCATTTCAATCATACACACAATATGCCCGATATGAGTACATACAACATGGCATCACAACAAAACTCTACAACTCAAGTACTTTATTTAAAGGCTCCAGAGAGCCATACATAACATGTTCATACAGATAGGGGTCACATGACCCGACACTCAAGTCATACAATCATACAAGCACATGCGGAAGCAACTAGTCTGAGTACAGACACTAGAAAGAAAGAAGGCTTCTTGAAGCCTGTCTATCTACATAGGGCCCTCCATGGCCAGGATCACCACCTGGGTGGCTAGTCACTCGTCGACGTCAAGGTCTACGTAGAACCCATCGGAGGGGGCGGTGTTGTCGTCTGAAAAAAGTAATTAAGCAAACATGAGTACAAGGGTACTCAGCAAGTCTTACAACAGAACCTACTATACATGCTTATTCTCAAGAAGGTGGTGGGGTTAATGCAGCAAGCCAGCTTTGACTCTTGGCTAAGCTATCCTACGGAACTCCACCAGTAAAATAGTTTTCGCACACGAGTCCACTACTCACCAACACAATACTCCACCGAGGATCCTCCCTCGTCATTCTATGAGAGGGCCATCCTCGGTACTCACACTTATCTTGCGTCTTTTAGTAGTATCCATTAACTTGTCTATGAACTGTATAGGCAACCAAGTAGTCCTTTACCGCGGACGCAGCTATTTAAATAGTTTTATACCCTGCAGGGGTATACTTCGTCACACATGTTTCCACCACTTAGCGTCTGCACACGACATGTGCTCGGCAGACTTCAAGCGAAAACCGACGTGGGTGTAGACCACGACCTGACTAACCTCACAAGTCTCTAGTCCAGGTTTATCGCCTATTCAGGTTCCATCCGCAAGGAAATCCGGCCGGGGTGTCCTCAACGGCCCCAAACGATGTGTATAGGGTCCCGAGACGCCAAACAGGCGCCCGGCATACCCGGCCATAGTGTATCTACCGCATCATAGCCCACCCTAGGGTTAGCGCTACGCACGGCCGCCAACACATATCCTACAAACACCAGAAACTAGTTGCAACTCCTGGACAGAGGGCGAGAGGGGTCAGTAAGTCGAGCAGGGTCATATTTCAGGGCCCAATGTGTGGTAGTAGCTGAATCTTAAATCACGCATACAGATCTCAGTTCTTATGAACGGTCTCAATGAAACAACCCACCATGTACTCCTGCATGGCCTCTCATCGGTACCTTTACCAAAACATGTTCAACACATTCCTCACATTACCGACATATCATATCACTCTAGCCCATCACCCAGATGAACCAGACCTGACACAATTCTAAGCATAGCAGGCATAGCAAGGTAGGAATCACATACATGGCTCAATCAACTTCTACACATGCTAGTGGGTTTCATCTAGTTACTGTGGCAATGACAGGTCATGCAGAGGATAAGGGTTCAACTACCGTAGCACACAGCAGTTTGAATCGCGTTGTCTTAATGCAGTAAACAAGAGCAGAAGCGAGAACATGGGTTTGTATCGGAATGATCAATGGTTGCTTGCCTGTTGTAGTGGTAGTTGGGTACTGCCCTTCAGACGGATACTCGGGGTTATCCTCAGAGGCAGAACCTACCACGAAAGACACACCGAAACATAATCAACACATGGCAATATGCAACAATATGATGCATGCTATGACATGGCAAGATGAAGGTGTCTTGGCTTAATGCAAGCTAAAACAGAAAGGGATGAACTCATTTGAGTCAAAGATTCAATTATTAGCTTATTAAACATGGCTTTATTAGTGCATTACCTCATTCTGCTTAAACAGCAAGGTTAACTTGTTTTGTCATGCATGAAACCATTACAGATGGATAGATTGAATTTTTCTAATCATTTTTCATATATAAATCTTTGCATTTGGAGCTATGGTTGATTTTCTATGATTTTTAGAAGTTTTGATTATTTTCTGGAATTTCCTATTAAAGAATAAATCCAGAAATTGAATTAATGCGTTAGCACTACGTCACTGTGATGTCAGCGGGTCAAAGGCACCAGCCCAGGTCAAACCTAACTGGTGGGCCCCTTCTGTCAGTCTCTCAGCTAACTAATAGAGTTGGTTAGTGTTTAGTTAGCACTAAACTGGGTTAGTTAGGCTCTGGGCCCACATATCAGTGAGAGAGGGGTAGTTAACAGTGTCATTAACCTCTGACAGAGTGATTAGCTCTAATTTAAACTAATCTAAATTAGTTAGAAGCCGGCCCCACACATCAGTGTCTCAGATGGAGTCAAACTGGGGTCAAACCCCTGGTCAGCGGGGCTAATCCCACTGGCGTTGAGTCGCCGGCAAGGCCGAGACGGCGGAGAGCTTTGGATTTGGTCCTCCGGTGACCAAATCGCCGGTGGGGACGTGCTACGCGTAGCTGGGGAGCTGCCGCATCCAGTGGTGCAAGTGGTTGGACACGGGGACGCTGGAAACGACGCCGGGGAGCTCGACAGTGGCGGCCGGAGTTCGGACGGGGTTGGGTTCAACGCTACGGTGCACGGGAGAAGGAGCTGGTGGTGGCTACGGGCTCCTAGTGCTGCGCTGAGCACAACGGTGAGCTTGGCTTCGAGCCACTGTGGCTCTAGCCACGATAGCGCCATGGCTGGCGGTGGGGAGCTTTCGGGTGCGGTGGAAGTGGCGACTACAGAGGCCAAACGAGCACGGGAGCTAGGGGAAGAGGAAGAGGAGTTCACAGCAGGGTCCAAGAGGGGGTCAGCAAGCTCGGGGAGGTCCTGGCGGCGCCGAATCGACCGGAGATGGCTCGGGTGCCCGAGGTTGAAGACGAGGGCGAAGACGGCGTTCGGCGGTGTTTGGAGTCGCGTGGGTCAGCGGAGAGGTCCAGGGCGACGAGGCGGAGCTATTGGGCTTGTCGGAGGGGCGAGGGGTGGCTCTGGTGACGTCTACGGCGAACGGCGGCGAGGATCACGCTCGGCCATCGCGGCAGAGGGTGAGGGAGACGAGGGGGAGAGTGAGGGAGGATGAGAGGAGGACATGGGGATCGGCGTGGCATCCCTGGACGTCGCCAGGGCGTCGGCAGAAGCAGGAGGTGGCCGGCGTGTGGCCGCGGGCGCCGGCCACGCGCTCCTCGTCCTCCTGGCAGGAGGAGGACGACGACTGGCAAGGCCAGTCGGCTGGGCCGAGCCAGGTGGGCTGGGCCAGCACAGGTAAGGCCCAGGTGGGCTTCCCTCTCTCTCTTTTTTTGATTTGTTTCTGTTTTTCTATTTAACTACAACTGTTGGGCTTTATTAAAAAAAATACTAAAACGTTTCCAAAAATCCTGAAAATAATTGTGGGCTCTGTTTAGAATATTTCCAACAGCAAACATTTATTTCCAGAATTATTTGAGCATTTAAATTATTTTATAGCATTTAAATGCCCAAAATCAAATACTTATGATTTAATTCCATGACCTTCTATTGACCTAGAAAATTGTGCACCAATTTTGCCAGAGGTTCTAACCCAAGACAAAGAGAGTGAACTTTTTAGAAGGGCATTTCAGGTTCATTGAAAAATAATTTTAGTAAACCCTAGTTGTTTCCAGGGGGGTGGGGGTTTTGTCTTCCCCATTTCAAATTTAAGGGGAATTTAAACATGATGCACACTCTAATGCTTGAACTAACTAGGGTGTGACAACTCACCCCCACTCAAAAGAATCTCGTCCCAAGATTTAGGATCCTCCGGGAAGAAGGTGGGGTACTCGAGTCGAAGACGATCCTCCCTTTCCCAAGTGGCTTCTTTCTCGGAATGGTGTGACCATTGAACCTTGAGAAACTTGATATTATGACGTCGAGTGGTACGCTCGGCTTGATCAAGGATACGAACGGGATATTCCCGATATGAAAGGTTATCTTGTAGATCAAGCGTTTCGTGGTCCACTCCACGGATAGGATCCGCGAAGCAACGCCTGAGTTGTGAAACATGGAAGACATCGTGAACTCTGGAAAGATGCAAAGGTAGTTCCAATTGGTAGGCAACTTCTCCTTGTTTGGCAAGAATGCGAAAGGGTCCAATGTAACGAGGAGCCAATTTTCCTTTGATACCAAAACGATGGGTTCCCTTTAACGGAGTAACCCGAAGGTAAGCCTTCTCGTCGATTCATAAGTCATAGGCTTATGTTTACGATCATATTGACTCTTTTGACGAGATTGGGCTGTTTTCAATTTCTCACGAATAACGCAAACCTGCTCTTCTGCTTCTTGAATCATATCCGGGCCAAAGAGTTGTCTTTCCCCGGGTTCTCTGTCATATGGATGCTAGCGACACTATCATATACGTGAGCCAAAAGGCGCAAGCGGTCCCGGGCCATGGTAAGGCGACACCCGTGGGATACCATGCGTGAGGCCGCAAAGTGATATGAGGTGTTACCGGCTAGATCGATGTGGCTTGGAATCGGGGTCCTGACAATATTATAGTTCATCACGAAGCTTTTGTAGCTTGGTGGCAGTGATTAAAGAACTCTGTCAATGACACTATCATCAGGAATATTAACTCCCAGTTGAGTCAAGTGGTTGTGGTACCCAGACATTCTGAGTATATGTTCACTGACAGAACTATTATCCTCCATCTTGCAGCTATAGAACTTATTGGAGACTTCATATCTCCCAATTCGGGCATTTGCTTGAAATATCAACTTCAACTCCTGGAACATCTCATATGCTCCATGATGTTCAAAACGTCGAAGTCCCGATTCTAAGCCGTAAAGCATGGCACACTGAACTATCGAGTAGTCATCAGCTTTGCTCTACCAGACGTTCATAACATCTGGTGTTGCTCCTGCAGCAGGCTTTGCACCTAGCAGTGCTTCCAGGACGTAATTCTTCTATGCAGCAATGAGGACCATCCTCAAGTTACGGACCCAATCTGTGTAGTTGCTATCATCATCTTTCAACTTATCTTTCTCTAGGAACGCATTAAAATTCAACGGAACAATAGCATGGGCCATTTATCTACAAGAACATAGACATGCAAAATACTATCAGGTACTAAGTTCATGATAAATTAAAGTTCAATTAATCATATTACTTAAGAACTCCCACTTAGGTAGACATCCCTCTAGTCATCTAAATGATCATGTGATCATATCAACTAAACCATGTCCAATCATCACATGAGATGGAGAAGTTTTCAATGGTGAACATCACTATGTTGATCATATCTACTATATGATTGACGCTCGACCTTTCGGTCTCAGTGTTCCGAGGCCATATCTGCATATGCTAGGCTCGTCAAGTTTAACTTGAGTATTCTGCTTGTGAAAAACTGGCTTGCACCCATTGTATGTGAACGTAGAGCTTATCACACCCGATCATCACGTGGTGTCTCGGCATGACGAACTGTAGCAACAGTGCATACTTAGGGAGAACACTTATACCTTGAAATTTAGTGAGAGATCATCTTATAATGCTACCGCCATACTAAGCAAAATAAGATGCATAAAAGATAAACATCACATGCAATCACTATAAGTGATATGATATGGTCATCATCATCTTGTGCCTTTGATCTCCATCTTCAAAGCACCGTCATGATCACCATCTTCACCGGCTTGACACCTTGATCTCCCTCGTAGCATCGTTGTCTGATAACCCACAAGTATAGGGGATCGCAACAGTTTCCGATAAGTAAGAGTGTCGAACCCAACGAGGAGCTAAAGGCAGAACAAATATTCCCTCAAGTTCTATCGACCACCGATACAACTCTATGCACGCTTGATGTTCGCTTTACCTAGAACAAGTATGAAACTAGAAGTACTTTGTAGGTGTTGTTGGATAGGTTTGCAAGATAATAAAGAGCATGTCAATAAAAAGTAGGGGCTGTTTAGATAAAGACACAACTATGTTAGTTTTAATAAAGAGCTTTTTGTTACGAGAAAGTTATTTGTCCCTAGGCGATCGATAACTAGACCGGTAATCATTATTGCAATTTTATATGAGGGAGATGCATAAGCTAACAAACTTTCTCTACTTGGATCATATGCACTTATGATTGGAACTCTAGAAAGCATCCGCAACTACTAAAGATCATTAAGCTAAAACCCAACCATAGCATTAAAGTATCAAGTCCTCTTTATCCCATACGCAAGCAACCTACTTACTCGGGTCTGTGCTTCTGTCACTCACGCCACCCACCATAAGCAAATCATGAACATATTGCAAACCCTACAGCAGGAATCCCTCACGCTTGCGCGACACGAAGAGCACCATAGGATAGCAACAATAATAAAACATGCAACTCAAACCAATCACGATCATCAATTAACCCATAGGACAAAACAGATCTACTCAAACATTATAGGATAGCCATACATCATTTGGAAATAATATATAGCGTTGAGCACCATGTTTAAGTAGAGATTACAGCGGGTAAGAGACAGGTTACATGCTGCATAGAGGGGGTGAGGGAGTCCTGAATTAGGGGGTCTCCGGACAGCCGGACTATATCCTTTGGCCGGACTGTTGGACTATGAAAATACAAGATTGAAGACTTCGTCCCGTGTCAGGATGGGACTTTCCTTGGCATAGAAGGCAAGCTTGGGAATACGGATATGTAGATCTCCTCCCTCGTAACCAACTCTGTGTAACCCTAGCCCCCTCCGGTGTCTATATAAACCGGAGGGTTTAGTCTGTAGGACAACATATAATCATACCATAGGCTAGCTTCTAGGGTTTAGCCTCTAAAACCTCGTGGTAGATCAACTCTTGTAATACTCATATCATCAAGAATAATCAAGCAGGACATGGGGTATTACCTCCATCAAGAGGGCCCGAACCTGGGTAAACATCGTGTCCCCTGCCTCCTGTTACCATCCGCCTTAGACGCACAGTTCGGGACCCCCTACCCGAGATCCGCCGGTTTGACACCAACATTGGTGCTTTCATTGAGAGTTCCACTGTGCCGTCACCATAAGGCTCCGTGGCCCCTTCGATCATCGGTAACGATGCGGTCCAGGGTGAGGTTTTCCTCCCCAGACAGATCTTCGTATTCGGCGGCTTCGCACTATGGGCCAATTTGCTTGGCCATCTGGAGCAGATCGAGAGCTACGCCCCTGGCCATTAGGTCAGGTTCGAAAACCAAAACTACACTGCCAACATCCGCGGAGACTCGATCTTCGACGGATTCGAGCCCATGTCAGGTGCACCGCACAATCACGACGATCATGATGTAACTCCGTCGTCGGACAGTGTTCGGGAGATCGCATCTGCAACTACTACGGCCTTCAATCCGGAGCAAATTGCGCCATCCGACGATGGAGGGATAGACCCCGCCATGGAGGCCGCATTCTCAGGGGCGATGGAGCCGGATACTGACTTCACCCCTTACGAGAGCCATGTTGCCGAACCACTGGATTTGTCTCCAGCCACGGATTCCGAGCCGCCTGCATCCGTTCCTATCGAATCCGATGGGGCGCCGATCATGGAGTTCACCTCCGCGGATATCTTTCAGCACTCGCCTTTCGGCGATGTGCTAAATTCATTAAGGTCTCTCTCCTTGTCAGGAGAACCCTGGCCGAACTATGTCCGGCTAGAGTGGGATGCGGACGACGAAGAAATTCGCTGCCCACCCACCACCCACTTAGTAGCCTCTGTCGACGATTTAACCGACATGCTCGATTTCGACTCCGAAGACATCAACGACATGGACGAAGATGCAGGAAACGAACAGGAACCAGTGCCCACAGGGCGCCAGACAACCACTTCATCACATGACATATACATGGTGGATACACCCAAAGAAGGCAATGACGAAGAGATAGCGGAGGATGGCCCCTCCAAGAAGCAACCCAAGCGCCAACGTCAGCGGCGCCGCTCTAAGTCCCGCCATAGCAAAAACAACGATAACAGTGCAAGAGAAAATAACACTCTAGTCGACTCTAGAGGAAACGACGACCACATTGACCCGGCGGAAGAGCACGATGAAGCTGCAAACGGCGAACATAGTACGGATCCGACGGCCGAACACGGTGATGCCGAGGATAAACCTCATCAAACCCCCTCTGGGGAGGAAAATAGTCCGGACGAAGATGCACACATCATCACAGAAACACACTTGGAGCAAGAGAACCTCCGCAGAAGGCTTATTGCCACAGCGAGGAGTCTAAAGAAGCAGAAGCAAAGGCTTAAGGCCGCACAAAATACGCTCAACAGCAGGTGGAACAAAGTGCTCGACAACGAAGAAAAGTATGGTGGAAGTTACCACACGACGAGCTATCCAAAGCGCAAGCTATTACCTGAATTCGACGATGAGACCTTAGAGCCCACACAGCCAAAAAATGAAACGGCCAACCGGCCGGATCAACCACCTTGTGATCGCGATAGAGCGGCTAACAAGGTCGCACATAAGTCAACACATGATCTACGTGAGGACTTGCGCCAAAAATCTGGTACGACCAGATCCATCTATGGGTCTAGGAAGCGCGCTCCGGCACAAAATCAAAACCGAATACTACAACCGTCCGAACGCCATGGTACATCCAAATACAGGGGTGCCGCACACCCCCTATTTTTCATCGATGAGGTGCTAGACCACGAATTCCCAGAAGGATTCAAACCAGTGAACATAGAGGCGTACGACGAGACCACAGACCCCGGGGTCTAGATTGAGGACTTTATCCTCCATATCCATATGCTCGCGGAGATGATCTCCATGCCATCAAATACTTGCCCCTCAAGCTTAAAGGACCATCTCGACACTGGCTGAAAAGCCTCCCCGAAAACTCAATTGGAAGTTGTGAGGAGCTCGAGGATGCTTTTCGGGCTAATTTTCAAGGGACATATGTCCGACCTCCGGATGCAGATGATTTAAGTCATATAATTCAACAGCCCGGAGAGTCAGCCCGAAAGCTTTGGAACATGTTTCTCACTAAGAAGAACCAAATCGTCGACTGTCAGATGCCGAAGCCTTAGAAGCTTTCAAACATAGCGTCCGAGACGAATGGCTCGCCAGACACCTCGGCCAAGAAAAACCGAGAATAATGGCAGCCCTGACAAGCCTCATGACCCGCTTTTGCGCGGGCGAAAATAGCTGGTTAGCCCGCAGTAGCACCAGCGACCCAAGCACATCTAAAGTCAGGGATGGCAATGGAAAACGACGACGCAATAAAAACATGCGTCGAAATAAAGAAGACAGCCCAGATAATACGGCGGTAAACGACGGATTCAAGGGCTCTCGACCAAGTCAGCGGAAAAGCCTTTCAAAGGCAGCAGAGATGGACCGTCTGGCCTAAACATGACCCTTGACAAACTATGTCAGATTCATGGCACCCCCGATAAACCTGCAAATCACACCCACAGAGAATGCTGGGTCTTCAAGCAGGCCGGTAAGCTAAACGCCGAACACAAGGGGGGGGACACCAAGCGAAGACGAGGACGAACCTCACCAGCAAAGCACTGGAGGACAGAAAAAATTCCCACCAGATGTTAAAACAGTAAACATGATCCATGTGACGAAGAGGAGAAGCGAACATGCACTCCGAGACACACGCGCCATAGAGCCCGTCGCACCTAGGTCCAACCCCTGGTTGGCCTGCCCGATCACTTTTGATCATGAGGATCACGCGACAAGCATCCGGCACGAAGGATTGGCTGCCTTGGTGTTAGACCCAATAATAAACGGATACGATCTCACAAGAGTACTCATGGATGGCGGAAGTGGTCTAAATCTGATATATCAGGACACAATCCGCAAAATGGGGATAGACCCGACAAAAATAAGCCACAATAATACTACCTTCAAGAGAGTAATACCAGCCCCAGAGGCCCGCCGTACGGGCTCTCTATTACTAGAGGTTGTATTCGGTTCTCCCAACAACTTCCTAATTGAAAAGTTAACTTTCTACATCGCTCCACTCCGAAGTGGCCATCAAGCACTACTCGGAAGAACGGCTTTCGCTCGTTTTAATGCAATACTGCATTATGCTTCTCTCAAGCTTAAGATGCCCGGTCCTCGTGGCACCATCACAGTTAGTGGAAATACTGAGCGTTCTCTACGCGCGGAAGAATGTGCGGCGGCTTTAACAGCCGAGCACTAGACGGCCTCAGCAACAAAAAAATGACAGGTCGTCAAGACCACGGACACGGTTAGACGAGTCCGGTGCACCACTACATATACATGAGAAAGGTTTGATGGTCAAACCCTCATATACGGTACCAGGGGCTTCCCGCATGTAATCAGGGCTTGTCCGGCTCAACTTGACTTATCTTGAATTTTAATGGTTTATTGATAATAACCAATTTTCTGGCACGACAACTTTCATGTAAGTTCTTCTCTTTTACAGATGACAATCGTGCTACACCCGTCCAAGACATGGCACAACGGAGACACAAGCACAGACGTGCAGCAGGGACCCGCTCAAAGGTTTCTTTTCAGATTAAGACCCTGCGTAAACCATTTTTACTGTCTCTTGTTGTTCACATCCTCCGGATACTCAATACAACCGAGAAGGATGCTGACGTTATTAGCATGTGGCCACGTCAGGGTATTGCACGTACCTGGACACTCGGGGTTTATTATTAAGGGCATTGTTCAGCCCGACATATGTTATAAAGACCGAATACCTTAGGGAGTGTTCGGCGTCGCGAGTTTGGCCTTATATGCATCAGCTCCGAATCATGTCTTTGGTCAAATATTGGGTTTGCCCGGCTCCCATGTTTTGGTACCTTACGTTCCTCTATATCAGCTCAGGTAGCACTGGGAGAACTATTGCGATTGTGCCCTGGTTCATCTGGATGAGCACCTCAGTAGAGAAAGCCGAAAACTGACTGTCATGATAAAGCGCGAGACTCATCAACCACTCGATGACTTAGCGGAATCTTTGGGATTCCTCTGCATTAACGAAGGGTCGTTTCCCGGTCATGTACGTACGCGCCCTGTATTCGGACGAGCGCAGAAGTGCCAGGGGCTATATAGTAGTCCCACCGTCAAACTCCTATGGCTAAGTGAAAGTGTTAAAGCAATATAGTCCGATTGCCTCGTTTACTGCACTACCACCTCCTTCATGGACCAAGACGTTGGATCAAGTGTGAATACACGTTTTTTGCGAACACCCCCGCATTATATGCGTGGGGGTGGAAGCCGACGACTGCAAACTTTCAGGTTATATACATATATACATAAACGGCCGCACAGGAGGCAACATAATACTTTCATGCAAATGTATAAACACAACCTTTATAATTCAATAAAACATTGTTTTTACAATGGGAATACATGTCACTAGAACATAATATTCTTCGAGCACTGAGCCTCTATCGAACGAGCGCCTTCAAGGACTTCTCCAAAGTAGTGCTCGGCAGCCACTCGGCCCACGGCCGAACCCTGTGTTGCAATAGTGGTGGCCTCCATCTCTGCCTAGTATGTCTTGACACAGGCAAGTGCCATCTGCACACCCTCTATGCACGCCGACCTCTTCATAGCTTCGATGTGTGGCACAACACCAAGGAATTGTTGCACTAAACTAAAGTAACTATTCGGCCTTGGCCCTCCCGGCCACAGATGATCCACAACAGACCTCGTGGCAAGTCCAGACAACCTATGGAGCTCGGCCCACTCGGCCATTCGCTCATTCAATAGCAGCGGACACACTAGAGCATGGAACTGTGACCGGAACAACTTTTCCACTTCACGATCTTTTTGATCCTTGAAGTACTCGGCCGCATCAGCAGCACTTGCGGCCAAATCCACGTATGCGTCTGCAGAACTCCATAGTTGATCAAGAGGTGTATACTTCGGATCTCCAAACTTAGTTCGCAACAAAAAGGGCTTCCCAGCCACGATATCCACAGCTTGATGCAGCTCCTCCTTCGTCGCTATGGTTTTGGAGCGGGCTTCCTTGGCTGCTACCATGGCCTTCTCCAGGTCCGTCGCCTTCGCTCGGCTTTCTTTTTCAAGAAGCTGATAACGGTCAGCGGCATCTTTCAACTCAACAGCCATCTTGGCTATTCTTTCCTTGCTCTGGCAATGCGCGGCCTGTTCGGCCCTCAACTCTTCAACCGCCTTTAGAGCGACCGCATCGCTATTACTTGCTTGTTCCTTGGCTCGGGCAAGCTCTGCCCGAAGGATCTCCACGGTGGCAGCTCCATCTGTAGTCACAACATATTAAAGATACTAGCATCATGCTCCTCTTACTAAGTGTTGATCACCGGAGAAATCACTTACCCTATGCCTCGTCAAGCCGCTTGTTGACAAGCACGATGTCGGCATCTTCCCCATCAAGTTGCCGATTTAGCTCGGTAAACTCATTAGTCCAGCTAGCCACCGGACCTTCAGCCACCTGCACATAAAGGCGGTCTGGTTATTACTTGGGACTATGATCCTTTGTTTGCCGCCGTTTTCGACGGCAACTAGAGTCTCAGGGGCTACTATCTGCATTGGGCACACCTAACGTGTGCGGTACTGTCAAAAACATACACCATTTCACGTACCTCAAAGCCTTTCAGCAGATCATAAAAGCTTCATGCAACCCGCTTTCGGCGGATGAAATCCTTTCAATTACCGTACCCATTAGCGTACGATGCACTTCTAAGATGCCCGCTTGCTCTAGAAGATCCTTTACTGCGTCTGACCGCACACTGTACGGTTCCGGACTCTTTCTGTTGCTCCCTTTAGGAGCCGAATACTGAGGACTCCGGGTGGCCAAAGGATTACCCTCTGGCCTTGGCAGATCAGGAGAAACCCTCCGCGACGACACTTCAGGGTCGCCCGCCTCATGAGGAGGGGTGGCAGGGGGAGGTATTTCGCTCTCCATCATGTCTGGAAGAAGATTCCCCAAAGACGAACTCTGTCGAGAAGGGCTACGATCCAAACTACAAGATATAAGCTTCGGTTATTGTCTTCAGAAGTAAGGTAGGATATTTTCACTATTAAGTACTTTTTGATTACTTACAACTCGGTAGAGGGCTGATCCCCTTGCGGACATTGTGCAGCAAGAGTACCCTCCGAGGCAGGACCCTCTGGCGAAGATTTCTTCCCCTGTTTGGAAACCTTTGTTTCCGGGTCTTCAGAGATGGTCCTCTTCCTTCCTCGGGGAGAGGGAATGTCAGATTCTTCTCCGTGGTTATCCTCCTTCGCCGAGGCGCTAATTCCCCCGGTTTGGACGAGTAGTGAGTGAGGCCCATTTTCAGCCTCTTTATTCCCCCCTTTATCTTCCCCTGAGGGCGCCTGATAAGGTGCCGGCTCAAGCATTCTATCTAGTAGGGGATTGGCCAGGCCTTCGGGAAGGGGGGCTGAACACCTGATCATCTTCGCCTTGGTTATCTAGTCTTGGTCAAAGAGCGACTTTTCAGAATGATGTCATGATAAATAAAAAGACAGCGTGTTTGGCCATGGGATTACTTACTTGGGTATCAGGGCGATTACATCTCAGACCCGCATCCTTGGTGCTGTCTTGACACTTTATTTGGGTCCGAAGAACAATTTGTACATCTCTTCGGGCGTCATGCCGAGGAAGTGCTGAATAGTTCACGGTCCTTCTGGGTTGAACTCCCACATACGGAGGGGTCAACGTTTGCAAGGAGGGACCCGACGAACTAGCATAACTTGCATTACCGAGACCAGGTTGGCATCTCTCTCAAGGAGATCTTCGATGCGACTCTGCAATATCGGCACATCATTTACTGGCCCCCAGTTTAGCCCCTTGTTGATCCATGACGTCCGTTGTGGTGGGGGGCCTGAGCGAAAGGTAGGGGCGGCTACCCACTTGGAACTTCGGGGATCTGTGATATAAAACCACTCCCGCTGCCACAAACTGGACACCTCCAGGAAGGAACCCTCTGGCCTAGGAGCCTTGGTGCTTTTGCTTATTACGGCACCTCCGCACTCTGAGTGCCGCCCCTCGATCATCTTCGGCTTCACATTGAAGGTCTTGAGCCACAGGCCGAAGTGTGGGGTAATGCGGAGGAAGGCCTCACACACGACGATGAACGACAAGATGTGAAGGAGGGAATCCGGGGCCAGATCATGGAAATCCAGCCCATAATAGAACATGAGCCCCCTAACAAAGGGATCCAGAGCGAGGCCTAGCCCTCGGAGGAAGTGAGAGATGAACACAACACTATCGTTGGGTTCGGGAGTGGGGATGACCTGCCCTCGAGCGGGCTGCCTGTGCGAGATTTCGGCGGTCAGATACCTGGCCCCTCTCAGCTTCTTGATGTCATCCTCTGTGACAGAGGAAGGCATCCACCGACATTGGAGGTTGGACCCGGACATGGTTGAAGGTCCGAAGCGCATGACCTGAGCCTTGGGTGTTGGAACTCGGGGCGGGGGAAGGATTATATTGAGCACGAGAGGAAAAAGGACAGGCCTTGGCCTCTTTATAAAGAGGGTGAATATCAAGCGTCCTCCTCGTAGCCGTTTTGGACTTGCCTAAAATCGAGGAGTCATACCAACGGGCACGAGTGGGTTACCCATGTCCGTATTGATGAGAATCCCGTAATAAGGGGGACATGATCTCTGCTTTAACAAGACGTGTCAAGAAAACCGCCTCGCGATATATGCGGTGCTGGTTGAGAAAAATGGTTGAAAAATGGTTTGAATAATGACCGGGCTATGACATGATGTCATGCTGTCAAACGTATCAGCAGATTGGATTTGTGGAAATATTATTCTCACTACGGTGGTATGTGGAACTTGTTTTGCAGAGCCGGACACTATCCTTGTGTTCAAAATCTTCTATGGAGTATTCGGAGGAGGAACCCGCCTTGCAATGCCAAAGACAAGATTGGATCTGGACTCTATGGCGTGGGAGGGGCGAGATCCCCTCCGAGATTGGATCTGTCTCTCTGTCTCTCTCTCTGTTTTTGCGTTCTCAGATTCTACCCTTTCACCGTTTTATATTCCCGGAGATCCGTAACTCCGATTGGGCTGAAATTTTAACATGATCTCTACCCGGATATTAGCTTTCTTGCAGCGAAAGAAGGGCATCAACCGCCTTACAGGGTGGCCACGAGGGTCAGGGGCGTGCCCCCTGCCTCGTGGCCCCCTTGGGCATCATCTCGCGTGGATTTTTCTTCCCAAAAATCACATATATTCCAAAAAAATCTCCGTCAGTTTTATCCCGTTTGGACTCCGTTTGATATGGATTTACTGTGAAACAAAAAACATGCAACAAACAGGAACTAGCACTGGGCACTGGATCAATATGTTAGTCCCAAAAATATTATAAAAAGTTACCAAAAGTATATGAAAGTTGTATAATATTGGCATGGAACAATAAAAAATTATAGATACGACGGAGACGTATCATTGTCATCTCGCCAACTATACCGCTTAGTGATAAAGTAAAGCAATTACATGGCAATTGCATTTCATACAATAAAGCGACAACCATATGGCTTCTGCCAGTTGCTGATAACTATGTTACAAAACATGATTATCTCATACAACAATTTATATAATCACGTCTTGACCATATCGCATCACAACATGCCCTGCAAAAAGAAGTTAGACGTCCTCTACTTTGTTGTTGCAAGTTTTACGTGGCTGCTACGGGCTTAGCAAGAACTGTTCTTACCTACGCATAAAAAAACCACACTGATTTTTCGTCAAGTGTGCTCTTTTAACCTTCAACAAGGACCGGGCGTAGTCACACTCGATTCAACTAAAGTTGGAAAAACAGACACCCACTTACCACCTGTGTGCGAAGCAAGTTGGTAGAACTAGTCTCATGAACGCGGTCATGTAATGTCGGTCTGGGCCGCTTCATCCAACAATACCGCCGAATCAAAGAAGGACATGCTGATAAGCAGTATGACTATTATCGCCCACAACTCTTTGTGTTCTACTCGTGCATATAACATCTACACATAGACCTGGCTCGAATGCCACTTTTGGGGAACACAGTATTTCAAAAAAATTCCTAAGATCATGCAAGATCTATCTAGGAGACGCATAGCAACAAGAGAGAAGAGTGTGTCTACGTACCCTCGTAGACCGAAAGCGGAAGCGTTAAGCAAAGCGGTTGATGTAGTCGAACGTCTTTGCGATCCAACCGATCAAGTACCGAATGTCCAACACCTCCGTGATTTGCACACGTTCAGCTCGCTGACGTCCCTCGAACTCTTGATCCAGCTGAGGTCGAGGGAGAGTTTCGTCAGCACGACGGCATGGTGACGGTGATGATGAAGTTACCGGTGCAGGGCTTCGCCTAAGCACTGCAATGATATGACCGAGGTGTGTTTCTGTGGAGGGCGGCACCGCACACGGCTAAGAGAAACTTTGGTGTGTCTTTGGGGTGCCCCCTCCCACGTATATAAAGGGGGGAGGGAGGAGTAGGCCGGCCAAGGGGAGGAGGTGCGCCATGGGGGGCAATCCTACTCCAAGTAGGATTCACCCTCCTTTCCTATTCCAACAAGGAGAAGGGGGAAGGTGAGGGTGGAAAGAAGGAAATGGGGGCCGACCCCCTAGTCCAATTCAGTTTGGGCAAGGGGGCGCGCGCCCTGCCTTGTCCTGCCTCCTCTCTTCCACCAATAGGCCCAGGAGGCCCAATAATGCCCCCCAGGGGGGTCTGGTAACCTCCCGGTACTCCAAAAAATACCCAATACACCTCGGAACTATTCCTGTGTCCGAATATATTCTTCCAATATATCAATCTTTATGTCTCGACCATTTCAAGACTCCTCGCCATGTTCGTGATCTCATCCGGGGCTCCGAACTACCTTCGGTACATCAAAACACATAAACTCATAAGACCGATCGTCATCGAACGTTAAGCGTGCAGACCCTACGGGTTCGAGAACTATGTAGACATGACCGAGGAACTTCTCCGGGCAATAACCAATAGCGGAACCTGGATGCTCATATTGGCTCCTACATATTCTACGAAGATCTTTATCGGTCAAACCGCATAACAACATATGTTGTTCCCTTTGTCACCGGTATGTTACTTGCCCGAGATTCGGTCGTCGGTATCTCAATACCTAGTTCAATCTCGTTACCGGCAAGTCTCTTTACTTGTTCTGTAATGCAACATCCCGCAACTAACTCATTAGTCACTTTGCTTGCACGGATTATAGTGATGAGCATTACTAAGAGGGCCCAGAGATACCTCTCCGAAACACGGAGTGACAAATCCTAATCTCGATCTATGCCAACTCAACAAACACAATCGGAGACACCTGTAGAGCATCTTTATAATCACCCAGTTACGTTGTGACGTTTGATAGCACACAAGGTGTTCCTCCGGTATTCGGGAGTTGCATAATCTCATAGTCATAGGAACATGTATAAGTCATGAAGAAAGCTATAGCAATAAACTAAACGACAATAGTGCTAAGATAATGGATGGGTCTTGTCCATCACATCATTCTCTAATGACGTGATCTCGTTCATCAAATGACAACACATGTCCATGGCTACGAAACTTAACCATCTTTGATTAACGGGCTAGTTAAGTAGAGGCAAACTATGGACACTTTGTTTGTCTATGTATTCACACCTGTATTAAGTTTTCGGTTAATACAATTCTAGCATGAATAATAAACATTTATCTGTTGGGGAACGTAGTAATTTCAACATTTTCCTACGCACACGCAAGATCATGGTGATGCATAGCAACGAGAGGGGAGAGTGTTGTCTACGTACCCTCGTAGACCGAAAGCGGAAGCGTTAGCACAACGCGGTTGATGTAGTCGTACGTCTTCACGGCCTGACCGATCAAGCACCGAAACTATGGCACCTCCGAGTTCTAGCACACGTTCAGCTCGATGACGATCCCCGGGCTTCGATCCAGCAGAATGTCGGGGAAGAGTTCCGTCAGCACGACGGCATGGTGACGATCTTGATGTTCTACCGTCGCAGGGCTTTGCCTAAGCACCGCTACAATATTATCGAGGATTATGGTGGAGGGGGGCACCACACACGGCTAAGAGATCAATGATCAATTGTTATCTATGGGGTGCCCCCCTGCCCGTGTATATAAAGGAGCAAGGGGGAGGAGGTGCGGCCAGGCAAGGGGCGTGCCAGGAAGAGTCCTACTCCTACCGGGAGTAGGACTCCCCCCCTTTTGCATGTTGGACTAGGACTTGGAGGGAAGGAGAGAGAGAGGGGAAAGGAAAGGGGGGCACCGCCCCCCCTCCTTGTCCAATTCGGACTTGGGGGGGAGGGGCGCGCGGCTGCCCCTTGGGCTCCTCTCCTCTTCCTCCACTAGGCCCATTAATGCCCATTAGGTTACCGGGGGGTTCCGGTAACCTCCCGGTACTCCGGTAAAATGCCGATTTCACCCGGAACACTTACGATGTCCAAACATAGGCTTCCAATATATCAATCTTCATGTCTCGACCATTTAGAGACTCCTCTTCATGTCCGTGATCACATCCGGGACTCCGAACAACCTTCGGTACATCAAAACATATAAACTCATAATGAAACTGTCATCGTAACGTTAAGTGTGCAGACCCTACGGGTTCGACAACAATGTAGACATGACCGAGACGCGTCTCCGGTCAATAACCAATAGTGGAACCTGGATGCTCATATTGGTTCCTACATATTCTATGAAGATCTTTATCGGTCAGATCGCATAACAACATACATTGTTCCCTTTGTCATCGGTATGTTACTTACCCGAGATTCGATCGTCGGTATCTTAATACCTAATTCAATCTCGTTACTTGCAAGTCTCTTTACTCGTTCTGTAATATATCATCCCGCTACTAACTCATTAGTTGCAATGCTTGCAAGGCTTAAGTGATGTGCATTACCGAGAGGGCCCAGAGATACCTCTCCGACAATCGGAGTGACAAATCCTAATCTTGAAATATGCCAACCCAACAAGTACCTTCGGAGACACCCGTAGAGCACCTTTATAATCACCCAGTTACGTTGTGATGTTTGGTAGCACACAAAGTGTTCCTCCGGTAAACGGTAGTTGCATAATCTCATAGTCATAGGAACATGTATAAGTCATGAAGAAAGCAATAGCAACATACTAAACGATCAAGTTGTAAGCTAATGGAATGGGTCAAGTCAATCACATCATTCTCCTAATGATGTGATCCCGTTAATCAAATGATAACTCATGTCTATGGCTAGGAAACATAACCATCTTTGATCAACGAGCTAGTCAAGTAGAGGCATACTAGTGACACTCTGTTTGTCTATGTATTCACACAAGTATTATGTTTTCGGTTAATACAATTCTAGCATGAATAATAAACATTTATCATGATATAAGGAAATAAATAATAACTTTATTATTGCCTCTAGGGCATATTTCCTTCAGTCTCCCACTTGCACTAGACTCAATAATCTAGATTACACGGTAATGATTCTAACACCCATGGAGCCTTGGTGCTAATCATGTTTTGCTCGTGGAAGAGGCTTAGTTAGCGGGTCTGCAACATTCAGATCCGTATGTATCTTGCAAATTTCTATGTCTCCCACTTGGACTAAATCCCGAATGGAATTGAAGCATCTCTTGATGTGCTTGGTTCTCTTGTGAAATTTGGATTCCTTTGCCAAGGCAATTGCACCAGTATTGTCACAAAAGATTTTCATTGGACCCAATGCACTAGGTATGACACCTAGATCGGATATGAACTCCTTCATATAGACTCCTTCATTTGCTGCTTCCGAAGCAGCTATGTACTCCGCTTCACATGTAGATCCCGCCACGACGCTTTGTTTAGAACTGCACCAACTTACAGCTCCACCATTCAATGTAAACACGTATCCGGTTTGTGATTTATAATCGTCCGGATCTGTGTCAAAGCTTGCATCAACGTAACCATTTACGATGAGCTCTTTGTCACCTCCATATACGAGAAACATATCCTTAGTCCTTTTCAGGTACTTCAGGATGTTCTTGACCACTATCCAGTGATCCACTCCTGGATTACTTTGGTACCTCCCTGCTAGACTTATAGCAAGGCACACATCAGGTCTGGTACACAGCATTGCATACATGATAGAGCCTATGGCTGAAGCATAGGGAACTTCTTTCATTTTCTCTCTATCTTCTGCGGTGGTCGGACATTGAGTCTTACTCAACTTCAGACCTTGTAACACAGGCAAGAACCCTTTCTTTGCTTGATCCATTTTTAACTTCTTCAAAACTTTGTCAAGGTATGTGCTTTGTGAAAGTCCAATTAAGCGTTTTGATCTATCTCTATAGATCTTAATGCCCCATATGTAAGCAGCTTTACCGAGGTCTTTCATTGAAAAACTCTAATTCAAGTACCCCTTTATGCTATCCAGAAATTCTATATCATTTCCAATTAGTAATATGTCATCCACATATAATATTAGAAATGCTATAGAGCTCCCACTCACTTTCTTGTAAATACAGGCTTCTCCAAAAGTCTGTACAAAACCAAATGCTTTGATCACACTATCAAAGCATTTATTCCAACTCCGAGAGGCTTGCACCAGTCCATAAATGGATCGCTGGAGCTTGCACACTTTGTTAGCTCCCTTTGGATCGACAAAACCTTCCGGTTGTATCATATACAACTCCTCTTCCAGAAATCCATTCAGGAATGCAGTTTTGACATCCATCTGCCAAATTTCATAATCATAAAATGCGGCAATTGCTAACATGATTCGGACAGACTTAAGCATCGCTACGGGTGAGAAGTTCTCATCGTAGTCAATCCCTTGAACTTGTCGAAAACCTTTCGCAACAAGTCGAGCTTTGTAGACAGTAACATTACCGTCAGCGTCAATCTTCTTCTTGAAGATCCATTTATTCTCAATTGCTTGCCGATCAACGGGCAAGTCAACCAAAGTCCACAATTTGTTCTCATACATGGATCCCATCTCAGATTTCATGGCTTCTAGCCATTTTGCGGAATCTGGGCTCACCATCGCTTCTTCATAGTTCGTAGGTTCATCATGATCTAGTAGCATGACTTCCAGAACAGGATTACCATACCACTCTGGTGCCGATCTTACTCTTGTTGATCTACGAGGTTCGGTAGTAACTTGATCTGAAGTTTCATGATCATTATCATTAGCTTCCTCACTAATTGGTGTAGGTGTCACAGAAACCGGTTTCTGTGATGTACTACTTTCCAATAAGGGAGCAGGTACAGTTACCTCATCAAGTTCTACTTTCCTCCCACTCACTTCTCTCGAGAGAAACACCTTCTCTAGAAAGGATCCATTCTTAGCAACGAATGTTTTGCCTTCGGATCTATGATAGAAGGTGCACCCAACAGTCTCCTTTGGGTATCCTATGAAAACACATTTCTCCGATTTGGGTTCGAGATTATCACGTTGAAGCTTTTTCACATAAGCATCACAGACCCAAACTTTCAGAAATGACAACTTTGGTTCTTGCCAAACCACAATTCATAAGGCGTCGTCTCAACCGATTTTGATGGTGCCCTATTTAACGTGAATGCGGCCGTCTCTAAAGCATAACCCCAAAATGATAGCGGTAAATTTGTAAGAGACATCATAGATCGCACCATATCAAGTAAAGTACGATTACGACGTTCGGACACACCATTACGCTGTGGTGTTCCGGGTGGCGTGAGTTGCGAAACTATTCTGCATTGTTTCAAATGTAGACCAAACTCGTAACTCAAATATTCTCCTCCACGATCAGATTGTAGAAACTTTATTTTCTTGTTGTGATGATTTTCAACTTCACTATGAAATTCTTTGAACTTTTCAAATGTTTCAGACTTATGCTTCATTAAGTAGATATACCCATATCTGCTTAAATCATCTGTGAAGGTGAGAAAATAACGATATCCGCCACGAGCCTCAACATTCATCGGACCACATACATCTGTATGTATGGTTTCCAACAAATCTATTGCTCTCTCCATAGTACCGGAGAACGGCGTTTTAGTAATCTTGCCCATGAGTCACGGTTCGCAAGTACCAAGTGATTCATAATCAAGTGGTTCCAAAAGCCCATCAGTATGGAGTTTCTTCATGCGCTTTACACCGATATGACCTAAACAGTAGTGCCACAAATAAGTTGCACTATCATTATCAACTCTGCATCTTTTTGGTTTCAACATTATGAATATGTGTATCACTACTATCAGGATTCATCAAAAATAGACCATTCTTCAAGGGTGCATGACCATAAAAGATATTACTCATATAAATAGAACAACCATTATTCTCTGATTTAAATGAATAACCGTCTCGCATCAAACAAGATCCAGATATAATGTTCATGCTCAACGCTGGCACCAAATAACAATTATTTAGGTCTAATACTAATCGCGAAGATAGAAGTAGAGGTAGCGTGCCGACCGTGATCACATCGACTTTGGAACCATTTCCCACGCGCATCGTCACCTCGTCCTTCGCCAGTGTTCGCTTAATCCGTAGTCCCTGTTTCGAGTTGCAAATGTTAGCAACGGAACTAGTATCAAATACCCAGGTGCTACTGCGAGCTCTAGTAAGGTACACATCAATAACATGTATATCACACATACCTTTGTTCACCTTGCCATCCTTCTTATCCGCCAAATACTTGGGGCAGTTCCGCTTCCAGTGACCAGTCTGCTTGCAGTAGAAGCACTAAGTTTCAGGCTTAGGTCCAGATTTGGGTTTCTTCTCCTGAGCAGCAACTTGCTTGCTGTTCTTTTTGAAGTTCCCGTTCTTCTTCCCTTTACCCTTTTTCTTGAAACTAGTGGTCTTGTTGACCATCAACACTTGATGCTCCTTCTTGATTTCTACCTCCGCAACCTTTAGCATTGCGAAGAGCTTAGGAATTGTCTTGTTCATCCCTTGCATATTATAGTTCATCACGAAGCTCTTGTGGCTTCGTGGAAGTGGTTGGAGAATTCTGTCAATGACGCTATCATCCGGAAGATTAACTCCTAGTTGAATGAAGTGATTACTATACCCAGACATTTTGAGTATATGCTCACTGACAGAACTGTTCTCCTCCATCTTGCAGGTATAGAACTTATTGGAGACTTCATATCTCTCAATCCGGGCATTTGCTTGAAATATTAACTTCAACTCCTGGAACATCTCATATGCTCCATGACGTTCAAAACGTCGCTGAAGACCCGGTTCTAAGCCGTAAAGCATGGCACACTGAACTATCGAGTAGTCATCAGCTTTGCTCTGCCAGACGTTTATAACATCTGGTGTTGCTCCAGCAGCAGGCCTGGCACCCAGCGGTGCTTCCAGGACGTAATTCTTCTGTGCAGCAATGAGGATAATCCTCAAGTTACGGACCCAGTCCGTGTAATTGCTACCATCATCTTTCAACTTTGCTTTCTCAAGGAACGCATTAAAATTCAACGGAACAACAGCACGGGGCATCTATCTACAAGCAAACATAAACAAGCAAGATACTATCAGGTACTAAGTTCATGATAAATTTAAGTTCAATTAATCATATTACTTAAGAACTCCCACTTAGAAAGACATCCCTCTAATCCTCTAAGTGATCACGTGATCCAAATCAACTAAACCATAACCGATCATCACGTGAAATGGAGTAGTTTTCAATGGTGAACATCACAATGTTGATCATATCTACTATATGATTCACGCTCGACCTTTCAGTCTCAGTGTTCCGAGGCCATATCTGCATATGCTAGGCTCGTCAAGTTTAACCTGAGTATTCTGCGTGTGCAAAACTGGCTTGCACCCGTTGTAGATGGACGTAGAGCTTATCACACCCGATCATCACGTGGTGTCTGGGCACGACAAACTTTGGCGACAGTGCATACTCAGGGAGAACACTTTTATCATGAAATTTAGTGAGAGATCATCTTATAATGCTACCATCAATCAAAGAAAGAGAAGATGCATAAAAGATAAACATCACATGCAATCAATATAAGTGATATGATATGTCCATCATCATCTTGTGCTTGTGATCTTCATCTCCGAAGCACCGTTATGATCACCATCGTCACCGGCGGGACACCTTGATCTCCATCGTAGCATCATTGTCGTCTCGCCAATCTTATGCTTCTACGACTATCGCTACCGCTTAGTGATAAAGTAAAGCATTACAGGGCGATTGTATTGCATACAATAAAGCGACAACCATATGGCTCCTGCCAGTTGCCAATAACTCGGTTACAAAACATGATCATCTCATACAATAAAAGTTAGCATCATGTCTTGACCATATCACATCACAACATGCCCTGCAAAAACAAGTTAGACGTCCTCTACTTTTGTTGGTGCAAGTTTTACGTGGCTGCTACGGGCTAAGCAAGAACTGTTCTTCCCAACGCATCAAAACCACAACGATAGTTTGTTAAGTTGGTGCTGTTTTAACCTTCGCAAGGACCGGGCGTAGCCACACTCGGTTCAACTAAAGTTGGAGAAACTAACACCCTCCAGCCACCTGTGTGCAAAGCACATCGGTAGAACCAGTCTCGCGTAACCGTACGCGTAATGTCGGTCCGGGCCGCTTCATCCAACAATACCGCCGAACCAAAGTATGACATGCTGGTAAGCAGTATGACTTATATCACCCACAACTCACTTGTGTTCTACTCGTGCAAGTAACATCAACGCATAAAACCTGGCTCTGATACCACTGTTGGGGAACGTAGTAATTTCAACATTTTCCTACGCACACACAAGATCATGGTGATGCATAGCAATGAGAGGGGAGAGTGTTGTCTGCGTACCCTCGTAGACCGAATGTGGAAGCGTTAGCACAACGCGGTTGATGTAGTCGTACGTCTTCACGGCCTGACCGATCAAGCACCGAAACTACGACACCTCCGAGTTCTAGCACACGTTCAGCTCGATGACGATCCCCGGACTCCGATCCAGTAGAATATCATGGAAGAGTTCTGTCAGCATGACGGCGTGGTGACGATCTTGATGTTCTACCGTCGCAGGGCTTCACCTAAGCACCGCTACAATATTATCGAGGATTATGGTGGAGGGGGCACCGCACACGGCTAAGAGATCAATGATCAATTATAATCTATGGGGTGCCCCCCGCCCCTGTATATAAAGGAGCAAGGGGGAGGAGGTGCGGCCAGGCAAGGGGCACGCCAGGAGGAGTCCTACTCCTACCGGGAGTAGGACTCCCCACTTTTCCATGTTGGACTAGGACTTGGGGGGGGGGGAAGAAGAGAGAGAGGGGAAAGGAAAGGGGGGGCGCCGCCCCCCTCCTTGTCCAATTTGGACTTGGGGGGGAGGGGCGTGCGGCTGCCCCTTGGCCTCCTCTCCTCTTCCTCCACTAGGCCCATTAATGCCCATTAGGTTACCGGGGGTTCCAGCAACCTCCCGGTACTCCGGTAAAATGCCGATTTCACCAGGAACACTTCTGATATCCAAACATAGGCTTCCAATATATCAATCTTCATGTCTCGACCATTTCGAGACTCCTCGTCATGTCCGTGATCACATCCGGAACTCCAAACAACCTTTGGTACATCAAAACATATAAACTCACAATGAAACTGTCATCCAAACGTTAAGCGTGCGGACCCTACGGGTTCGAGAACAATGTAGACATGTCCGAGACACGTCTCCGGTCAATAACCAATAGCGGAACCTGGATGCTCATATTGGTTCCTACATATTCTATGAAGATCTTTATCGGTCAAACCGCATAACAACATATGTTGTTCCCTTTGTCGTCGGTATGTTACTTGCCCGAGATTCGATCGTCCGTATCTTAATACCTAGTTCAATCTCGTTACTTGCAAGTCTCTTTACTCGTTCTGTAATACATCGTCCCGCAACTAACTCATTAGTTGCAACGCTTGCAAGGCTTAAGTGATGTGCATTACCGAGAGGGCCCAGAGATACCTCTTCGACAATCGGAGTGACAAATCCTAATCTCGAAATACACCAACCCAACAAGTACCTTCGGAGACACCTGTAGAGCACCTTTATAATCACCCAGTTACGTTGTGACATTTGGTAGCACACAAAGTGTTCCTCCGGTAAACGGGAGTTGCATAATCTCATAGTCATAGGAACATGTATAAGTCATGAAGAAAGCAATAGCAACAAACTAAACGATCAAGTGCTAAGCTAACGGAATCGGTCAAGTCAATCACATCATTCTCCTAATGATGTGATCCCGTTGATCAAATGACAACTCATTTCTATGGTTAGGAAACATAACCATCTTTGATCAACGAGCTAGTCAAGTAGAGGCATACTAGTGACACTCTGTGTGTCTATGTATTCACACAAGTATTATGTTTTCGGTTAATACGATTCTAGCATGAATAATAAACATTTATCATGATATAAGGAAATAAATAATAACTTTATTATTGCCTCTAGGGCATATTTCCTTCATTATCATGATATAAGGAAATATAAATAACAAATTTATTATTGCCTCTAGGGCATATTTCCTTCAGAAATGCATATCCCCATTGAGGTAACTTAGTGATTTACGAAAGTTCTTCGGTTTCATGCTAATCAAAAGTGGTTGTTAATAAGACTTGATCAACCTTATTAATGGATCACTTTTGAACGGTATGAAGTTGATAAATTTAGTAAGCACTACCTTCTCTCCCTACCTTTTTTCTGTCTTTATTAGTTAAATAAAATAAAATGCCATGTTTTGTCTGTTTTCTGAATTTCCCGTGCAATAAAAAATGACCCAAAAATAAAAGTTCTCAGAATGCCGTGAACATTTTACATGATTTTTTTCTGAATATTTGAGAATTTTTGGTGCAATAAATATCAGAGGGAGGTGCACCAGATGGGCACAACCCACCTGGGCGCACTAGCACCCCCAGGCGCGCCCTGGTGGGTTGTGGTCCCCACGTGGGCCCCCTCACTTACCTCTTCATCCCACACCATCACTCACCTCCAGAAAAAAAATCTCCATTGCTCTCTCTCACGTGTTCTTGAGTTCAAACCCGCGGATTTCGATCTCTTTGCTCGAAGCTCCGTTTCCAAAACTGTTTTGGGGGATTGCTGCTTGGTATGCTTGGTATGTCACTCCACCGTTTGTCGAATTAGTTTTTGTTTTAGCGGTTTACATTTTGAATAATTAGCTACTCTTGGTGCTGCTATAGGTGTGCTTGCATGTTAAATTCTTAGTGTTCTAAGTAGTTTGAATGCTTGCTATGGCTTCTATGGATCCCTATGAGTAGTTGCTATCGATTTTATAAAGTTTTGTCGACAAATTTTTGTCACCCCAAAAATTTTATTTTCAGAAAATTGTACGCGGACATGAATATCTTCAGGAAGTTTGGCTCTAGGAATAACTCCAAGGGTGTTATTGGGGTGTCTTCTAACAATGATCTCCACCCACGGAGCTTGGCAGAGGTACGGCCGTGCGAATGGCTGCACACCCCATTCCTGGAAGAGGCTGGAATTCTTCAGGAGTTCATGCAATATTTTGCAAACGCCAGCCTCGCCGACTTCATTGCAGATGAGTGTGACCAGCACCAAATCCTCACAAATATCTTTGTTCAGAGTTTTACTTTCCTGCCTAGGAATAATCCTCCTGAAGTGAGTATTGATTTATATGCTGAAAACCATTAGATACCACTTACTGAATTTTTTGATATATGCTTGATCCCTTCTGATGGGAGCTTAGCCGAGCCTAGGCCGTCTAGGTTTGAGGATTTTTATCGCACTTTCCTACCGTACATTATGTTTCTTTATTTGTTTATAAGTGCTTGCTTGCTAGAAAGAAAGTAGGTGCGCTCAGCGCACCAGACTTTGCTGTTTTACGCCGGGCACTAAAGGGCGACAACACTCATAGCTTGGGAGCTATTGTAGCTCGTCGCCTCCATCTTAATAAATCTCATGGTGAAATACATGGTGGGATTTTTGCTACTCGTTTGGTGGCTCACTTTGAGGTCGAGATACGCCCTCATGATTACCCTTTGACCAAGGTTTACCTAGACCGGGCAGCCATGGAACACCATCATTTTCTTGCACGAGATTATCCTGATATCCCCATTCCTTATAACCTGGTTTTTAGTGTTAAAACTCATGATATTATTCCACTTCCTGCACCTGCTTTGTTTGATTCTGCTGCCAGGGGCAGATATTGGATCATGCGTGCGGACATCATCGCCTACCAGAATGCTCAGGCTGCTGCGGAAGCGGCACAGGAGGAGCCTCCGTAGAGGGATGAGTGGATGCCTGGTCCTCAGCACCCCTACTACCCTCCAAGCTAGCGATCGACTACCAAGTTAGGCCAAAAGCCTAAGCTTGGGGGAGTACGTGTTTCCACCGACTTTACATTCATGTTCACTTATTCCATTTGTCGGTGTCCATAGTTTTTCATTGTATCATCTATGCTTAGATTAATTTTCTTGCTTTCTTCTTGTGTGTTTGATAAACTTTAGAGAAAAAACCCAAAATTTAGTTGTAGCTAGTTTACATTCTATGCATGCTTAGCTGTAGTATTAAAAAGAAAACCCAAAAAGATTCCCTTGTTCTAATTTTGCTTGTTGGGAGCTTTCCCGTGTAAATAATTTTTCTCGTTTTGTTTTTCCCATATTTGCTTGTTCAAGAAAACAAAAAACTCCACAAATATTTCAGTATGTTTCTCTGAATTTCTTTTCTTTTTATTCGAGTTGTACCAAGGAGAAGACCACGATGAAAATGTTGAGTGACTCTCATATGAATAATTGTTGAACTAATAAAGAGCCCATTCTACCTTTTCTCCCGTTGAATAAAAGGTTTGCAGATTTTAGCTTAGTCCATGGCACTCTTGCATTATTATTATTTTCATATCATTCGGTCGTGCAAGTGAAAGGCAATAATCATGACATTCGATGAACTGGTCGTGGCAGAGAGAAACTGGTATGAACTCGACTTGTTCTGTCTTTGTAAATATGTTTAACCTAGTATACATGATTCAGCCCATTATGATTAAACATGTTTGCAATGACAATTGGAGATTATAGTTTCTCATGCCATGCATAAGTAGCTAGGAGTCGATAATGATTTATCTTGGATATCAACATTGTGTTAAAACGATTGTGATGTAGTATGATGATATGGTATCCTCCTCTGAATGTTCAAGTGGCTTGACTTAGTACATGTTCATGCATGTAGTTGAATCAAAACCAACATAGCCTCTATAATATTTATGTTCATGGTGTTCATATCCTACTCATGCTAGTGTCCAATGTTACTTATGCATAATGCATGGTTATGATCGTTGTTGCTCTCTAGCTGGCCGCTTCTCAATCTAATTGCTGGCCTTCGCCTGTACTAAGTGGGGATTCTGCTTGTACATCAAATACCTTGAACCCAAAGTTATTCCAGATGAGTCCACCATACCTACCTATATACGGTATTACCCTTCCATCCTAAGTAAATTTGCATGTGCCACCTCTAAAAACTTCTAAAAATTATCTGTTTTGTGTGCCTGGATCGTTTATGGAACGACAGGAGGTGGTCGGCATCTTCCAGGCTAGCGGGTTATTCTCAGGTCAAGTGTTTATTCACTCGCCATCGCACGAGAAAAGGGCCGTATTAGGGATTCCCAGTCCTGAACTCAAAAATGCAAATAATTAAACAAAACTCCCCCGGGACTGTTGTTGGTTTGGACGGCACTCGTTATTTCAGACAAGCCATGGAATGTGATTGTTGGTGCAGGGGGAGTAAACCTTTACTTTTATCGCTGGGGAACCGCCACTAGCCTGTTTAGCATGGGATATATTGATAACTGATGGTCGTGAAGTAAATGAGAAGGGTGCATGTCCCAAAATAATCATTTACCTATGTTTTAAAAATTGAGCTCTGGCACCTCTGCAAATCACTACTTCCCTCTGTGAAGGGACTATCTATTTACTTTTATGTTGTGTCATCACCTTCTAAAACAAGCGCCAGAAACTGAGTAGAGCATAGTTGTCATGGTTTATGCATTGTGTGTAGCTAATGTTGGGTGCATCATGACTGGATCTTTTCTACCAAGAATTACAATGTTTAGTCGCTGCTTGAACTTTGGAGATGCTCTGCATTTATGTTTTGTGGTCTTAGAAAGGGCTAGCGAGATACCACTATTGTCATATTATATCATGGTTGTTTTGACGATGTGTTGCTGTTTGAGATATCTTATTGTTGCTCGCTAGCTCATTATGTCATTGATATGAGTCATTATGATCTTTAAGAGTTATTGTCGACATGGTTAGTTATAATGTTGGCTGAAAACTTGGGTGCTTTTTAAGCTTATTTATGCAAACAAGAGCAAAATAGTTTGTAAAAGTTTTTCTTTTTCACTTTCAGTTTATCAACTGAATTGCTTGAGGACAAGCAAAGGTTTAAGATTGGGGGAGTTGATACGTATCTACTTTTCTTAACGTTTTTCCTCTTGTTTTGGACTCTAATTTGCATGATTTGAATAAAACTAACCCCAGACTGACGCTGTTTTCAGCAGAACTAGCACGGTGTTATTTTTGTGCAGAAATAAAAGTTCTCGAAATGGAATGAAACTTTGCAAGGATTTTTTTATATCAGTAATAAGAATTTCTGGAGCCAAGACCTGCAGGAGAGGGGCACCTGGGTGGGCACAACCCACGAGGGTGCACTCCCATCTCCTGGCGCGCCCAGGTGGGTTGTCCTCACCTGGTGGCCCCACTGACCCTGAAACCAATGCTATGAAATCCTATTTTTGGAGAATAAAATCAGGGAGAAAGAATTATCATGATCTACGAGACGGAGCCACCGCCAAGCCATGTTCTAACTCGGGAGGGCAGATCTGGAGTCCGTTTGGGGCTCCAGAGAGGGGGATCTTCATTCTTCGTCAGCACCAACCCTTCTCCATCGCCAATTCCATGATGCTCCCCACCGGTAGTGAGTAATTCCTTCATAGGCTTGCTGGTCAGTGAGGAGTTGGATGAGATTCAACATGTAATCGAGTTAGTTTTGTTAGGGCTTGATCCCTAGTATCCACTATGTTCTTAGATTGATGTTGCTATGACTTTGCCATGCTTAATGCTTGTTACTTTGGGCCTAGGTGCCATGATTTCAGATCCGAACCGTTTATGTTATCACCATTATATCCATGTTCTAGATCCGATCTTGCAAGTTATAGTCACCTACTACGTGTTATGATCCGGTAACCCCGGAGTGATAATAATCGAGACTTCTTTTGGTGATTACCATAGTTTGAGGAGTTCATGTATTCACTATATGTTAATGCTTTGTTCCGATTCTATATTAAAAGGAGGCCTTAATATCCCTTAGTTTCCAATATGGACCCTGCTGCCACGGGAGGGTAGGACAAAAGATGTCATGCAAGTTCTTTTAATAAAGCACGTATGACTATTTACGAAATACATGCCTACATTATATCGATGAACTGGAGCTAGTACCGAATAGCCCTAGGTTAGAACTGTCACATGATGAATATCATCCAACAAGTCACCGATCCAATGCCTACGAATTTACCTTATATTGTTTCTGCTAAGTTATTACTGCTATCATCACTGTTATGCTTGCTACAAAATTACTGCTATCACTATTACCGCTATTATTGCTACCGTCACTACTATCAAACTACTTCGCTACTGATTACTTGCTGCAGATAATTAATCTCTAGGTGTTGTTGAATTGACAACTCAGTTGCAAATACCTTCAAATATTCTTTGGTTCCCCTTGTGCCGAATCTATAAATTTGGGTTGAATACTCTACCCTCGAAAACTATTGCGATCCTCTATACTTGTGGGTTATCAAGCGGCGGCGCTCCAACATTACAACCAGTACTATCACGTCTCTCTAGGCCAATGGGTATCTCCCTACTATAGCCAGGTGTCAATCCCCCGTGGGTGCAGGCGTGAATCGCTCGGCTTCTGCCATTCTCACTGCTCGTCAAGGGGAGCGGGTTTCTTCATTCCGCACCTCATCAAAGGCGTATATTTTCCCCTTCACCCCTTCGTACGGGACCTACTATTTTATTATGGGCTAGATTGCCACCATCTAGCCCAAAGTCCATCCTCCACATTACCACGTTTATAACATTCTGCGAAGCCTTCCTCCCCATCCAGCCCCACTTCGCGTTGTGGATGAAGGTATTCTGTGTCAAGTTGCCTAGCAGCGGCTCCTTGCTTGCAGATTGCAGCGGGGCCATGATTAGTAAGCTCACAAATGTGATCTGGCCGGAGGGCACCTTTGTGTAAACGGTGAAGCTTTGGGAGTGGTTTTATGTGGCCGACCAATCCTCGGGAAACCAGGAGGATATTCCCGCCTTTTCGGCGGAGCCGCTGAGGAGATTGTTCTCCTGGTCGGACAAAAACCTCGACTACGAGACCAGAAGGAGGTGAAAGTGCTTCAAAACAAGCTCAAGGCTGTGATCGGCATGGACGTCCATTTGGTGGACATAGTCCACGTGATGAGCATGTCAGATAATTAAATCATGCGCAAAAGTACTATCCAGAACATTTTTGGTTCTTTGATGATTCTAGCACTGAACTCAACTTGGAAGTTACATTCTCTATATGCTAGGAATTTCTATGAATATGGTACTAGAAACCACCACTAAAATATTCGTTACTATGTATAATTTAGAAATATCTAACATGTTATTTAATAATACTAAAAGATGTATGAACACACACGCACGCACCCCCCCCCCACACACACACATATATAGGACAAATTTTATCTACAACCAGCGGTCGCTACCATCACTTGAGATTTGTATGTTGTATGTAGTATCTACCAAATCAGAGAGTATGTACGCGTATTATGTACTATATAAGAATGTTTAGGTAGTATATATAGTACTTTTTAGGTAATATGCATCGTATTTTCAGTGTGCTCCTTTTTACATACAAATATATACATATTTCAAAAATATAATAAAAACTATGGGCCAGCTTGCAATTTTTTCATGTTACCCACTTTGGATTATCTTATAATACCATATGAACATACTTATAATAATAAAGTAGTATATACAATACCATATGATAGTATATGAGAGATGTGGGTAACTACCCCTGGTTGGTAGGATGGATTTTCCCTATATATATGTATACACTATATAGTTTCTGCAATTAGAAAATTAATTCGAATATTTTTTACAAGAAAGATTATTTTTGGTTAATCATACAATTTACATTTTGTACAATCAAAAAAATTCAATGATATACATTACAATTGTGTAACAATGAATAATGTAACTATTATTTGGAAACATTTTATGTAATTGAGTAATTGAAAATCATATTAATTTAAATTATAATATGGTACACGTAATTTAAAGAAGTATAAAAGTTTAGTATGATAAATAATTATTTAACATCGCACCGGGCCCCAAAGTCATTTGGACCGGCTCTGTCCCCATTTTGGTGGCTAGAGAGTGCGGCTGGCGTCGGACGATGCGTTGTGAGCATCAGGCACTGGCGCTTCTGGGTCGCCGCCCATGGCGAAGATGTTCCAATGGAGCAGGTCGGCGCCAGGATCCAGGTAGAAGGTGGGGGCGGGGCGAGGTGGCGCTGTCGGGAGCCACAGAAAATATGGGATTTGCACCAATGCGCCCTTCGCCTAATCCATCCAGCAGACAAGGAATTCATCAGATCAAAAGTATCTTCAAGGATTTCTATCCGATCCTTTACCATCTATCAAGGGTTTCTCTAGCGGATCCTCTGAACATGCTTTGGTCCATTAGTTTGTCCCCTTTACTTTATGGGTTTTCAATTTCTGTGCCCCAGGTTGCAAAGTTGTGCTCAGTTTTGCCCAAGCCAACTCATTTCTGTGCCCCAGGGTTGATTGTTAGCCATTGGTGTTACTAACGTGTGGGACACCCCCGCCACATGGCGCTCTCACAATTAGTTGTGTGCGTGTCTGCATGCATGAGTAGTCACACCATGATCATGTTGGCTCTTTCACACACGGGGAGTATGCGCTGAGGGAGTCCTGGATTAGGGGGTCTCCGGACAGCTGGACTATCTCCATTGGCCGGACTGTTAGTACGAAGATACAAGATTGAAGACTTCGTCTCGTGTCCGGAAGGGACTCTACTTGGCGTGGAAGGCAAGCTAGGCAATACGGATATGGATATCTCCTCCTTTGTAACCGACCTTGTGTAACCCTAACCCTCTCCGGTGTCTATATAAACTGAAGGGTTTTAGTTCATAGGACAACAACCATAACATACAATCATACCATAGGCTAGCTTCTAGGGTTTAGCCTCTCTGATCTCGTGGTAGATCTACTCTTGCACTACCCATATCATCAATATCAATCAAGCAGGACGTAGGGTTTTACCTCCATCAAGAGGGCCCGAACCTGGGTAAAACATCGTGTCCCCTGCCTCATGTTACCATCCGGCCTAGACGCACAGTTCGGGACCTCCTACCCGAGATCTGCCGGTTTTGACACCGACATTGGTGCTTTCATTGAGAGTTCCTTTGTGTCGTCGCCGTTAGGCTTGATGGCTCCTACTATCATCGATAGTGATGCGGTCCAGGGTGAGACTTTTCTCCCCGGACAGATCTTCGTATTCGGCAGCTTTGCACTGGGGGCTAATTCGCTTGGCCATCTGGAGCAGATTGAAACCTACGCCCCTGGCCATCAGGTCAGATTTGGAAGTTTGAACTACACAGCTGACATCCGCGGAGACTTGATCTTCGACGGATTCGAGCCATAGCCGGGCGCACCACACTGTCACAATGGGTATGACCTAGCTCTGCCGCCAAACAGTATGCCAGAGGCCACGCCCGCATCAGCTCCGACCCTTAGCTCGGAGCCAACTGCGCCAATCGAGGATGGGTGGTTAGACACCGCCTCAGGGGCTGCAGTCTCAACGACGATCGAGCCGAACACCAGCCTAATCCTCTGCGCAGCCCGTGACCCCAAGGTGCCGGACTCTTTTTCTGACTCCGAACCGCCCGCGCCCCGGCCAATCGAATCCGATTGGGCGCCGATCATGGAATTCCCCGCCGCGGATATCTTTCAGCACTCGCCCTTCGGCGACATTCTGAATTTACTAGGATCTCTCTCTCTCTTTGTCAGGAGAGCCCTGTCCGGATTATGGCCAACAGGATTGGGATGCAGACGGCGAAGAAATTCGACGCCCACCCACCACCCACTTAATAGCCACTGTCAATGACTCAACTGACATGCTCTACTTCGACTCTGAATACATCGACGGTATGGACGACGATGTGGGAGGCGAAGAGGAACCACCACCCACAGGGCGCTGGACGTCCAGCTCATCATATAACGTATACATGGTGGACACGCCAAAAGAAGACGACGACGAGGAACAGAAGGACGCTTGTTCCCTTGAGAAGCAGTCAAAGCGGCGGTGCAGGCGCCACCCCAAATCCCGCCTCGGCAGAAATAACGATCATACAGACCCAGTGTTGGAGCAGGGCGAACCACCGCTGGACCATGGTAATACGGAGAATCAAACCAGACGAACCAATTCTGTCAAAGATGATAGTCCTGACGACATAACACCGGGCAAGCACCCAGAGCAGCAGAATGCCCGCCAAATTAAGGCTTGTTGCCACCGCGAGGAGTCTGAAAAAGCAGAAGCAAAGCCTCAAGGTTGTGCAAGACACACTCCAAATCAGATGGAGTAAAGTACTCAACATAGCAGCAAAGTACGGCGGAAATCGCCCCACCAAGAGCTACCTAAAGCGGAAGTTGCTACCTGAATTCGATGAGGAGGCCTCAGACCCCCCACAACCAAAAATTAAAACAGCCATCTGGCCGGATAGACGACCTCACGGCCAACATAAAGCGGCAAGCAACGCCGCACATAAGCCAATACGTGGTCTACGTGAGGGCTCGCATCAAAAGGAGGGTGAAACCAGATCCATATATGGACCACGCAAGCGTGCTCCAGCATACGATGCAACACAACAAACATCCGAACAACGCGGTACACCCAGATATCGGGGTGCCGCACACCCCCTATGTTTCACCGATGAGGTGCTGTACCATGAATTTCCAGAGGGATTCAAACCCGTAAACATAGAGGCATACGATGGAACAACATACCCTGGGGTCTGGGTTGAGGACTATATCCTCCATATCCACATGGCTCAGGGAGATGATCTCCACGCCATTAAGTATTTACTCCTCAAACTCAAAGGGCCAGCTCGGCACTGGCTTAAGAGCCTCCCCGAAAGCTCCATTGGAAGTTGGGAAGAGCTCGAAGACGCCTTTCGGGCAAATTTTCAAGGGACTTATGTCCGACCTTCGGACGCGGATGATTTGAGTCATATAACTCAACAGCCCGGAGAGTCAGCCCGAAAGCTTTGGAACATGTTTCTTACTAAAAAGAACCAAATTGTCGACTGTCCAGACGCCGAAGCCTTGGCAGCGTTTAAGCATAGCGTCCGTGATGAATGGCTTGCCAGACACCTCAGCCAAGAAAAGCCGAGAACAATGGCAGCATTAACAAGCCTCATGACCCGCTTTTGCGCGGGCGAGGATAGCTGGCTAGCTAGATAATGCACAAGCGACCCTAGTACATCCGAAGTTAGAGATGGAAATAGGAAATCACAGCGCAACAGCAATAACAAACGCCGGAATAAAGAAGACAGCACGAAGAGCATGGTAGTAAACGCCGGATTCAACAGCTCTCGGCCAGGTCAATAAAGCCGCCCTCTAAAGGCGCCAGAGACGAACTGTCCAGCCTAACAAAATTATGGACCAAATATGTCAGATCCATAGCACCCCTGGTGTCGTGGTTTTGTCACGACAGATGTCCTAGAGAAAGGACTTAGTCGTGGAACCATCGCTACGGGTTAGCTTGAAGGGGTTAAAGTGGACACAAGGACGCAAGAGAGTTTATACTAGTTCGGCCCCTTCAATGAAGGTAAAAGCCTACGTCTAGTTATGATGGAATTGATGGGTGTTTCGATGACTAGGGAGCAAATAAGCTTCGCCTATGTCTCGAGTTGTTGTCTGTCTTTGAACCGCCGCCGGGTCGTCCCCTTATATACATGGGTGACGCCCGTCGGTTTACAGAGTCCCGATACCGGCTCATAGATGCGTCCGGTTCGGTCTCCACTATTCCTAACTTATAACACAAGTTACATACCGACGCCGGTTTATAGCTATAGGCCTTAAACCGATTATGGGCCTTTAGCCCTCATCTGCCCTCATGGGCTTTTATCATACTCAACTAATGATGAAGTTAACCCGGCCTGTCTTGGCCGGTTTACGCCTAGTAGTAATATCCCCAACATTAGGCCCCAAATTGATTTGAAAAGGTTCATGTCAATCCTTAGCAAAAATCTTCATCTTCAACATCTTCTTGTATTTTGTTGAACCACCGTGATGTCATCTTCTCTGCTCGCGGTAGACCGGTGTGACGTCACTAGTTATAAAGAACCTTATCCTGTTAACAAGCCTGCGACAATTAAGGCCGCAGCTTCGTTTCCAAACTCGCGGCTCCTTGATTCTCGCGCCTGACATATCCCTTTCTTTATAAATAGGACCGAAGGGTCATTTCCTTTCTCTTTCCCTCCGACCCCTTCTGCTTCATCTTCCTCGCGTTGCCAAGCTTCGGAGCTCCGGCGCCACCGTCGACCTCTGCATCAACCTTGGCCGCTGCATCAACCTGAGCACACCAAAGCATCGCGGCGACCTTTCGCTTCTTCCTCAGCTCCGGTAAATCTTCTTTCCTTTGTTTCTTCTTTAGCCCATGAATAAAACTTCAAACCTGATGTATTCCCTGTAATGGCTTATCTTCTGTTACCAAAGCAAACCTTTATGCGCATAAAACATTGATCTGGTCCCTTGTGAATTGCTTTGAGATCAACCTTTTAGGTCTAAATCCTTTTATTTTCCTGTCTTACGGTAGATCCAAAATTTCACTGCGACCTTATGAAATCTGTTTTTACCTTCCTTAGTCATTCTTGCCTTAGATCTGTATCCTCTTTACCACATAGGCAGTTCACCTTTGAAAAAGCAATCTTATCATATATCATTAGTCCCCTTGTTGAACCGCCGTGATGCTATTGCTTCATAAACTCCGGTTTAGATAGATCTGCTTCCTGTTTAACATTGCACATATCAATGTACTTTGTAGATTTCATCATGGCCAAGCAAGTGTATGAGTGCAATTGGGTCCCTTCTCGCGTCATAGAGGATCAACTGGATGATTTAGTCCTGATTGGCGCCTTGGGCAGCAAAGACACCGTCCATTGGAGGGCTCCTGGCAAAGAATGCCCCCCACACCTCGAGAAGGAGAGGTTGTTGTTTTCGTAGACCACTTAGCCCGGGGTTTTAAACCGCCCGGTTTTAAATTCTACCGGGATGTTCTAGCTGATTTCCAACTCCATCCGCAAGACACTGGCCCCAACTCTGTTACAAATATGTGCCACTTCCAAGTGCTCTATGAGGTGTTCTTTCAAGAGGAGCCCACAGTGGAATTATTCAGAGATCTTTTCCATCTAAACCGCCGTACTGAGTTTACTGATGGCTCTAATACGGAGTTGGGTGGCATGGCGATTCAAAAAAGGAAAGAGGTCACATACCCTCACGCCAAGCTGCGCAGTCACCCCAAGGAGTGGAATCAGACATGGTTCTACTACAAAGACACCTCCCCTGCTGTTGAGAATCCCTTGCCTGGATTTCGTCCGGAGCGGCTCAGCAATACCCATCCTTTTCCTCAACGATTGAGTGCCCAGGAGAGAAGCAAATATGCTCTTCAGCTATCAAAGCTCAAAGCCTTTATGGCCAACGGTTTAACAGGGGTTGACCTTGCTCGCTGTTGGATATCATGGAGCATACTGCCCCTTAGTCAGCGCTCCGGTTTGATGTGCGAATATACTGATAGTGTGGATGACCCACTGCGACATTCAGGACTCCAGCTCTCTGGTGAAAAAATCATAGAAGCTGTGCGTAAGATACTGAATGAACCGGAGCACATCTGCGCTAGAACCGGCCTGCTTCCCTTCTATGCCACCAACAAACCGCCAGCTGTAAGACTTTGATTTTTCTCTTTGCTGAATCTGTTATTGATATGTCTGGTCATTATTTTTAATATCAGTGTCCGCATAATCAGGGCGATGATCCGTTTTGGAGCAAAAAACTGCCGCAGGAGAAACCGGAGAAAACAGATAAACCGGAAAGAGCAACCCTGCAAAAAACTAAAGTTGTGAAGAAGACTGCCCACCGAAAAAGAACCACTGCATCTTCTAATCTGGCCCCTGATGACGAGGTGGATAATCCGGACTTTGAGGTAGAGCTTGACTCACTTGGTTTATTTTTCATGCATCTTATTGATGATGATATTTGTCAGGATGATGCCGAAGCCAGCCATGCGGATGTTGCAGAGGTAATTATTCTCTCTTCCGATTCAGAAACTTTGCCTTCACAAAAAATCCGTCAGGCAAACCGGAAAGTTAAATTTTCTCATCCTCTTGCTTATTTGGATCCTAAACTTTTTATGAAGACTCAACAACACGAAGCTCGCCGCACCACCTGGCACAGCGGCCAGGTAGTTACCTCCGCCGGTTTACTGAACAGTCCGGTTCGGGAACGTCATTCCAAGGTCTCTAATTCGCTTGTTAGTGCTTGTCCTAAAGCGGGCTGCTTTCGTCAACCTCTTAATCCGTCTGACTCCAATTATTAGGTTATTTCCCACTCATCTTCTGGCGAGTCGTCGGCTACTCAGCTCCCACCGCTCAAAACGGTGCTTGGGTAAGCTATATTTATTGTGATGTTTGCAGTACATTGCCTTAGAACATATGCTATATTTAATTTTGTTATTCTTCTCAGGGCCAAACCTAGGCCGAGCAAGAAGGCCCGCCTGGATAAAGCGGCCGAAGAAGATGTCATTCTTGAACCAGGCACCACACCCAATCTTGAAGCGGTTATTCCTGAGGATATTCCCAATGATCCACCGCAGCCAGATGATGATCTTACTGCTGAGGAAAGACCTACTGACACCTCAGGTCCTATCCATCAGCCCACAGGTTCCCTCCGGGTTGAAAGCTCCACCGGTCTCGCAAAACCTACTAACAAGCCAACAGCTCCAGTGCAAACCGGCGGTACCAATGATGATGAAGTTGTCATTACTGGCACTGGCCATACTGAGCCAAGAAATCCTATCGCTTTATCCAAACATTCTGCCAAGGAAGAATTAGCTGCTTTTGGCAAAGGCAAGTGGAATGCTGATCTGACGGCTTACGCTGCTCTGAACGCCCAAGATATCCATTCCGGCTATCTGAACCGGCTGTATACCAGCTGTGACTATGAAGCTGGTCTGGTTAACATGATGAAGGATAAATATGAGGTAACTTCCATATGCTCCTTTCTGCTTGTATGCTTTCATTCTTGCTGACTCTCCTAGCCCCTAAGGGCCGATTTGAAATATTCTTTCAAACCAAGACTTAATAATATGAATCTTGATGCTTTGAAATTTGCTGATGTAGTCCCCAAGGGCCGGTTCAACTTAGCGTAGTTAAACTGGTACTTTAAGTAATTGAAACTGCCGCATTAGAATACATATGATCAAATAGCCATTAGCCCCCAAGTGCCAAGTTGAATACTTGTATTGAGCTTGGGACTTTGTAAACAATTGAAAGATGAAGATCGAATATGCATTAGCCCCCAAGTGCTAAGCGCATAACTTGTTATGTGGTTGGTACTTGAATCCTTCTACTGATTTGTTGAAACATATATTTGTATGCCTGTAGGCGGAGCTGAAGGCGAAAGAAAGCCAAGTCATCGATCTGCAAGAAAACCTGAAAACCCAACAGGCTGAAACCTCCAAGGCAAAAGAGGAATTGGCCAGTGCCTTAAGCGCCATGGAACAACTTAAGGAGAACTTCAAGAAGAAACAGGCGGATTGGGCCACTGAAAAATCCACTTTGATCAAACGAGCAGAGGATGCCGAGGCTGCACTGAAACTAGTGACGGATGAACTGACCAGCATAAAGCGGCACGTTCATGCCATGACCACTGCTATCTTTGGTAAGCCAGCTTGCCTTCTAAATTGGTTCTGCCTTCTTACAGAATCGCCGGTTTATTAACCTTTTGTGGTATTTCAGGGACACGCATTGGTCACTTGGGGTCAGATGTGCGGAAGAAATTGAAAGCCGCCTATACCTTGGTTGAACAATTGTATACTGGTGCCCAGCGGATCATCTGTACCACGTCTCGTAACAAACCGGCGCCCACTTTGATTCAAGATACTTTGATGAAACTGTCAGTGCTTCCTGCCCGGTTTGAAGAGCTAAAGAAATCTGCTGCTCGAACCGGTGCAATCAATGCTTTAATCTGGGCAAAAGCCTGGGTGCCGGATTTTGATCCTATTGAAGCGGCTCAGGGTTATCCCAGTTTGAAGGAAGACGGGTCAGAATTTGGTGAAGCGGATCTGCGAGCCATAAACCGGGAGGTACGTCCGCTAGCTTGTCAACTGGCTGAGGAAGCAGATTTGTCTCATTATCAAGCCCAATACGATAGCCAGAACAAGTGAATAGCTGCACCAATCCATGAATCGGAAAACCTGATCCCTCCAATCCGTAAGCATACTTACGCTCCCGATATTGATCCGTCTTCGCTAATCCATGATGAAGCTATTTTTCAAGCATTGATGGGAATCGACTGGACAACTGTGGATTTCCAGCCACTGGGTAGAGAAACGGAAGCTGAAGCGGCGCAGGATGACCCACAACCATCAGGCCAGGCTGGTGGCCAAGCTTAAACCGGAAGCCGGTTTTAAAACTGTCTCTCCTTTGTGAAAAAATAATTATGTTATTATGGGCACCATGTTGCCTTGTAATAGACTAGCTGATACCTTTGATGTTGATATGCCTTCGTGCATAACTTGTTCTTCCTGTGGTAATGAACTTTCCAAAATACTTTCTGAAATAAGAAATTCATTAAGTGCCACCGCGGTTGTACCGTCAGGCGGAATATGATGTTTGTATATATAAAGTCAAAACATCCAAAACAAAATTTTAAGTATATGATCAAAAAATTTGAGATACATAATACCTGCCACCGTTGAGTGTGAAGTTGGCTTGGCCAACCTTGAAGCAGAGTTTTTGCAAACCCACACTGTTGGAGGAAATAACAACTCCTGTATATGTATATGACACTGGTTACCATGTAAACCGTGCCGGGTTATAATGAACACCGTGTTACTCCATAAGAGGATGTTAACAACAAGGATCAAACCGGACAAATAATCTCCGGATTGACGTGAACTGTGTTCCGTCAATTGATTGGTTAAAAAACTTTGTCAGTTTAAAGAACACAATAAAAAACAAAAAAAAACCTTCAAAGAAAAGTATGAAGCAAATGTAACGACAAAAACGTTTGCCAAAAAAGATTTATTTAAGCTGATCAAATGGCGTAACCATGGCCAAACATGACCAAGCTCCCGTTAGGTGTAACTATGGTTCTAGTTAGCCAGGTCCCCAAGTGATTCTTGTGGCATTTATGCTGACCAAATGGCGTGGTCATGGTTCGGGTTCGACCAAGCCCCCAAGTGATTCTGTGGCCTTAGGACGATCAAATGGCATGACTGGTTCAGACATGACCAAGTCCCCAAGTGATCTGGTGGCTTTCGCCTATCAAGAGGCATGGTATTGGTTCGGACACGACCAATCCTCCAAGTGATATAACACGATGCTTTTAGCAAAGCGAACTCAAGGGGTAAAACGGAGGCCGCTTTAGAGCAACTCCGTGTAACCTCACATGATGTAAAAGAACAGATACCCCGCTTTAGTTGAGGTTCCGGTTTATTATACTTAATCATAGTATATACATTGTATGTACATAAGCATAGCCAATGGCTCAGGTATAGTAAGGCCAAAGATGAGCTATATTCCACGGCCTGTTAGTCTCCTCCTCTGATGTACGTGAGTCCTTATGCTCTCGAACATCGATCAGATAGAACGACCCGTTGTGCAGATTCTTGCTGACCACGAAAGGCCCCTCCCAAGGTGGGGATAGCTTATGCATAACAGTATGATCTTGGATGAGCCGAAGCACCAAATCTCCTTCCTGGAAGGCTCTGGTTCTGAACCGGCGACTATGATAACGACGAAGATCCTGTTGGTAAATCGCCGACCGGGCGGCTGCGATGTCACGCTCTTCATCCAACCAGTCCAAAGCATCTTGCCGTGCTATCTCGTTGTCCGCTTCAACATAAGCCGTGACACGATGTGAGTCATGACGGATATCGCTGGGGAGAACCGCCTCTGCTCCATAAACCATGAAGAACGGTGTGTATCCTGTTGATCTGTTGGGTGCTGTATTGATGCTCCATAACACAGATGGTAATTCTTCTACCCAACACCCTGGCGTTCTCTGCAAAGGAACCATGAGCCGGGGCTTGATGCCTCTCAAGATCTCTTGATTAGCTCTTTCTGCTTGACCATTGGACTGTGGATGTGCCACTGATGAAACGTCGAGCCGGATGTGCTCCCGTTCACAGAACTCCTTCATAGCACCTTTGGACAAATTGGTACCATTATCTGTGATAATACTGTGCGGAAAGCCAAACCGGAAAATCACCTTTTTGATGAACTGAACCGCCGTGGCCGCATCACACTTGCTAACAGGTTCTGCCTCCACCCACTTTGTAAACTTGTCCACCGCCACCAGGAGGTGGGTCTTCTTATCTTTGGACCTTTTGAAAGGCCCAACCATATCCAGCCCCCAAGTCATAAATGGCCAAGTAATTGGAATCATCCTCAATTCTTGAGCCGGTACAAGAGCACGTCTTGAAAACCTTTGGCAACCATCACATCGTCTGACCAGATCCTTCGCATCAGCATGAGCAGTTAACCAATAGAAACCATGGTGAAACGCTTTAGCCACCAGAGACTTTGAACCGGCGTGGTGACCACAATCTCCTTCGTGGATCTCACGCAAAATTTCACGGCCTTCTTCAGGAGACACGCAACGTTGAAAAGCTCCTGATACACTGCAATGATGCAACTCACCGTTGATGACAGCCATGGACTTGGATCGCCGGATTATCTGCCGGGCCAGAATCTCATCTTCTGGCAACTCGCCCCGGTTCTTGTACGCTAGGTAAGGAAGCATCCAATCCAGAATAACATGAAGAACTGCCACCAATTGAGCCTCCGGATCAGGAATGGCCAAATCCTCTTCACCAGGGATCTTCACCGATGGGTTGTGCAGCACATCCAGAAAAACATTGGGTGGGACCGGTTTGCGCTGAGAGCCCAGCCGGCTTAAAGCGTCCGCCGCTTCATTTTTCCGCCGATCCACGTGGTCCACCTGATAGCCTCTGAAATAACCTGCAACAATATCCACCTCATGACGATATGCTGCCATGAGTGGGTCCTTGGAGTCCCAAGTGCCAGACACTTGCTGAGCCACAAGGTCCGAATCACCGAAGCACTTAACTCGACTTAGATTCATCTCCTTAGCCATCCGAAGACCATGGAGCAAGGCTTCATACTCAGCTGCATTGTTAGTACAAGGGAACATTAAACGGAGAACATAACAAAACTTATCACCTCGTGGGGAAGTTAATACGACTCCATCCCCCGAGCCTTCCAACTGCTTGGATCCGTCAAAATGGATGGTCCAATACGTATGATCCGGCTTTTCTTCAGGTGCTTGCATTTCCGTCCAATCATTGATGAAATCAACAAGTGCTTGAGACTTAATCGCTGTCCGAGGCACAAATTTCAAACCGTATGGCCCCAGCTCTATAGCCCACTTTGCAATCCGGCCAGTTGCTTCCCGGTTCTGGATGATATCTCCCAAAGGAGCAGAACTGACCACCGTAATTGGGTGCCCTTGGAAGTATTGCTTAAGCTTCCGGATTGCCATAAAAACTCCATACACCAACTTCTGCCAGTGCGGATACCTTTGCTTGGACTCAATGAGTACCTCGCTGATATAATAGACCGAACGTTGAACCGGATGCTCCTTACCTGCCTCCTTTTGCTCCACCACAATAGCCATGCTGACCGCACGAGCATTAGCAGCAACATATAGCAGTAACGGCTCCTTGTCAATGGGAGCGGCGAGCACAGGCGGATTGGCCAATTGCCGCTTTAAGTCCTCAAATGCTTCATCAGCAGCAGAACTCCAGATGAACTGATCCGTCTTCTTCAACATCTCATACAAAGGGATCGCCTTCTCACCAAGGCGGCTGATAAACCGGCTTAACGCGGCAATCCGGCCTGCCAGGCGTTGAACATCATTGATACACTTCGGTTTAGCCAGGGAGGTGATGGCTGTGATCTTCTCCGGATTAGCCTCAATTCCCCTGTTGGACACCAGAAAACCCAATAACTTGCCCGCCGGTACACCAAAGACACACTTGTCCGGATTAAGCATCATCTTGTACGTCCTTAGGTTATCAAAGGTTTCCTTCAAATCATCAACCAGAGTCTTCTTCTCCCTGGATTTAACCATGATATCATCCACGTAAGCATGTACATTACGGCCAATCTGCTTATGAAGACAATTTTGTACACACCGTTGATAAGTTGCCTGGGCACTTTTGAGCCCAAAGGGCATAGACACATAGCAGAAGGCTCCAAAGGGAGTTATGAATGCCTTCTTCTCCTGGTCCTTAACTGCCATTTTGATCTGATGATAGCCAGAATATGCATCCAAAAAACTTAAACGCTCACAACCCGCCGTAGCATCAATGATTTGATCAATACAGGGGAGGGCAAAAGGATCTGCTGGACAAGCCTTATTAAGATCTGTGTAATCCACACACATACGCCAGGTGCCGTTTTTCTTAAGGACTAGCACCGGATTGGCAAGCCACTCAGGGTGAAAAACTTCAACAATAAAACCAGCTGCTAAGAGCCTGGCTACCTCTTCTCCAATCGCCTTGCGTCTTTCTTCATTAAACCGGCGGAGGAACTGTTTCACCGGTTTGTATTTAGGATCCACATTAAGTGTGTGCTCAGCGAGTTGCCTTGGTACACCTGGCATGTCAGAGGGCTTCCATGCAAAAATGTCCCGATTCTCACGGATGAACTCGATGAGTGTGCTTTCCTATTTCGGATCCAAGTTGGCACTAATGCTGAACTACTTGGACGAATCGCCAGGTACAAAGTCAACAAGCTTAGTTTCTGCTGCCGATTTGAACTTCAGGGCCGGATCATGCTCCGTAGTTGGCTTCTTCAACGGAGTCATGTCCGTCGGATCAACATTGTCTTTATAGTACTTCAACTCCTCGGTGGCACAAACCGACTCTGCATAAGCCGCATCTCCTTCCTCGCATTCCAAAGCGATTTTGCGGCTTCCGTGAACCGTTATTGTCCCCTTGTGACCCGGCATCTTGAGCTGCAAATACACATAACAGGGCCGAGCCATAAACTTGGCGTATGCCGGACGCCCAAACAGGGCATGATATGGACTTTGGATTTTCACCACTTCAAACGTTAATGTCTCCGACCTGGAATCATGATCATCCCCAAAGGCCACTTCAAGAGCTATCTTACCAATGGGATATGCTGATCTTCCAAGCACTACACCATGGAATACTGTATTGGACGGTTTGAGATTCTTATTTGTTAGTCCCATACGACGGAAGGTCTCATAGTATAGGATGTTAATGCTGCTCCCTCCATCCATGAGCACCTTGGTGAACTTATAACCTCCCACCTGAGGTGCCACCACCAGAGCCAACTGACCCGGATTATCAACCTGGAGTGGGTGATCCTCTCTGCTCCATATGATTGGCTGTTCAGACCAACGTAGATAACGGGGTCTGGCCAGTTCAACAGAGTTGACTGCCCGCCTCTGAACCTTCCGGTCTCGCTTGTCCAGGCTAGTGGTAAAGACATGGTACTGCCCATTACTCAACTGCTTTGGGTTGCTTTGGTAACCTGACTGTTGCTGCTGTTGGTTGTAACCACCCTGGTTGTTCTGACTATTTTCACCATTATGTCCGCCCGGATTACCATTAAATCCTGAATCGGAACTTCCTCCACCGTAACCCGGCCCGGACCCTGAGCCACCGCCAGATCCGTGATCATACGGAAATTATTAGAATTCTTGAACTCCTGCATAATAAAGCAATCCTTCCAAAGGTGGTTTGCTGGCTCCTCCTTTGTCCCATGTCTTGGACAGGGCTGGCTTAGCAGATAGTTCAGGCGGTTTGGGTTGGGGTTGGGCGCTCCACTACGATTTTTCGGCCTACCCTTGCGCCGCTGGCCATTGTCATGTACGTTGGTATTAGCCACAAAATCCATGTTGCCATCCGCTTTACGCTTGCCTCCTCCGCCATTGCCTACCCAGTGATGCTGCTGACCTTTGGAGCTGCTGTTCTTCTTCCCCTTCCCTGTCTTGTCATCATTAGATTCGGGATCCTTGGTACTATCAGAATCAACATATTTTACCAAAGCGGCCATGAGGGTCCCCATGTCGGTGCAATGACGCTTCATCCGTCCCAATTTCAACTTCAGGGGCCCAAACCGGCAGTTGCCTTCTAGGGTTAATACTGCGGTGTCAGCGTTGATGCGGTCTGAGGAGTGCAACACTTGTGAAACCCGGCGTACCCAATGAGTCATTGACTCTCCTTCCTCCTGGACGCATGCAGCTAAGTCCACTATCGACATAGGCTATTTACAGGTATCCTTGAAATTGTTGATAAACCGGGCTCGTAATTGGGCCCATGAACTGATAGAATTAGCGGGCAAGCTTTTTAACCAAGTACGGGCTGTTCCTTCAAGCATCATGGTGAAGTATTTCGCACACGCCGTGTCATCCACATCAAGCATCTCCATGGCCATCTCATAGCTCTCTACCCATGTCTCTGGTGGTTGATCCACCGTATAATTTGGTACCTTGCGTGGGCCTTTGAAATCATTGGGCAGGCGCATGTTGCGTAAAGCAGGGACGAGGCAAGGCACCCCCAAAGAACTAGAAGTAACACCAGGTTCGATCGAAATGGTTGGACGAACCGGCGTGAGCTGCCGAGCCTGATGCTATGCGGCTAACTCGGCCTCCCTACGCGCTCGGGCCGTTCACCACTTCCTGAGCGTCATCAGCACCACCCGTCGGGTTATTACCACAGGGTGCTCCACGTCGTTCATTACTCGACACTGCTGGTTCATCCATATGTCTTCTATAGCTCCGGCTTGGACGGGGGGTCGAGTGGATCCGGTCGCGGCTGTACGAGTACGCCTCCTGTTGGGCCAAAGCTGTCCTCAGAAGTTCCTTGACCCGTCGCGTCTCTACTGCCTGCGGCGAGTCACCTTCAACTGGAATGGCCTCCAGTCGTGCAGCAGCGGCAACAAGATTGTCCATTGGGTTGGAGTAGTGACCCGGAGGTGTTAAAGCATCCCGAGGTATAACGGTGTTTTGACGAGGCGGGTCCATCTGACGGGGCTGAACCGGTGCACCGGTCCCAGGGGCTTCTGCCCGGTTCCCCTCCAACGGATTACTGGCTCTTGGTCCTGGAGTGTTGAAAAGGTCTCTGGCCTCGAAAACCGGAGGTAAGCGGGACCGGTGCTTCCTCCTCATGACATCATGCGACGCGATCTGATCCAACATAAGCCTGTACGCCTGTGCGTCTAAAGCGGCCCGCTCTGCGGCCATCCTGGTGTCCTCAGCCGCCAGATCCGTTTTGGCCTGGGTGATTTGTTCCTTTACCTTTGCAATCTCCGTGTTGTGAGCGTCATGATCTGGCGGATTAACTTCTGCCATAAGCACAGCCAACGCATCAAATAGTTCTGATAGAACCTGAGCCGGTGGGCGCACAGGGCCTCCCGCCCCGGCAACTGTTGCCGCTGCTGAACCGGAGATCGTTGCCGCGACTGTCGAAGAGTGAAGCGCTGATTGTGTTCCAGTCATGAATATTCCAACCCGGTTAGGCAGATCAGAGGGGTCCGGAATATTGTCGCCATCGGAACAACTCTCAATCCGGCCATCTTGTAGCTGATAAAGAGATTTGGTTTCTCCGGTCGAAGATTCGTCACCGGAATGAACGGCAGTCGCCCCGCAAAGCTCCGATCCATCCTCATAACTCCCTCCATGGATCATTCCCACGAAGGCACGCTTCATGTCCGGTTTAACCCGGGCGGATCGCGCACGCTGAGCCGTCTCGACGAGGTCGGTGCAGATGTCCGGCTCAGGGCCTGGTTCACCGATCTTGCCAATGAAAACATGAATGCTACCAAAGGGGACCCGGTACCCGTACTCAATTGAGCTGGCCTCGGGGCCCTAGCCTGCGTCGTCGATGTAGAGTTTGCCGTGACGACTCTTAGTCATCCAGCCTACAGCGTAGCCCTCGAGTCCTTTAAAGCGGCCCTCCAAGAATCGGAAACCATCGTGCGATAGCCCCACGGTGGGCGCCAACTGTCGTGATTTTGTCACGGCAGATGTCCTAGAGAAAGGACTTAGTCGGGGAGCCATTGCTACGGGTTAGCTTGAAGGGGTTAAAGAGGACACAAGGACGCAAGAGAGTTTATACTAGTTCGGCCCCTTCAATGAAGGTAAAAGCCTACGTCTAGTTATGATGGAATTGATGGGTGTTTTGATGACTAGGGAGCAAATAAGCTTCGCCTATGTCTCGAGTTGTTGTCTGTCTTTGAACCGCCGCCGGGTCGTCCCCTTATATACATGGGTGACGCCCGTCGGTTTACAGAGTCCCGATACCGGCTCATAGATGCGTCCGGTTCGATCTCCACTATTCCTAACTTATAACACAAGTTACATACCGACGCCGGTTTATAGCTATAGGCCTTAAACCGATTATGGGCCTTTAGCCCTCATCTGCCCTCATGGGCTTTTATCATACTCAACTACTGATGAAGTTAACCCGGCCTGTCCTGGCCGGTTTACGCCCAGTAGTAATATCCCCAACACCTGGTAAACCCGCTAATCATACCCCACAGAGAATGTTGGGTCTTCAAGCAGTCCGGCAAGCTCAACACCGTACACAAGGGGGAGGATACACCAAGCGAAGACGAGGATGAGCCTCTCAAGCAAGACACTGGGGAACAAAAGAAATTTCCACCAGAAGTCAAAACAGTAAACATGATACACGTGATCAAGGGAAGAAACAAAACGGCACTCCCAGAAAAATATGCCCAAGGGCCTATCACCGCGGAGTCCTGCCACTGGTCGTCTCAACTGATCACTTTCGACCATCGTGATTACTCAGCAAGTATCCGGCGTGCAGGATGGGCTGCCCTGGTATTAGACCCAATAATTGACGGATACCACTTCACACGAGTCCTGATGGACGGTGGCAGCAGTCTAAACCTGATATACCAGGATACAATCCGCGAAATGGGGATAGACCCAAAAAAATTTGCCATAGCAATACTACCTTTAAAGGAGTAACGCCAGGCCTAGGGCCTCATTGCACGGGCTCCCTACCACTAAAGGATATATTCGGCTTCCCCGATAACTTCCGTAGCGAACATTTAACCTTCCACATCGCTCTGTTCCAAAGTGGCTATCAAGCACTACTCGGACGCGAAGCTTTCGCTCGCTTTAATGCAATACCGCACTACGCTTCCCTCACACTCAAGATGCCCGGCCCACATGGCATCATTACAGTGAACGGAAGTATTAAGCGATCTTTGCACGCCAAATGGAGTGCGGCTGCCTTGGCAGCCGCACACTGAAAACGGCCTCACCAACTAAAGCATTTAACAGGTCGTCAAGACCTCGGACACGGTTAGACGAGTCCGGCGCAGCTATATATAATTCATACCAGATCAATGGTCACACCCCTATTACAAATACAAGGGGCTCAACGCGCGCAGACAAGTGGCAACTTTTACTCATCTTGAATTATACATGGTTTCTTTAAAAACTATCTTTTTGCACGACAACTTTTTCACCTAAGTTCCTCTCTTTTACAGATGATCATCATGCTACACCCGTCCAGGATACGGCACAACGGAGACACAGGCGCAGACGTGCAGCAGGGACCCGCTCCAAGGATTCTTTTTAGATTAAGACCCTGCGTAAACCTTTTTTTACTGTCTCTTGTTGATACACATCCACCAAATTCTCAGCATAGTTGAGAAGGATGCTAACGTCTTGGCATGTGGCCACGTCAGAATAATGCACGTACCTGGACACAAGGGGCTTCTTACAAAGGGCACTATTTAGGCCCAGTTTATACCATAAAGACCGAATACATTAGGGAGTGTTCGGTGTCGCGAGTTTGGCCTTATATGCATCAGCTCCGAATCATTGTCTTTGGTCAAATGTTGGGTTTGCCCGGCTCCTGTGTTTTGGTGCCTTACGTTCCGCTTTATCGGCTAAGGTAGCACCCGGAGAACTACTGCGACTGTGCCTTGGTTCATCCGGACGAGCGCCTCAGTAGAGAAAGCCGAAAACTGACTGTCATGATATAGCGTGAGACTGGTCAACCACTCGATGACCTATCGGAATGTTAGAGTTCCTCCGCCTTAACGAAGGGACGTTTTCCAGCCAGGCATGTACACACCCCGCGATTGGGAGAGTGCGGAGCCACCAGGGGCTATCTAGTAGCCCCACTGTCAAACTCCTATGGCTAAGTGAAAGTGTTAAAGCATTATAGTCCGGTTGCCTCGTTCGCTATGCTATCACCTCCTTAATAGGACCAAGACATTGGGTTAAGTGTGAACACGCGTTTTTCGCGAGCACCTCCGCATTATATGCATGGGGGTTGAAGCCGACGGCTGCAATCTTTCAGGTTATACACATGTATACATAAACGGCCACACAGGAGGCATCATACTACTTTCAGGCAAAAGTATAAACATAGCCTTATAAAACTTCATAAAAGCATTGTGTTTACAATGAGAATACATATCACTCAAACATAATATTCTTTGAGCACTGGGCCTCTATCAAACAAGCACCCTCGAGAACCTCCTCGAAATAATGCTCGGCGGCCACTCGGCCTATGGCCGAACCCTGCGCCGCAATAGTGGTAGCGTCCATCTCCGCCCAGTATGCTTTAACATGGGCAAGGGCCATCCGCGGGCCTTCTATGCACGCTGACCTCTTCATCGCATTAATGCACGGCACCGCACCAAGGAACTGCTGCACTAAGCTAAAATAGTTGTTCGGCTTTGGATTTTCCGGCCATAGCCGATCCATAACAGACCTCATGGCGAGTCCGGACAACCTATTCAGTTCGGCCCATTCGGCTAGTTGGTCAGTCAATGAAAGCGGACGCTCTGGAATGTTGAATTGCGACCAGAACAGCTTGTCCACTTCACGACCTGTCTGACCTTGGAAGTACTTGGCCGCATTGGCAGCGCTCGCCGCCAAATCCATATACGCATCTGCCGAACTCCATACCCGATCCAGAGGGGCATACCGTGGATCTCCGAACTTCCTTCGTAACATGAAGGGTTTCCCAGCCGCAATATCCCCGGCTGGCAGAAGATGGCCACGACTGGAGGCGGCGCGAGGCAGGGGCGCGACAGCGGGGCGAGAGAAGGGATAGGTGGCAGCAGACGGGGCAAGTGCAGCCAGAGAGAGTGTGGTGCGTGGCCAGGGTGTGTGTCGCGCAGGGCACAGTGGTGCGGTGGCTGCGGCGAGCGCGAAGGCAGCGGCGGGCGCGACCGACGTTGTGTAGCACGGGCGTGGGCATGGAGAGGGAGTGGCCCCGCATGCGCGGAAGAAGAGCAGCATGCTCGGGCATGGGCGTGCATAGGAGCGGGCATGTGCCACGGGGTCAATCCGAGGAGCTCGGTGGCTACCCCTACAATGGCCATGGCGGACGGTGGTTCTCGGCCACGGCAAAATATCTAACGAGAGAAAACGAGAGGGGAAACAGGGGAAGGCAAGAGGAGATCATGGCAGTGTCAATGGCACCCTAGGGGAAGACATGGGAGCTCGGGGCGGCGCGGATCGAACGGCAATGTCGCAGTGGCCCAAGGTTGAGGAAGATGGCAACGATGTTGATGCGGGGGTGTTGGACTTAATCTCGTTGGGGCAGACGAAGTAGCGAAGGCGTTCGGAGCTCCTCGACAAGCTCCTAGCCCGCGGGGAGGGCAGTGGCCATGTGGACGGGGTCTGTCATGATGGTCGTGGCATCTGACTTCGTCCAGATCAACGGGAATGAGCCAGCGAGGAGGAGAAGTGGATTTGGGAGGGGGCATCGAGGAAGAGTGAGGCCATGGGGGCAGGAAAGGAAGGGCGTCACCCTTATCCATTCCCCTTCGATGCCAACAAGGTGGTCGGGCAGGAGCCTGGCTCTGTAGCGATGCGGCTCGGGGAACAGGAGAAGACGACCACGCGGGGACTGGACCGCTGAGCTGGTTCGGTGGCATGGCCCGGGGGGCAGGGCAAATCCCCCTTTACATCATCCTTTTGGTTTTTCAATGTATTCTAATCTGTTTCTCCTTTTTAACACCGTTCTCTATTTATTCTTATCAACTAAATGATCTCTACTCCTAATGTCTCAGTTGGTAGTCTCCGTTCCGGGTTTATTTTCGTCCCACCTCCCGAGTGAGGTAGAGGGGGAGAGAGAGTGAGGAAGAGGGAGGGAGAGGGTGTGTGTGTGAGAGAGAATTTGATGGTAAAAATGGTCGTCAATGTCACTTAATATGTATGAGAATATTAAATGTAATATTAACATAATTGATATTTTACTTTTAAAGTTAATGTGGCCCCATTGCAACGCACGGGCGTTCTTCTAGTATATATAGGTGGGAGGGGGAGAGGCTAGGAGGCGCCCAAGGGCTAGCCGCCGGCCCCCTTGGGGATTCCTTGTCGTGCGCCCGCTGCCATATTTGACGGAGGGGGAAGGAAAGAGGGGAGGGGAGAAGGAAGTGGGAATCCTAATCCACACTTGCCTTTCTCCCTTCCCCTTTCCTTCTCCATCCCTGGTCGGCCCATATGTGGGGTGCACCTGATCCTTGTGGCTAGTGTGTTTCCCCTCTTGGCCCATAAGGCCCATATCTTTTGCCGGGGGTGTCCGGAACCCCTTTCGGTGACCCGATATGTACCCGGTACCCTCCAGAACACTTCCAGTGTCCGAATACTATCGTCCTATATATAAATCTTTACCTCTCAACCATTTCGGGACTCGTCGTCATGTTAGTGATCTCATCCGGGACTCTGAACAAAATTCGGTCACCAAAATCAGATAACTCATATAATACAATATCGTCATCGAACGTTAAGCATGTGGACCCTACAGGTTCGAGAACTATGTAGACATGACCGAGACACCTCTCCGGTCAATAACTAATAGCGGAACCTGGATGCTCATATTGGCTCCTACATATTCTACGAAGATCTTTATCGGTCGAACCATTATGACAACATATGTTATTCCCTTTGTCCATCGGTATGTTACTTGCCCGAGATTCGATCATCGTGAAGGAAATATGCCCTAGAGGCTATAATAAAGTTATTATTTATTTCCTTATATCATGATAAATGTTTATTATTCATGCTAGAATTGTATTAACCGGAAACATAATACATGTGTGAATGCATAGACAAACAGAGTGTCACTAGTATGCCTCTACTTTACTAGCTCGTTAATCGAAGATGGTTATGTTTCCTAACCATGAACAAAAGAGTTGTTATTTGATTAACGGGATCACATCATTAGAAGAATGATGTGATTGACATGACCCATTCCATTAGCTTAGCACCCGATCATTTAGTATGTTGCTATTGCTTTCTTAATGACTTATACATGTTCCTATGACTATGAGATTATGCAACTCCCGCTTGCCGGAGGAACACTTTGTGTGCTACCAAACGTCACAACGTAACTGGGTGATTCTAAAGGAGCTCTACAGGTGTCTCCAAAGGTACATGTTGGGTTGGCATATTTCGAGATTAGGATTTGTCACTCCGTTTTTCGGAGAGGTGTCTATGGGCCCTCTCGGTAATGCACATCACATAAGCCTTGCAAGCATTGCAACTAATGAGTTAGTTGCAGATGATGTATTACGAAACGAGTAAAGAGACTTGCCAGTAACGAGATTGAACTAGGTATTGAGATACCGACGATCGAATCTCGGGCAAGTAACATACCGATGACAAAGGGAACAACGTATGTTGTTATGCGGTCTGACCGATAAAGATCTTTGTAGAATATGTGGGAGCCAATATGAGCATCCAGGTTCCTCTATTGGTTATTGATCGGAGACGTGTCTCGGTCATGTCTACATTGTTCTCGAACCCGTAGGGTCCGCACGCTTAAGGTTTCGATGACAGTTATATTATGAGTTTATGAGTTTTGATGTACCGAAGGAGTTCAGAGTCCCGGATGAGATCGGGGACATGACGAGGAGTCTCGAAATGGTCGAGACGTAAAGATCGATATATTGGACGACTATATTCGGACATCGGAAAGGTTCCGAGTGATTCGGGTATTTTCGGAGGTACCGGGGAGTTACGGGAATACGAGGAAGAAGCAATGGGCCTTAATGGGCCTTAGTGGAAAGGACGAGGAGGTGGCGCGCGCCCCTCCCAAGCCAGTCCGAATTGGACAAGGGGTTTGGGGCGCGGCCCCTCTCTCCCTTCCTTCCCCTCTTCCCCTCTTTCCCCCCTTCTCCTAGTTGGACTAGGAAAGGAGGAAACCTACTCCAACTAGGAGTAGGAATCGTACTCCCTGGCGCGCCCCTCCTAGGGCCGGCCTCCTCCCCCTTGCTCCTTTATATACGGGGGCAGGGGGGCACCTCTAGACACACAAGTTGATCCACGTGATCATTTTCTTAGCCGTGTGTGGTGCCCCCTTCCACCATAATCCTCGATAATATTGTAGCGGTGCTTAGGCGAAGCCCTGTGACGGTAGAACATCAAGATCGTCACCACGCCGTCATGCTGACGGAACTCTTCCCCGACACTTTGCTGGATCAGAGTCCGGGGATCGTCATCGAGCTGAACGTGTGCTAAAACTCGGAGGTGCCATAGTTTCGGTGCTTGATCGGTCGGGCCGTGAAGACGTACGACTACATCAACTGCGTTGTGCTAACGCTTCCGCTGTCGGTCTACAAGGGTACGTAGATCACACTCTCCCCTCTCGTTGCTATGCATCTCCATGATCTTGCATGTGCATAGGAAAATTTTGAAATTACTATGTTCCCCAACAGTGGCATCCGAGCCTAGGTTTTATGTGTTGATGTTATATGCACGAGTAGAACACAAGTGAGTTGTGGGCGATATAAGTCATACTGCTTACCAGCATGTCATACTTTCGTTCGGCGGTATTGTTGGACGAAGCGGCCCGGACCGACATTACGCGTACGCTTACGTGAGACCGGTTCTCCCGACGTGCTTTGCACAAAGGTGGCTAGCGGGTGTCAGTTTCTCCAACTTTAGTTGAACCGAGTGTGGCTACGCCCAGTCCTTGCGAAGGTTAAAACAGCACCAACTTGACAAACTATCGTTGTGGTTTTGATGCGTAGGTAAGATTGGTTCTTACTTAAGCCCGTAGCAGCCACGTAAAACTTGCAACAACAAAGTAGAGGACGTCTAACTTGTTTTTGCAGGGCATGTTGTGATGTGATATGGTCAAGACATGATGCTAAATTTTATTGTATGAGATGATCATGTTTTGTAACCAAGTTATCGGCAACTGGCAGGAGCCATATGGTTGTCGCTTTATTGTATGCAATGCAATCGCGCTGTAATGCTTTACTTTATCACTAAGCGGTAGCGATAGTCGTGGAAGCATAAGATTGGCGAGACGACAACGATGCTACGATGGTGATCAAGGTGTCGCACCGGTGACGATGGTGATCATGACGATGCTTCGAAGATGGAGATCACAAGCACAAGATGATAATGGCCATATCATATCACTTATATTGATTGCATGTGATGTTTATCTTTTATGCATCTTATCTTGCTTTGTTTGACGGTAGCATTTTAAGATGATCTCTCTCTAATTATCAAGAAGTGTTCTCCCTGAGTATGCACCATTGCGAAAGTTCTTCGTGCTGAGACACCACGTGATGATCGGGTGTGATAGGCTCTACGTTCAAATACAACGGGTGCAAAACAGTTGCACACGCGGAATACTCAGGTTATACTTGACGAGCCAAGCATATACAGATATGGCCTCGAAACACGGAGACCGAAAGGTCGAGCGTGAATCATATAGTAGATATGATCAACATAGTGATGTTCACCAATGAAACTGCTCCATCTCACGTGATGATCGGACATGGTTTAGTTGATTTGGATCACGTGATCACTTAGAGGATTAGAGGGATGTCTATCTAAGTGGGAGTTCTTAAGTAATATGATTAATTGAACTTAAATTTATTATGAACTTAGTCCTGGTAGTATTTTGCAAATTATGTCGTAGATCAATAGCTCGCGTTGTTGCTTTCAAATGTTTATTTTGATATGTTCCTAGAGAAAATTGTCTTGAAAGATATTAGTAGCAATGATGCGGATTGGATCCGTTATCTGAGGTTTATCCTCATTGCTGCACAGAAGAATTATGTCCTTGATGCACCGCTAGGTGACAGACCTATTGTAGGAGCAGATGCGGAGGTTATGAACGTTTGACTAGCTCAATATGATGACTACTTGATAGTTTAGTGCACCATGCTTAATGGCTTAGAATCAGGACTTCAAAGACGTTTTAAACGTCATGGACCATATGAGATGTTCCAGGAGTTGAAGTTAATATTTCAAGCAAATACCCGAGTTGAGAGATATGAAGTCTCCAACAAGTTCTATAGCTAAAAGATGGAGGAGAATCGCTCAAGCAGTGAGCATGTGCTCAGATTGTCTGGGTACTACAATCGCTTGAATCAAGTGGGAGTTAATCTTCCAGATAAAATAGTGATTGACAGAATTCTCTAGTCACCATCACCAAGTTAGTAGAACTTCGTGATGAACTATAATATGCAAGGGATAATGGAAACGATTCCCAAGCTCTTCGTAATGCTGAAATTGACGAAGGTAGAAATCGAGAAAAACATCAAGTGTTGATGGTAGACAAGACCACTAGTTTCAAGAAAAGGGCAGAGGGAAGAAGGGGAACTTCAAGAAGAACAGCAAGCAAGTTGCTGCTCAAGTGAAGAAGCCCAAGTCTGGTCCTAAGCATGAGACTAAGTGCTTCTACTGCAAAGGGACTGGTCACTGGAAGCGGAACTACCCCAAGTGATGGCGGATAAGAAGGATGGCAAAGTGAACATAAGTATATTTGATATACATGTTATTGATGTGTACTTTACTAGTGTTTATAGCAACCCCTCAGTATTTGATACTAGTTCAGTTGCTAAGATTAGTAACTCAAAACGGGAGTTGCAGAATAAACAGAGACTAGTTAAGGGTGAAGTGACGATGTGTGTTGGAAGTGGTTCCAAGATTGATATGATCATCATCGCACACTCCCTATAATTTCGGGATTAGTGTTGAACCTAAATAAGTGTTATTTGGTGTTTGCGTTGAGCATGAATATGATTTGATCATGTTTATTGTAATACGGTTATTCATTTAAGTAAGAGAATAAATTATTGTTCTGTTTACATGAATAAAACCTTATATGGTTACACACCCAATGAAAATAGTTCGTTGGATCTCGATCGTAGTGATACACATAATCATAATATTGAAACCAAAAGATGCAAAGTTAATAATGATAGTGCAACTTATTTGTGGCACTGCTGTTTAGGTCATATTGGTGTAAAGCGCATGAAGAAACTCCATGCTGATGGGCTTTTGGAATCACTTGATTATGAATCAGTTGATGCTTGCGAACCATGCCTCATGGGCAAGATGACTAAGACGCTGTTCTTTGGAACAATGGAGCGAGCAACAGATTTGTTGGAAATCATACATACTGATGTATGTGGTCCGATGAATATTGAGGCTCGCGGCAGGTATCATTATTTTTTGATCTTCACAGATGATTTAAGCAGATATGAGTATATCTACTTGATGAAACATAAGTCTGAAACATTTAAAAAGTTCAAAGAATTTCAGAGTAAAGTGAAAAATCATCGTAACAAGAAAATAAAGTTTCTACGATCTGATCGTAGAGAAGAGTATTTGAGTTACGAGTTTGGCCTTCATTTAAAAACAATGTGAAATAGTTTCACTACTCACGCCACCTGGAACACCACAATGTAATGGTGTGTCCGAACGTCATAACCATACTTTATTAGATATGGTGCGATCTATGATGTCTCATACCGATCTACCACTATCATTTTGGGGTTATGCATTAGAGATAGCTGCATCCACGTTAAATAGGGCACCATCTAAATCCGTTGAAACGACACCGTATGAACTATGGTTTGGCAAGAAACCTAAGCTGTCGTTTCTTAAAGTTTGAGGTTGCAATGCTTATGTGAAAAAGTTTCAACCTGATAAGCTCAAACCCAAATCGGAGAAGTGCGTCTTCATAGGATACCAAAAAGAAAATGTTGGGTACACCTTCTATCACAGATCCGAAGGCAAGATATCCGTTGCTTTGAATGGATCCTTTCTAGAGAAGGAATTTCTCTCGAAAGAAGTGAGTGGGAGGAAAGTAGAACTTGATGAGGTAACTGTACCTGCTCCCTTATTGGAAAGTAGTTCATCACAGAAATCTGTTCATGTGACTACTAGACCGACTAGTGAGGAAGCTAATGATGCTGATCATGTAACTTCATATCAAGTTACTACCGAACCTCGTAGGTAAAACCAGAGTGAGATCCGCACCAGAGTGGTACGGTAATCCAGTTCTGGAGGTCATGTTACTTGACCATGACGAGCCTACGAACTATGAGGAAGCGATGATGAGCCCAGATTCCGCAAAATGGCTTGAGGCCATGAAATCTGAGATGAGATCCATGTATGAAAACAAAGTATGGACTTTGATTGACTTGCCCAATGATCGGTGAGCCATTAAGATTAAATGGATCTTCAAAAGGAAGACGGACGCTGATAGTAGTGTTACTATCAACAAAGCTAGAATTGTCGCAAAAAGGTTTTTGACAAGTTCAAGGTGTTGACTACGATGAGAGTTTCTCACTCGTATCTATGCTTAAGTCTGTCTGAATCATGTTAGCAATTGCCGCATTTTATGAAATCCGGCAAATGGATAAACAAAACTGCATTCCTTAATGGATTTATTAAAGAAGACTTGTATATGATACAACCAGAAGGTTTTGTCAATCCTAAAGGTGCTAACAAAATGTGCAAGCTCCAGCGATCCATCTATGGACTGGTGCAAGCATCTCGGAGTTGGAATATGCGCTTTGATGAGATGATCAAAGCATATAGTTTTATACAGACTTGCGGTGAAGCCTGTATTTACAAGAAAGTGAGTGGGAGCACTACAACATTTCTGATAAGTATATGTGAATGACATATTGTTGATCGGAAATAATGTAGAATTATTCTGCAAAGCATAAAGGAGTGTTTTGAAAGAAGTTTTTCAAAGAAAGACCTCGGTGAAGCTGCTTACATATTAAGCATCAAGATCTATAGAGATAGATCAAGACGCTTGATAAGTTTTTTTCAATGAGTACATACCTTGACAATATTTTGAAGTAGTTCAAAAATTGGAACAGTCAAAGAAAGAGTTCTTGGCTGTGTTACAAGGTGTGAAATTGAGTAAGACTCAAAGCCCGACCACGGCAGAAGATAGAAAGAGAATGACAGTCATTCCCTATGCCTCAGCCATAGTTTCTATAAAGTATGCCATGCTGTGTACCAGATCTATTGTATACCCTACACTGTGTTAAGCAAGGGAGTACAATAGTGATCTAAGAGTAGATCACTAGACAGCGGTCAAAATTATCCTTAGTGGAATAAGGAAATATTTCTCAATTATGGAGGTGACAAAAAGGTTCGTCGTAAAAAGTTACATCGATGCAAGTTTTACACAGATCTAGATGACTCTAAGTCTCGATCTAGATACATATTGAAAGTGGGAGCAATTAGCTAGAGTAGCTCCATGCAGAGCATTGTAGACATAGAATTCGCAAAATACTTACGGATCTGTATGTGACAGACCCGTTGACTAAAATTATCTCACAAGCAAAACATCATCACACCTTAGTACTCTTTGGGTGTTAATCACATAAACGATGTGAACTAGATTACTGACTCTAGTAAACCCTTTGGGTATAGGTCACATGACAATGTGAACTATGGGTGTTAATCACATGGTGATGTGAACTATTAGTGTTGAATCACATGGCGATGTGAACTAGATTATTGACTCTAGTGCAAGTGGGAGACTAAAGGAAATATGCCCTAGAGGCAATAATAAAGTTATTATTTATTTCCTTATATCATGATAAATGTTTATTATTCATGCTAGAATTGTATTAACCGGAAACATAATACATCTGTGAATGCATAGACAAACAGAGTGTCACTAGTATGCCTCTACTTGACTAGCTCGTTAAACGAAGATGGTTATGTTTCCTAACCATGAACAAAAGAGTTGTTATTTGATTAACGGGATCACATCATTCGAAGAATGATGTGATTGACATGACCCATTCCATTAGCTTAGCACCCGATCGTTTAGTATGTTGATATTGCTTTCTTCATGACTTATACATGTTCCTATGACTATGAGATTATGCAACTCCCGTTTGCCGGAGGAACACTTTGTGTGCTACCAAACGTCACAATGTAACTGGGTGATTATAAAGGAGCTCTACAGGTGTCTCCAAAGGTACATGTTGGGTTGGCGTATTTCGAGATTAGGATTTGTCACTCCGTTTGTCGGAGAGGTATCTCTGGGCCCTCTCGGTAATGCACATCACATAAGCCTTGCAAGCATTGCAACTAATGAGTTAGTTGCGAGATGATGTATTATGAAACGAGTAAAGAGACTTGCCAGTAACGAGATTGAACTAGGTATTGAGATACCGACGATCGAATCTCGGACAAGTAACATACCGATGACAAAGGGAACAACGTATGTTGTTATGCGGTCTGACCGATAAAGATCTTTGTAGAATATGTGGGAGCCAATATGAGCATCCAGGTTCCGCTATTGGTTATTGACCGGAGACGTGTCTCGGTCATGTCTACATTGTTCTCGAACCCGTAGGGTCCGCACGCTTAAGGTTTCGATGACAGTTATATTATGAGTTTATGAGTTTTGATGTACCGAAGGAGTTCGGAGTCCCGGATGAGATCGGGGACATGACGAGGAGTCTCGAAATGGTCGAGATGTAAAGATCGATATATTGGACGACTATATTCGGACATCGGAAAGGTTCCGAGTGATTCAGGTATTTTCGGAGGTACCGGGGAGTTACAGGAATACGAGGAAGAAGCAATGGGCCTTAATGGGCCTTAGTGGAAAGGACGAGGAGGTGGCGCGCGCCCCTCCCAAGCCCAGTCCGAATTGGACAAGGGGTTTGGGGCGCGGCCCCTCTCTCCCTTCCTTCCCCTCTTCCCCCCTTTGCCCCCTTCTCCTAGTTGGACTAGGAAAGGAGGAAACCTACTCCAACTAGGAGTAGGAATCCTACTCCCTGGCGCGCCCCTCCTAGGGCCGGCCTCCTCCCCCTTGCTCCTTTATATACGGGGGCAGGGGGGCACCTCTAGACACACAAGTTGATCCACGTGATCGTTTTCTTAGCCGTGTGCGGTGCCCCCTTCCACCATAATCCTCGATAATATTGTAGCGGTGCTTAGGCGAAGCCCTGTGACGGTAGAACATCAAGATCGTCACCACACCGTCGTGCTGATGGAACTCTTCCCCGACACTTTGCTGGATCGGAGTCCGAGGATCGTCATCGAGCTGAACGTGTGCTAAAACTCGGAGGTGCCGTAGTTTCGATGCTTGATCGGTCGGGCCGTGAAGACGTACGACTACATCAACCGCGTTGTGCTAACGCTTCCGCTGTCGGTCTACAAGGGTACGTAGATCACACTCTCCCCTCTCGTTGCTATGCATCACCATGATCTTGCGTGTGCGTAGGAAAATTTTGAAATTACTACGTTCCCCAACACATCGGTATCTTCATACCTAGTTCAATCTCGTTACCGGCAAGTCTATTTACTCGTTCCGTCATACATCACCTCGTGACTATCTCCTTACTTGTTTGCTTGCTAGCTTATGGTGTGTATTACCGAGAGGGCCCAAAGATACCAATCTGATACTCGGAGTGACAAATCCTAATCTCGATCTATGCCAACTCAACAAACACCTTCGGATATACCTGTAGAGCATCTTTATAATCACCCAGTTACATTGTGAAGTTTGATATCACACAAGGTATTCCTCCGGTACCCAGGAGTTGCATAATCTCATAGTCGAAGGAATATGTATTTCACATGGAGAAAGCAATAGCAATAAAACTGAATGATCATAATGCTAAGCTAACGGATGGGTCTTGTTAATGATGTGATCCCGTTATGAAATGACAACTCATGTCTATGGCGAGGAAACCTTTACCATCTTTGATCAACGAACTACTCAAGTAGAGGCTCACTAGGGACACAGTGTTTGTTTATGTATTCACACATGTATTTAAGTTTCCGATCAATACAATTCTGGCATGAATAATAAACCTTTATCATGAATAAGGAAATATAAAATAACAACTTTATTATTGCCTCTAGGGCATATTTCCTTCAGTCCCCCACTTGCACTAGAGTCAATAATCTAGTTCACATCGTCATGTGATTGACACCCATAGTTCGCATCGCCATGTGACCAATACCCAAAGAGTTTACTAGAGTCAATAATCTAGTTCACATCGCTATGTGATTAGTACTAAGGTGTGATAATGTTTTGCTTGTGAGAGAGGTTTAGTCAACGGGTCTGCTACATTTAGATCTGTATGTATTTCGCAAATTGATATGTCTACAATGCTCTGCATGGAGCTACTCTAGCTAATTGTTCCCACTTTCAATACGTATCCAGATTGAGACTCAGAGTCAATTGGATCGGTGTAAAAGCTTGCATCGACGTAACTCTTTACGACAAACTCTTTATCACCTCCATGTCCAAGAAATGTTTCCTTAGTCCTCTAAGGATAATTTCGACCGCTGTCTAGTGATCTACTCCTGGATCACTATTGTACTCCCTTGCCAAACTCATGGCAAGGTACACAATAGGTTCAGTACACATCATGGCATACTTTATACCTATGGTTGAGGCATAGGGAATGACTTTCATTCTCTATATCTATCTTCTGTCATGGTCGAGCTTCGAGTCTTACTCAACTTCACACCTTGCAACACAAGCAAGAACCCTTTCTTTGACTGATCCATTTCGAACTTGCTCAAAATCTTGTCAAGGCATGTGCTCTATGAAAGTCCTATTAAGCGTCTAGATCAATCCCTATAGATCTTGATGCCCAATATATAAGTAACTTCACCGAGGTCTTCCATTGGAAAATTCTTATTCAACTATCCTTTTATGCTATCCAGAAATTCTATATCATTATCAGTAATATGTCATCCACATATAATATCAGAAATGCTACAGAGCTCCCACTCACTTTCTTGTAAATACAGGCTTCACCGTAAGTCTGTATATAACCATATGCTTTGATCAATCAAAGCGTATATTCCAACTCTGAGATGCTTGCACCAGTCCATAGATGGGTCATTGGAGCTTGCACACTTTGTTAGCACCTTTACGATCGACAAAACCTTCTGGTTGCATCATATACAGCTCTTCTTTAAGAAATCCATTAAGGAATGCAGTTTTGACGCCCATTTGCCTGATTTCATAAAAATGCGGCAATTGCTAACATGATTCGGACAGACTTAAGCATCGCTACGGGTGAGAAAGTCTCATTGTAGTCAACCCATTGAACTTGTCGAAAACCTTTTGCGACAAGTTGAGCTTTGTAGATAGTAACATTACCATCAACGTTAGTCTTATTCTTGAAGATCCATTTATTCTTTATGGATTGACGATCATCGGGCAAATCCACCAAAGTCTACACTTTGTTCTCATACATGGATCCTATCTCAGATTTCATGGCCTCAAGCCATCTGTCGAAATCTAGGGTCGTCATAGCTTCTTCATACTTCGTAGGTTTGCCTTGTGCTAATAACATGACTTCCAGGATAGGATCACCGTACCACTCTGGTGCAGATCGTGTTCTAGTTGACCTACGAGGTTCTGTAGTAACTTGATCTGAAGTTTCATGATCATCATTAGCTTTCCTCTCTAGTTGGTGTAGGCATCACGGGAACATTTTTCTATGATGTACTACTTTCCAATTCGAGAGAAGGTACAATTACCTCATCAAGTTCTACTTTCCTCCCACTCACTTCTTTCGAGAGAAACTCCTTCTCTAGAAAGGACTCATTCTTAGCAACAAAGATTTTTGCCTTCGAATATGTGGTAGAAGGTATACCTAATAGTTTCTTTCGGGTATCCTATGAAGATGCACTTCTCCACTTTGGGTTCAAGCTTATCAGGATGAAGCCTTTTGACATAAGCGTCGCATCCCCGAACTTTTAAGAAACGACAAATTAGGTTTCTTGCCAAACCATAGTTCATTACGGTGTCGTCTCAACGGATTTAGACGGTGCCCTATTTAACGTGAATGCAGCTGTCTCTAATGCATAACCCCGAAATGATAGTGGTCAATCAATATGAGACATCATAGAATGCACCATATCTAATAAAGTACGGCTATGACATTCGGACACACCATTACGCTGTGGTGTTCCAGGTGGCGTGAGTCGTGAAACAATTCCACATTGTTTTAAATGAATGACAAACTCGTAACTCAAATAGTTGCCTCTGCGATCAGATCGTAGAAACTTTATTTTCTAGTTATGATGTTTCTCCACTTCATTCTGAAATTCTTTGAACTTTTCAAATGTTTCAGACTTGTGTTTCATCAAGTAGATATACCCATATCTTCTCAAGTCATTTGTGAAGGTCAGAAAATAATGATACCCACCACGTGCCTCAACACTCATTGGATCACATACATCGGTATGTATTATTTCCAATAAGTCATTAGCTTGCTCCATTATTCTGGAGAATGGAGTTTTAAGCATCTTGCCCGTGAGGCATGGTTCAAAAGTATCAAATGATTCATAATCAAGTGATCCCAAAAGCCCATCGGCATGGAGTTTCTCATGAGCTTTACACCAATCTGACCTAAATAGCAGTGCCACAAATATGTTGCACTATCATTATCAACTTTGCATATTTTGGCATCAATATTATGAATATGTGTATCACTACAATCGAGATTCAATAAACCATTCACCTTGGGTGTATGACAATAGAAGGTTTTATTCATGTAAACAGAACAATAATTATTCTCTGACTTAAATGAATAACCGTATTGCAATAAACATGATCTAGTCATATTCATGCTCAATGCAAACACCAAATAACATTTATTTTAGGTTCAACCTTGGAATCACTTCCAACACACATCGTCACTTCACTCTTAACTAGTCCATGTTCATTCTGCAACTCCTGTTTCGAGTTACTAATCTCAGCAACTGAATTGGTATCAAATACCCAAAGGGTTGTTACGAGCACTAGTAAAGTACACATCAATAACATGTATATTATATATACCTTTGTTCACTTTGCCGTCCTTCTTATCCGCCAAGTGTTTGGGGCAGTTCCGCTTCCAGTGACCATTTCATTTGCAGTAGAAGCACTCAGTTTCAAGCTTGGTTCTAGCTTAATTTGGGTTTCTTCACGGGAGTGGCAACTTGCTTGCCATTCTTCTTGAAGTTCCATCTCTTTCCCTTGCCCCTTTTCTTGAAACTAGTGGTCTTGCTAACTAATACGTCTCCAATGTATCTATAATTTTTTATTGTTCCATGCTATTATATTATCCATCTAGAATGTTTAATATGCATTTATATGCTATTTTATATGATTTTTGGGACTAACCTATTAACCTAGAGCCCAGTGCCAGTTTCTGTTTTTTCCTTGTTTTTAAGTATCGCGGAAAAGGAAAACCAAACGGAGTCCAATTGACCTAAGATTTCACGAAGATTGTTTTTGGACCACAAGAAGCTCACGGAGTACCACAGATGGACCAGAGGAGTCCTGAGGCCACCACGAGGGTGGGGGCGCCCTACCCCCTGGGCGCCCCCCTATCTCGTGGCCGCCTCGGGGACCCCCTGACTTGTTCCCTACTCCAACGCCTCTTATATATACCCAAGTTCCAGAAAGAAACCTAGATTAGGAGTTCAGCCGCCGCAAGCCTCTGTAGCCACTGAAAACCAATCTAGACATATTCCGGCACCCTTCCGGAGGGGGGAATCCCTCTCCGGTGGCCATCTTCATCATCTCGGTGCTCTCCATGACGAGGAGGCAGTAGTTCACTGCCGGGGCTGAGGGTATGTACTAGTAGCTATGTGTTTGATCTCTCTCTCTCGTGTTCCTGATTCGGCACGATCTTGATGTACCACGAGCTTTGCTATTATAGTTGGATCTTATGATGTTTCTCCCCCTCTATCTCCTTGTGATGAATTGAGTTTTCCCTTGAAGTTATTGATACGTCTCCAACGTATCTATTTTTCCAAACACTTTTTCCCTTGTTTTGGACTCTAACTTGCATGATTTGAATAACCCGAACTGACGTTGTTTTCAGCAGAATTGCCATGGTGTTATTTTTGTGCAGAAATAGAAGTTCTTGGAATGACCTGAAACTTCCCGGAGAATATTTTTGGAATATATAAAAAATACAAGAGAAAGAATCAAGGCCAGGGGGCCCACACCCTGTCCACGAGGGTGGGGGCGCGCCTACCCCCTTCGGAGCGCCCCCTGCCTCGTGGGCCCCCTGACGCTCCACCGACCTCAACTCCAACTCCATATATTCACGTTTGGGGAGAAAAAATCAGAGAGAAGGATTCATCCAATTTTATGATACGGAGCCGCCGCCAAGCCCTAATCTCTCTCGGGAGGGCTGATCAGGAGTCCGTTCGGGGCTCCAGAGAGGGGAATCCGTCGCCATCGTCATCATCAACCTTCCTCCATCACCAATTTCATGATGCTCACCATCGTGCATGAGTAATTCCATCATAGGCTTGTTGGACGGTGATGGGTTGGATGAGATTTATCATGTAATCGAGTTAGTTTTGTTAGGGTTTGATCCCTAGTATCCACTATGTTCTAAGATTGATGTTGCTATGACTTTGCTATGCTTAATGCTTGTCACTAGGGCCCGAGTGCCATGATTTCAGATCTGAACCTATTATGTTTTCATGAATATATATGAGTTCTTGATCCTATCTTGCAAGTCTAAAGTCACCTATTATGTGTAATGATCCGTTAACCCCGAAGTGACAATAATCGGGATACTTACTGGTGATGACCGTAGTTTGAGGAGTTCATGTATTCACTATGTGTTAATGCTTTGGTCCAGTACTCTATTAAAAGGAGGCCTTAATATACTTAGTGTCCAATAGGACCCCGCTTCCACGGGAGGGTAGGACAAAAGATGTCATGCAAGTTCTTTTCCATAAGCACGTATGACTATATTCGGAATACATGCCTACATTACATTAATGAACTAGAGCTAGTTTTGTGTCACCCTATGTTATAACTATTGCATGAGGAATCGCATCCGACATAATTATCCATCATTGATCCATTGCCTACGAGCTTTTCACATATTGATCTTCGCTTGTTTACTTTTTTGTTGCTACTATTACAATCACTATAAAACCAAAACTATTACTTTTGCTACCGTTACCGCTACTATCATATTACTTTGCTATCAAATACCTTGTTGCAGATATTAAGTTTCCAGGTGTGGTTGAATTGACAACTCAGCTGCTAATACTTGAGAATATTCTTTGGCTCCCCTTGTGTCGAATCAATAAATTTGGGTTTAATACTCTACCCTCAAAAATTGTTGCGATCCCCTATACTTGTGGGTTATCAAGACTATTTTCTGGCACCGTTGCCGGGGAGCATAGCTCTATTCTTTGAGTCACTTGGGATTTATATCTGCTTATCACTATGAAGAACTTGAAAGATAAAAGAACCAAGATTTTTCCCTCAACTACGAGGGGAGGTAAGGAACTGCTATCTAGCTCTGCACTTGATTCACCTTCTGTTTTGAGAAACTTGCGACACCTACTCCTGCTATTCATTCTGATATGTCGCATGTTATTGATGATGCCACCTCTGCTTTGCATGATACTTATGATGAAACTACTTCTATGCGTGATAATACTGTGCATTAGGTGAATTTCTTGATTAACATCTTGCTAGGGTTAGAGAGAATGAAATTATTGAAACTGATAATATTGATGAAAGTGATGATGAAGATTCTCCCCCTAGATATGAATTGCCTGTTGTGCCTGAGGGTTATGTCATGGATGAAGAAACTACTAGAGACTTCTTAGCTTGCAATGATAGATATGATCTTAAGAAATTATTAGTTAAGCTTAAAGAAAAGTCTTTGAATGCTAGAATGAAATATGACCCTGCTTTTGCTACTTCACCTATCTTTATTTCCGATAAGGATTATGATTTCTCTGTCGACCCTGAGTTAATTACTTTGGTTGAATCTGATCCTTTTTATAGCTATGAATCTGAAACTGTTGTGGCACATCTTACTAAATTAAATGATATAGCCACCCTGTTTACTAATGATGAGAAAACTCGCTATTACTTTATCCTTAAGTTGTTTCCGTTCTCATTAAAGAGTGATGCTAAAACATGGTTTAATTCTCTTGATCCTGGTTGTATGCGTAGTCCCCGGGATAGGATTTATTACTTCTCTTCTAAATATTTCCCCGCTCATAAGAAACGAGCTGCCTTAAGGGAAATATATAATTTTGTGCAAATTGAAGAAGAGAGTCTCCCATAAGCTTGGGGGAGGCTTCTCCAATTACTTAATGCTTTGCGTGATCGTCCTCTCAAGAAAAATGAAATACTTGATATCTTTTAAAATGGTCTAACCGATGCTTCCAGAGATCACCTGGATAGTTGTGCTGGTTGTGTTTTCAAGGAAAGAACTGTTGATCAAGCTGAATTGCTACTGAATAATATGTTGAGTAATGAAAATGATTCGACACTTCCTGAACCAACTCCTAAGCCAACTCTAAAGAAAAGGGGTATTCTATTTCTCAGTCCCGAAGATATGCAAGAGGCAAAGAAATCTATGAAAGAAAAAGGGATTAAACCTGAAGATGTTAAGAATTTACCACCTATTAAAGAAATACATGGACCTGACACTGGTAATAAAGGTAAATTCTCTCTATAGATTTGATAAATGTGAAATCACATCTACTAAGTTTGCTAGCCCATGCTTGGATGAGTTTGATGACTTTATGGTTAAACAAGAAGACTTCAATGCTTATGTTGGTAGACAATTGAAACGTAATGCTTATATGATTGAACACTTGAGTGATTATATGTCTAGAGTTAAAGGTGAACTTAAACTTATTGGTAAACATACTTCTATGGTTACCACACAAGAACAACAAGTACTTAAAGCTCAGAATGATTTGCTCAATGAATTAAATAATAAGAAAAATGGTAATGATGTTAGAGTTATGACTAGAGGGGGTAAAATGACTCAGGAACCTTTGTATCCTGAGGGCCACCCTAAGAGAATTGAGCAAGATTCTCATAGAACTAATGTTGATGCACCTAGTTCTTTTAAGAAGAAGAAGAACAAAAATGATAGGACTTTGCATGCTTCTAGTGAACCTGTTATTGACACACCTGAGAATCCCAATGATATTTCTATTTCTGATGCTGAAACACAATCTGGTAATGAACATGAACCTAGTGATAATGTTAATGATGATGTTCATGTTGATGCTCAACCTAGCAATGACAATGATGTAGAGATTGAACCTGCTATTGATCTTGATAACCCACAATCAAAGAATCAACGTTATGATAAGAGAGACGTTGTTGCTAGGAAGCACGGTAAAGAAAGAGAACCATGGATTCAGAAACCCATGCCCTTTCCTCCTAAACCATCCACGAAAAAGGATGATGAGTATTTTGAGCGCTTTGCTGAAATGATTAGACCTATCTTTTTGCGTATGCGTTTGACTGACATGCTTAAAGTGAACCCTTATGCTAAGTACATGAAATATATTGTTACAAATAAAAGAAAGATACCATAAGCTGAAATTTCCACAATGCTTGCTAATTATACTTTTAAAGGTGGAATACCAAAGAAACTAGGAGATCCAGGAGTACCAACTATACCATGCTCCATTAAAAGAAACTATCTTAAAACTGCTTTATGTGATCTTGGAGCCGGTGATAGTGTTATGCCTCTCTCTTTATATCGTAGACTTGATTTGAATAAGTTGGCACCCACTGAAATATCATTGCAAATGGCTGATAAGTCAACTGCTATACCTGTCGGTATTTGTGAGGTTGTGCCTGTTGTGGTTGCAAACGTTACTATTTTAATGGACTTTGTTATTCTTGATATTCCCGAGGACGATAGTATGTCAATTATACTTGGAAGACCCTTCCTGAATACTGCAGGGGCTGTTATTGATTGCAACAAAGGCAATGTCACTTTTCATGTTAATGGTAGTGAGCATACGGTACACTTTCCGAGGAAACAACCTCAAGTCCACAGTATCCATTCTATTGGAAAAAAATTCAACGATTACTATTGGAGGTTTTGAATTTCCTCTTCCTACTGTCAAGAAGAAACATGATATTCTTATTGTTGGGGATGTGCATATCCCCGTTGAGGTAACCTAGTGTTATTCGAAAGTTCTCCGGTTTCATGTTATTCGAAATGAGTTTGTTAACAAGACATGATCAACCTTGTTAGTGGATTCCTTTTGATGAGCATGAGATGGATGAAGTTAGAAAGCACAACTCTTTGTACCCTCCTTTTTACTTTCTGTTATTTAGTTTAAATAAAGCAAAAATAGTATTTTCTATTTGTTTTCTGATATATCCTTGCAATAAAAAATACCCCGAAAATAAAAGTTCTCCAAATGCCCTGAAAATTTAATATGATTTTTTCGAGAATATTTGAGAATTATTAGCACTGAGAACACACCAGGGGGACCCACCATGTGCCCATGAGGGTGGAGGGCTCGCCCAAACCCCTGGGCACGCCCCCTGCCTCATGGACCCCACGTGGGTCCCCTCCACTTATTCTTGCACCCACACACTTCGTCTTCCTCCAGAAAAAATCATCCACCAGCTCAAACCCGAGTTCTAGCTCATCTTGCTACCATTTTCGATCTCCTTGCTCAAAGCTCCATTCACAAAACTGCTTTGGGGGATTGTTCTTCGGTATGTGACTCCTCCAATGGTCCAATTAGTTTTTGTTCTAGTGCTTTATTTATTGCCAACTTTTACTTCTTAGGTGACCCTTTTCTTAAGCTTGCATGTCAAATTTATGTGGTCAAAAGTAGTTCTATTGCATGATATGGCCTCTAGGCACTTGTAGGAGTAGTTGCTATCAATTTTGTTGAGTTTGGTTCACTTTTATTTTAAGTTACTAAAAAAATTTCAGAAATTTTCAGAAAAAGATGAAGAGATTTTTGAGGGACTCATCGAGCCGAAGCTCGAAGGATAAGCAAAGTGAAGAAAATAAGAAGCCCAAGTATAATATCCCTCATACTGCGGAGGTTCGGCCGTGTGAATGGGCTTGTGATGAGTTCTTGAGAGAAGCCAGGATTTATGAAGATTTTTATTATTTGGTTGAGAATGTAGGCCTCACCGACTTCCTCCACGACCAGCGTGAACAGTATCTCCTACTCACAATTATTTTTTGTGCAAAATTTTCATTTCCATGCTAGGAGATCGCCACCTTCGGTGGAATTCTATTTATATGATGAGCATAAGGAGATGTCACTTTATGATTTTTGTCGGGTTTGTAGGATACCCTTTAAGGGCAGTATACATTTTCCTGTTCTACGTTACTTCGCAATATTTGCTAGTAGATGCCTAATTGGTCGCGGGAACTGTGGAAATCTTAGTGCCCCTGATATTGTTATTTTGCGCCATGCTTTGTTTCGTGATACAACTTTTAGTTTAGGCGCTATTGTTGCTAAACGGTTAAATATGAACCGTACAAAGGGTCCCGTCTTAGGAGGCATCTTTGCCTCGCGCCTTGCTGCACACTTCAACATGCCTATTAGGAATTATGAGAAAGAGGAAAAGTTGTTGCCCCATATTTTTCTAGATTATAAGAGTATTGTAGCACATGATTTTATTGTTAAGAATAAGAAGAAGTTGTTTAACTATAGACTGATATTTGATAAAGACTACTTTGAGACTATTACCTTGCCTGCTCCTTCTTTGTTCAACATATTTTCAAGCATGTACCTTGTTCTGCCGGAGGCCATTCATGCCTACCGGAGCCTGACATCAGCTCCAGAGCCCGAGCCCGAGCCACAACTTGATCCTCACCGTCAGTATGTTTATCAGTGGGATCCGGAGGAGATCGCTAACCAGTGGCACCCTTAGGATCCTCCTCGGTACACCGGAGGTGGCAGCTTCGATCCGTGGGCATAGACCAACTTAGGCCAAAAACCTAAGCTTGGAGGAGTATGTATCTCTCACCGACATTACATTCATGTTCACACACTCATGCCAGTTGTCGGCGCTCATACTTTTTCATTGTAATATCCATGCTACTTTATTTTTTTAAGCTTTCTTCTTGTGTGTTTGAAAAACCTTAATAAAAATCAAAAAAATTAGTGGTAGCTTTTAGCTAGTTTACATTCCATGCTTGTAGTAGTAGTAGTAATTAAAAAACCCAAAAAGATTTCTTGTTCTTCTTCCGCTTGTTGGGAGCTTTCCCTTGTAAATAGTTTTGTTTCTTTTCTTTGGGGGGGTCGAGAGGAGAAGACCATGATGAAAATGTTGAGTGGCTCTCATATGCATTATTATTGATCTAACAAAGAGCCCATATTACCTTGTCTTCTCCCTTGAATTGAATGCTTGTAGATTCCAGCTTAGTCCAATGCACGTGCACTATTATTATTATCCACACCATTCAGTCGTGCAAGTGAAAGGAAATAATGACGATATATGATGAACTGGTTGAGGTGAGAAAAGTTGATATGAACTCGACCTCTCTTGTTTTTGTAAATATGATTAGTTCATCGTTCCTGATTCAGCCTATTATGAATGAAACATGTTTGCAATGACGATTAGAGATTATAGTTGCTCATGCCATGCTTAATTTGCTAGGAGTTTATAATGGTTTACCTTGCGTGCCAACATGATATTAAAATGGTTGTGATGTGGTATGGTAGGGTGGTATCCTCCTTTGAGCGATTCGACTGGCTTGACTTGGCACATGTTCACACATGTAGTTCAAACAAAATCAACATAGCCACCACAATATTTATGTTCATGGTGATTTATATCCTACTCATGCTTGCATTCAGTGTTGACTAATTTTAATGCATGTTCATGACTGTTTGTCACTCTCTAGTTGGTCGCGTCCCAGTCTCTTTCTAGCCTTCACTTGTACTAAGTGGGAATACTACTTGTGCATCCAACTCCATAAACCCCAAAAGTTATTCCATATGAGTCCACCATACCTTCCTATATGCGGAATCTACCTGCCGTTCCAAGTAAATTTGTATGTGCCAAACTCTAAACCTTCAAATAAAAATTATGTTTTGTATGCTCGAATAGCTCATGTATCAACTAGGGTTGTCTGTATCTTCCATGCTAGGCGGGTTATTCTCAAGAGGAGTGGACTCCGCTCCTCACTCATGAGAAAATGTCTGGTCACCGGGATGCCCAGTCCCATGCTCAAATCAAATCAAAATAGTTGCAAACAAAACTCCCCCGGGATTGTTGTTAGTTGGAGGCACCCGTTGTTTCAGGCAAGCCATGGATTGATACTTGTTGGTGGTGGGGGAGTATAAACTTTACCATTCCGCTTGGGAACCGCCTATAATGTGTGTAGCATGGAAGATATTGAGATCTCTCGGTTGTTATGTTGACAATGAAAGTATACCGCTCAAAATATTATTCTACTCTATTTCAAAATCGAGCTCTAGCACCTCTACAAATCCCCGCTTCCCTCCGCGAAGGGCCTATCTATTTAATTTTACAATCACTATAAGACCAAAACTATTACTTTTGCTACCGTTACCACTACTATCATATTACTTTGCTACTAAATACCTTGCTGCAGATATTAAGTTTCCACGTGTGGTTGAATTGAAAACTCAGCTGCTAATACTCGAGAATATTCTTTGACTCCCCTTGTGTCGAATCAATAAATTTGGGTTGAATACTCTACCCTCGAAAACTGTTACGAACCCCTATACTTGTGGGTTATCAGTTATCTTATCGGATTGAGTCTTTAAGGATTTGAGAACACTTGATGTATGTCTTGCATGTGCTTATCTTTGGTGACAATGGGATATTCACGTGATCCACTTGATGTATGTTTTGGTGATCAACTTGCGAGTTCCATGACCTCGTGAACTTATGCATAGGGGTTGGCACGTGTTTTCCTCTTGACTCTCCAGTAGAAACATTGGGGCACTCTTTGAAATTCTTTGTGTTGGTTGAATAGATGAATCTGAGATTGTGTGATGCATATCGTATAATCATACCCACGGATACTTGAGGTGACATTGGAGTATCTAGGTGACATTAGGGTTTTGGTTGATTTGTGTCTTAAGGTGCTATTCTAGTACGGACTCTTGAATAGATCGATCAGAAAGAATAACTTTGAGGTGGTTTCGTACCCTAAAATAATATTTTAGTTTGTTCTCTGCTATTAGTGACTTTGGAGTGACTCTTTTCTGCACGTTGAGGGATTGTTATATGATCCAATTATGCTATTATTGTTGAGAGAACTTGCACTGGTGAAAGTATGAACCCTAGGCCTTGTTTCAACGCATTGCAATCCCGTTTTCTCTCACTTTTATCATTAGTTACCTTGCTGTTTTACATTTTTAGATTACAAAAACCTATATCTACCATCCATATTACACTTGTATCACCATCTCTTCGCTGAACTAGTGCACCTACACAATTTACCATTGTATTAGGTGTGTTGGGGACACAAGAGACTCTTTGCTATTTGGTTGCAGGGTTGTTTGAGAGAAACCATCTTCATCCTACGCCTCCCACAGATTGATAAACCTTAGGTCATCCACTTGAGGGAAATTTGCTACTGCCCTACAAACCTCTGCACTTGGAGGCCCAACAACGTCTACAAGAAGAAGGTTGTGTAGTAGACATCAAGCTCTTTTAAGGCGCCGTTGCCGGGGAGGTTAGCGCTTGTAGGTATATCTTTAGATCTTGCAATAGAATATTTTAGTTTCTTGTTTTATCACTAGTTTAGTCTATAAAAGAAAACTACAAAAATGGAATTAAGGTTGCCTCATATGCTTCATCTTTTTAATGTCTTTCGTGAAAATAAGGATTTCGATAATTGTGCCAAAGTGTTAGAACAAGTATGTATTAAAATGTTTGGCACTAAATCTTTGGATGATGAGCATGATTGCAATATTGTTAGTATGAATTCTTTGAATATCCATGATGCTAATGATATGCAAAGCCACAAGCTTGGGGATGCTATGTTTGATGAGGATGATATTTTTTGTCCCCCAAGTTTTGATTAGCAAATTTATTTTGATAATAGCATGCAACCTATTTATGATGATTATATTGATGAAAGTGGGTTTGTAAGAGTGTAAACTTTAGGAATTAATGATCCCACTATTTTGGAGGGTGTTGAATCTTATTGTGATAATTATGAAAGTGGGTTTGGAGTGGTCATGACTTTAGTTAATGGTAATCCCACTATTTTGGAAGAGTGTCAACTTTGCATACATGTGGATCGTGTTAAGAATATGTTTTGTGATAGCTATATTGTTGAATTTGCTTATGATCCTACATGTAATTATTATGAGGGAAGAACATATGCTTGTAGGAATTGCAATAATATCAAGTTTCCTCTCTATGTGTTGAAAATCTTGAAGATTTGCTTGTTTTACCTTCCTATGCAAGTTGATTCTTGTTCCCACAACTTGTTTGCTCACAAAATACCTATGCATAGGAAGTGGGTTAGGCTTAAATATACTAGTCATATTATTCATGATGCTCTCTTTATTTTTCAATTCTAATCTTTTATGTGAGCATCATTCAAATCATCATGCCTAGCTAGGGGCGTTAAATGATAATGCTTGTTGGGAGGCAACCCAATTTTGTTCTTTTATTTTTGTTCCTGTTTGGTAATAAATAATTCATATAGCTTCTGTTATTATTGTGTTTTTTATGTTTTAATTAGTGTTTGTGCCAAGTAAAGCCTTTAGAATCTTCTTGGGTGATTGTAATTTGATCTTGCGGTAAAAACAGAAAATATGCGCTCACGAGGATAATTTTCCTTTTTACCAGGGAGAGATAAAATACCAATTCCACCTGCAGTAGATAAATAAACAAATTTCCTAGGACTTCCTAATTTCTCAGGATTTTTGGAGTTACAGAAGTATTCGAAACCTACAGATTACTACAGACTGTTCTATTTTTGACAGATTCTGTTTTCTATGTGTTGTTTGCTTATTTTGATAAATCTATGAGTAGTATGGGAGGGTATGAACCATGGAGAAGTTGTAATACAGTAGATATTACACCAATATGAATTTAGAATGAGTTCACAACAGTACCAAAAGTGGTGATTTATTTTCTTATACTAACGGAGCTTACGAGTTTTCTGTTGAGTTTTGTGTTGTGAAGTTTTCAAGTTTTGGGTAAAGATTCGATGCACTATGGAACAAGGAGTGGCAAGTGGCTAAACTTGGGGGTTCCCAAGGCACCCCAAGGTAATATTCAAGGACAACCAAGAGCCTAAGCTTGGGGATGCCCCGGATGGCATCCCCTCTTTCGTCTTCGTTCATCGGTAACTTTACTTGGAGCTATATTTTTATTCACCACACGATATGTGTTTTGCTTGGAGCATCATTTTATTTTATTTTGTTTCACTTGCTGTTTGAATAATATCCCAAGATCTGAAATTTTTAAATGTTAGAGAGTCTTCACATAGTTGCATAATTATTCAACTACTCATTGATCTTCACTTATATCTTTCGGAGTAGTTTGTCATTTGCTCTAGTGCTTCACTTATATCTTTTTAGAGCACGGCGGTGGTTTTATTTTGAAGAAATAGATGAACTATTATGCTTCACTTATATCATTTTGAGAGTCTTTTAGAACAGCACGGTAATTTTCTTTGGTTATGAAATTAGTCCTAATATGATGGGCATCCAAGATGGGTATAATAAAAACTTTCATATAGAGTGCATTGAATACTACGAGAAGTTTGATACTTGATGATTGTTTTGATATATGAATATGGTGATATTAGAGTCATGCTAGTTGAGTAGTTGTGAATTTGAGAGATACTTGTGTTAAAGTTTTTGATTCCCATGGCATGCACATATGGTGAACCGTCATGTGATGAAGTCGGAGCATGATTTATTTTTTGATTGTCTTCCTTATGAGTGGCGGTCGGGGATGAGCGATGGTCTTTTCCTACCAATCTATCCCCCTAGGAGCATGCGCAAAGTACTTTGGTTCGATAACTAATAGATTTTTGCAATAAGTATGTGAGTCCTTTATGACTAATGTTGAGTCCATGGATTATACGCACTGTCACCCTTCCACCATTGCTAGCCTCTCTTGTGCCGTGCAACTTTCGCCGGTACCATACACCCACCATTACCTTCCTCAAAACAGCCACCATACCTTCCTATTATGGCATTTCCATAGCCATTCCGAGATATATTGCCATGCAACTTTCCACTGTTCCGTTTATTATGACACGCTTCATCATTGTCATATTGCTTTGCATGATCATGTAGTTGACATCGTATTTGTGGCAAAGCCGTCGTTCATAATTCTTTCATACATGTCACTCTTGATTCATTGCACATCCCGGTACACCGCTGGAGGCATTCACATAGAGTCATATTTTGTTCTAAGTATCGAGTTGTGATTCTTGAGTTGTAAGTAAATAAAAGTGTGATGATCATCATTATTAGAGCATTGTCCCATGTGAGGAAAGGATGATAGAGACTATGATTCCCCCATAAGTCGGGATGAGACTCCGGACGAAAAAAAAGAAGAGAAAAAGAGGCCATAAAAAGGCCCAAAAGAACAAAACAAAACAAAACAAAATGAGAGAAAAAGAGAGAAGGGGCAATGCTACTATCCTTTTACCACACTTGTGCTTCAAAGTAGCACCATGATCTTCATGATAAAGAGTCTCCTATGTTGTCACTTTCATATACTAGTGGGAATCTTTCATTATAGAACTTGGCTTGTATATTCCAATGATGGGCTTCCTCAAAATGCCCTAGGTCTTCGTGAGCAAGCGAGTTGGATGCACACCCACTTAGTTTCTTTTTGAGCTTTCATACACTTATAGCTCTAGTGCATCCGTTGCATGGCAATCCCTACTCACTCACATTGATATTTATGATATCTATTGATGGGCATCTCCATAGCCCGTTGATATGCCTAGTTGATGTGAGACTATCTCCTTTGTGTCTTCTCCACAACCACCATTCTATTCCACCTATAGTGATATATCCATGGCTCACGCTCATGTATTGCGTGAAGATTGAAAAAGTTTGAGAACGTCAAAAGTATGAAACAATTGCTTGGCTTGTCATCAGGGTTGTGCATGATTTAAATATTTTGTGCGATGAAGATAGAGCATAGCCAGACTGTAAGATTTTTTTTGACACCTTAGACTGTATGATTTTGTAGGGATAGATTTCTTTGGCCATGTTATTTTGAGAAGACATAATTGCATTGTTAGTATGCTTGAAGTATTATTATTTTTAGGTCGATATTAAACTTTTGTCTTGAATCTTATGGATCTGAATATTCATGCCACGATAAAGGAAATTACATTGATAATTATGTTAGGTAGCAAACCACATCAAAAATTCTGTTTTTACCATTTACCTACTCGAGGACGAGCAGGAATTAAGCTTGGGGATGCTTGATACGTCTCCAGCATATCTATAATTTTTTATTGTTCCATGCTATTATATTATCCATCTAGGATGTTTTATGTGCATTTATATGCTATTTTATATGATTTTTTGGACTAACCTATTAACCTAGAGCCCAGTGCCAGTTTCTGTTTTTCCTTGTTTTTGAGTATCGCGGAAAAGGAAAACCAAACAGAGTCCAATTGACCTGAAATTTCACGGAGATTGTTTTTGGACCAAAAGAAGCCCACGGAGAACCGGAGATGGACCAGAGGAGTCCCGAGGCCACAATGAGGGTTGGGGGCGTGCCCCCCTATCTCGTGTCTACCTCGGGGACCCCCCTGACTTGTTCCCGACTCCAACACCTCTAATATATACCCAAACTTCCAGAAAGAAACCTAGATCAGGAGTTCCGCCGCCGCAAGCCTTTGTAGCCACCGAAAACCAATCTAGACCCGTTCCGGCACCCTGCTGGAGGGGGGGAATCCCTCTCCGGTGGCCATCTTCATCATCCCGGCGCTCTCCATGACGAGGAGGGAGTAGTTCACCATCGGGGCTGAGGGTATGTACCAGTAGCTATGTGTTTGATCTCTCTCTCTCTTGTGTTCTTGATTCGGCACGATCTTGATGTATCGCGAGCTTTGCTATTATAGTTGGATCTTATGATGTTTCTCCCCCTCTATCTCCTTGTGATGAATTGAGTTTTGCCTTTGAAGTTATCTTATCGGATTGAGTCTTTAAGGATTTGGAACACTTGATGTATGTCTTGCATGTGCTTATCTGTGGTGACAATGGGATATTCACGTGATCCACTTGATGTGTCTTTTGGTGATCAACTTGCGAGTTCCATGACCTCGTGAACTTATGCATAGGGTTGGCACACGTTTTCTTCTTAACTCTTCGGTAGAAACTTTGGGGCACTCTTTGAAGTTCTTTGTGTTGGTTGAATAGATGAATCTAAGATTGTGTGATGCATATCGTATAATCATACCCACGGATACTTGAGGTGACATTGGAGTATCTAGGTGACATTAGGGTTTTGGTTTATATGTGTCTTAAGGTGTAATTCTAGTACGGACTCTTGAATAGATCGATCAGAAAGAATAACTTTGAGGTGGTTTCGTACCCTACAATAATCTCTTAGTTTGTTCTCCGCTATTAGTGACTTTGGAGTGACTCTTTGTTGCACGTTGAGGGATTGTTATATGATACAATTATGCTATTATTGTTTAGAGAACTTGCACTAGTGAAAGTATGAACCCTAGGCCTTGTTTCAACGCATTGCAATACCGTTTTCTCTCACTTTTATCATTAGTTACCTTGCTGTTTTTATATTTTCAGATTACAAAAACCTATATCTACCATCCATATTGCACTTGTATCACCATCTCTTCGCTGAACTAGTGCACCTATACAATTTACCATTGTATTAGGTGTGTTGGTGACACAAGAGACTCTTTGCTATTTGGTTGCAGGGTTGTTTGAGAGAGACCATCTTCATCCTACGCCTCCCACGGATTGATAAACCTTAGGTCATCCACTTGAGGGAAATTTGCTATTGTCCTACAAACCTCTGCACTTGGAGGCCCAACAGCGTCTACAAGAAGAAGGTTGTGTAGTAGACATCATTAACCATCAACACTTGATGCTCTTTCTTGATTTCTACCATCGCCGATTTCAGCATCGCAAAGAGCTCGGGAATCATTTTTGTCATCCCTTGCATATTATAGTTCATCACGAAGTTCTAGTAGCTTGGTGATAGTGACTAGAGAACTTTGTCAATCACTATCTTATCTGGAATATTAACTCCCACTTGATTCAAGTGATTGTAGTACCCAGACATTCTGAGCACATGCTCGCTGGCTGAGCTATTCTCCTCCATCTTGTAGGCAAAATATTTGTCAAAGGTCTCATAGCTCTTGACACGGGCATGAGTCTGAAATACCAATTTCAGCTCTTGGAACATCTCATATGCTCCATGGCATTCAAAACATTTTTTTTGAAGTCCCTGTTCTAAGCCGTAAAGCATGGTGCACTAAACTATTAAGTAGTCATCATATCGAGCTTGCCAAACGTTCATAACGTCTGCATTTGCTCCTGCAATAGGTCTGTCACCTAGCGGTGCATCAAGGACATAATTCTTCTATGCAGCAATGAGGATAATCCTCAGATCACGGACCAAATCCGCATCATTTCTACTATCATCTTTCAACTTAGTTTTCTCCATGAACATATAAAAAATATAGGACCTATATCGCGAGCTATTGGCCTACAACATAGATATGCAAATAGTACGAGGACTAAGTTCATCATAAATTAAGTTCAATTAACCAAATTACTTGAGAACTCCCACTTAGATAGACATCCCTCAAGCCATCTAAATGACACGTGATCCAAATCAACTAACCCATGTCCGATCATCACGTGAGATGGGGTAGTCATCAATGGTGAACATCTATATGTTGATCATATCTACTACATGATTCACGTTTGACCTTTCGGTCTCCAGTGTTTCGGGGCCATGTCTATACATGCTAGGCTCGTCAAGTTTAACCCGAGTATTCCGCATGTGTAAAACTATCTTGCACCTGTTGTATGTGAACGTAGAGTCTATCACACCCGATCATCACGTGGTGTCTCAACACGACGAACTGTCGCAACGATGCATACTCAGGGTGAACACTTTTACCTTGAAATTTAGTGAAGGGATCATCTTATAATGCTACCACCGTACTAAGAAAAATAAGATGCATAAAAGATAAACATCACATCCAATCAAAATATGTGACATGATATGGCCATCATCATCTTGTTCTTTTGATATTCATCTCCAAAGCATCGTCATGATCTCAATCGTTGCATCGTGGTCGTCTCGCCAATTATTGCTTCTACAACTATCTCTAACGCGTAGTGATAAAGTAAAACAATTACATGGTGATACGTCTCCATCGTATCTACTTTTCCAAACACTTTTGCCCTTGTTTTGGACTCTAAGTTGTATGATTTGTATGGAACTAACCCGGACTGATGCTGTTTTCAGCAGAATTGCCATGATGTTGTTTTATGTGCAGAAAACAAAAGTTCTTGTAATGACCTGAAACTCCACGGAATATCTTACAATAAATAATAAAAAATCCTCGCCAAAGATGAAGACCAGGGGGCCCACACCCTTGCCACGAGGGTGGGGGCGCCCCACCCCCTAGGGCGCGCCCCCCTACCTCGTGGGCCCCCTAGAGACCCCCCGGCTCCAACTCCAACTCTATATAATTGCATTCGGGGAGAAAAAAATAGGAGAGAAGAAATCATCGCGTTTTACGATACGGAGCCGCCGCCAAGCCCTAAAACCTCTCGGGAGGGCTGATCTGGAGTCTGTTCGGGGCTCCGGAGAGGGGGATTCATCGCCATCGTCATCATCAACCATCCTCCATCACCAATTTCATGATGCTCACCGCCGTGCGTGAGTAATTCCATCGTAGGCTTGCTGGACGGTGATGGGTTGGATGAGATTCACCATGTAATCGAGTTAGTTTTGTTAGGGTTTGATCCCTAGTATCCACTATGTTCTAAGATTGATGTTGCTATGACTTTGCTATGCTTAATGCTTATCACTAGGGCCCGAGTGCCATGATTTCAGATATGAACCTATTATGTTTTCATCAATATATGAGAGTTCTTGATCCTATCATGCAAGTCTATAGTCACCTGTTATGTGTTATGATCCATTAACCCCGAAGTGACAATAATCGGGATACTTACCGGTGATGACCGTAGTTTGAGGAGTTCATGTATTCACTATGTGCTAATGTTTTGTTCCGGTTCTCTATTAAAAGGAGGCCTTAATATCCCTTAGTTTCCATTAGGACCCCGCTGCCACGGGAGGGTAGGACAAAAGATGTCATGCAAGTTCTTTTCCATAAGCACGTATGACTATATTCGGAATACATGCCTACATTACATTGACGAATTGGAGCTACTTCTGTGTCACCCTATGTTATGACTGTTACATGATGAACCGCATCCGGCATAATTATCCATCATTGATCCATTGCCTACGAGCTTTCCATATACTGGTTTACACTTATTTACTTTCCCGTTGCTATTGTTACAATCACAACAAAATACCAAAAACATTACTTTGCTTTCGTTACTCTTTTGTTACCATTACCATCACTATCATATTACTTTGCTACTAAACACTTTGCTGCAGATACTAAGTTTCCAGGTGTGGTTGAATTGACAACTCAGCTGCTAATACTTGAGAATATTCTTTGGCTCCCCTTGTGTTGAATCAATAAATTTGGGTTGAATACTCTACCCTCGAAAGCTGTTGCGATCCCCTATACTTGTGGGTTATCAAGACTAATTTCTGGCACCATTGCCGGGGAGCATAGCTCTATTCTTTGAGTCACTTGGGATTTATATCTGCTTATCATTATGAAGAACTTGAGAGATCCAAAAACCAAGATCTATCCCTCAACTACGAGGGGAGGTAAGGAAGTGCCATCTAGCTCTGCACTTGATTCACCTTCTGTTATGAGTAAGCTTGCGACACCTAAACCTGCTTCTACTATTCGTTCTGATATGTCACATGTTATTGATGATGCTACTTCTGCTATGCTTGATACTTATGATGAAACTACCTCTATGCCTGATACTACTATGCCACTTAGTGATTTCGTCGAGGAACGACTTGCTAGGGATAGAGAGTTTGAAAATATTGAATCTGATTATGAAGATGAAAGTGATCATGAAGAATCACTTGTTATTCCTGAGGGTTATTTATTTGATCAAGATGCTTCTTTAGCTATTTTAGCTTGCAAAGATAGATATGAACTCAAAAGGTTATTAGCTAAATGGAATAAGCAATCTCTAAATGCTAGGATGAGACCTAACCCTGCTTTTGCAACTTCACCTATATGTGTTACTGATAAGGATTATGAATTCTCTGTTGATCCTGATATAATTACTTTAGTTGAATCTGATCCTTTTCATGGCTATGAATCTGAAACTGTTGTAGCACATCTTACTAAATTAAATGATATAGCCACCCTGTTCACTAATGATGAGAGATCTCACTACTTTTATATCCTTAAAATATTTCCGTTCTATTAAAGGGTGATGCTAAGATATGGTTTAATTCTCTTGATCCTGGTTGTGTGCGTAGTCCCCAGGATATGATCTATTACTTCTCTACTAAATATTTCCATGCTCATAAGAAACAAGTTGCTTTAAAGGAAATATACAACTTTGTGCAAATTAAATAAGAGAGTCTCCCACAACCTTGGGGGAGGCTTCTCAAGTTACTGAATGCTTTGCCTGATCATCCTCTTAAGAAAAATGAAATACTTGATATCTTTTATAATGGACTAACCAATGCTTCCAGAGATTACCTGGATAGTTGTGCTGGTTCTCTTTTCAGGGAAAGAACACCGGATGAAGCTGAAATCTTATTGAATAATATGTTGACAAATGAAAATAATTGGGCACTTCTTGAGCCAGCTCCTAAGCCAGCTCCCGCTCCAATTAATGATCCTATTCCAAAACCAACTCCGAAGAAGAGAGGTGTTCTATTTCTCAGTCCCGGAGATACGCAAGAGGCAAAGAAATCAATGAAAGAAAAAGGTATTAAAGCTGAAGATGTTAAGAATTTACCTCCTATTGAAGAAATACATGGTCTTAATTTATCGCCTGTCGAAGAAACATATGATCTTAATCCTTTATTTATTGAAGAACCTCCAGACCTCGATAACCCGACACAAGTAGTAAAGGTAAATTCTCTCTATAGATATGATAAAGCTGAAATCCCTCCTACTAAAATTGCTAGTCAATGCTTGGATGAGTTTGATAATTTTATGTTTAAGCAAGAAGACTTCAATGCTTATTTTGGTAGACAATTAAAACAAGATACTAATATGATTAAATACTTGGGTGATTATATGGCTAATATTAGAGGTGAACTTAAACTTGTTAGCAAACATGCTTCTATGGTTACCACTCAAGTAGAACAAGTACTTAAAGCTTAAAAGGAATTGCTCAATGAGATGAATAGTAAGAAAAATGATTATGCTGTTAAAGTGGCGACTAGAACTGGTAGAATGACTCAGGAACCTTTGTATCCTGAAGGCCACCCTAAGAGAATTGAGCAAGATTCTCAGAGAAATAATATTGATGCACCTAGTTCTTCTAAAAAGAAGAAAAAGAAAAATGATAGAACTGTGCAAACTTCTACTGAACCTGTTGCTGAACCACCTGATAATCCAAATGATATTTCTATTTCTGATGCTGAAACTCAATCTAGCAATGAACATGAACCTAATGAAAATGTTAATGATGATGTTCATAATGATGCTCAACCTAGTAATGATAATGATGTAGAAATTGAACCTGCTGTTGATCTTGATAACCCACAATCAAAGAATCAATGTTATGATAAGAAAGACTTTGTTGCTAGGAAACATGGTAAAGAAAGAGAGCCTTGGGTTCAGAAACCGATGCCTTTTCCTCCCAAACCATCCAAGAAAAAGGATGATGAGGATTTTGAGCGCTTTGCTGAAATGATTAGACCTATCTTTTTGCATATGCAATTAACTGATATGCTTAAAACAAATCCTTATGCTAAGTACATGAAAGATATTACTACAAATAAAAGAAAGATACTAGAAGCTGAAATTTCCACCATGCTTGCTAATTATACTTTTAAGGGTGGAATACCAAAGAAACTTGGAGATCCATGAGTACCTACTATACCATGCTCCATTAAAAGAAACTATGTTAAAACTGCTTTATGTGATCTTGGAGCCGGTGTTAGTGTTATGCCTCTCTCTTTATATAGTAGACTTGATTTGAATAAGTTGACACCTACTGAAATATCTTTGCAAATGGCTGATAAATCAACTGCTATACCTGTCGGTATTTGTGAGGATGTACCTGTTGTGGTTGCAAACATTACTATTTTAACGAACTTTGTTATTCTTGATATTCCCGAGGACGGTAGTATGTCTATTATTCTTGGAAGACCTTTTCTTAATACTGCAGGGGCTATTATTGATTGCAACAAAGGCAATGTCACTTTTCATGTTAATGGTAATGAGCATATGGTACACTTTCCGAGGAAACAACCTCAAGTTCATAGTATCAATTCTATCGGAAAAATTCCATAAATTATATTTGGAGGTTTTGAATTTCCTCTTCCTACTGTCAAGAAGAAATATGATATACTTATTATTAGGGATGTGCATATCCCTGTTGAGGTAACCTAGTGTTATTCGAAATTTCTCCGGTTTCATGTTAATCGGAATGAGTTTGTTAACAAGACTTGATCAACCTTGTTAGTGGATTCCTTTTGATGAGCATGAGATGGATGAAACTAGAAGCACAACCTTCTTTACCCTATCTATACTTTCTGTTATTTATATTAAATAAAGTAAAAATTAATAATTTTCTATCTGTTATCTGATTATCCGTGCAATATAAAAATACCTCAAAAATAAAATTCTCCGAATGCCCTGAAAATTAAATATGATTTTTTCTAGAGTATTTGAGGATTTATGGAACAAAGAACACACCAGGGGGGCCAACCACCTTGCCACGAGGGTGGAGGGCGCGCCCACCCCCTAGGGCCGCCCGCCTGCCTCGTGGGCCCATGGTGGCCCTCCTCCACTTATTCCTGCACCCATCATCTTCTTCCTCCCACAAACACGAAAAACCAACTCAAACCCGAGTCCAAGATCGTTTTACTGCCATTTTCGATCTCCTTGCTCAAAGCACCTCTCACAAAACTTCTTGGGGAGATTGTTCCTTGGTATGTGACACCTCCATTGGTCCAATTAGTTTTTGTTCCAGTGCTTTATTCATTGCAAATTTGTGTTGCTTAGGTGACCCTGTTCTTGAGCTTGCATGTCAAATTTATATGGCCAAAAGTAGTTTTGATGCATGATATAGGCTCTAGGCACTTGTAGGAGTAGTTGCTATCAATATTATTGAGTTTGGTTTACTTTTATTTTGAAGTTACTAAAAATTTCAGAATTTTTCAAAAATGATGCGAAGATTATTGAGGGGCTCATCGAGCCAAAGCTCGAAGGAAAAGGCACCAAAGCCTAAGTATAATTTGCCGCGCACCACGGAGGTTCGGGCGTGTGAATGGCCTTCTGAGGATTTCTTAAGAGCAGCCGGGATTTATGAAGATTTTCATGAGTTGGCTCATAATCCAGGCCTCACTGCTTTCCTCCACGACCAATGCGATCAGTATCTCTTACTCACAAATACCTTTGTGCAAAACATTCATTTTCATTCGAGGAACTCACCACCTACGGTGGAGTTTCATTTATATGATGAGCATAAGGAGATGTCACTTTATGATTTCTGTCAGATTTGTTTAGTCCCTTTTGGGGGCAAGATAGAAGAACCACATCATGATGATGTGGAGGGATTTATTAACACTATCACTGTAGGGGAAACTAGGAAGGTTTCCGATGCACGAATCACTAGCATACATTTTCCTGTCTTACGTTACTTTGCACTATTTGCTAGTCATTGCTTAATTGGTCGAGGAAACTGTGGAAACCTTAGTACCCCCGATATTATTATTTTGCTCCAAAGTTTATACAGTGATAACACTTTTAGTATGGGCGGCATTATTGCTAGACGGTTAAGTATGAACCGTACTAAGGGTCCCATCTTTGGATGCATCTACGCTACACGCCTAGCTGCACATTTTAACATACCTATTAGGCATGCTGAGAAGGAAGAAAAAGTGTTGCCTCGTGTTTATTTAGATTATAAAAGTATGGTGGCACATGATTTTATTGTTAATAATAGGGCAGGAGAGCTTAAATATCAATTGTTCTTTAATAAACATCATCCTGAGACTATTACCTTGCCTGCTCCTTCTTTGTTTGATTTGACTGTAGGCACATACCTTGTTCCATTGACGGCTATTCACGCCTACCGGAACCCCGCACCAGCCGAGGAGCCAGAACCGGAATCACAATTTGATCCTTCATGACAGTCTAACTACCAGTGGGATCCGGAGATGATTGCCAGCCAGTGGCAATTGGAGCCTTCTTCTTCCTCATCACAGTATGACCCCAATAACTATTATTATGGATATCAGCCAGGCCAGCCGTGGCCATACACCAACTTAGGCCAAAAGCCTAAGCTTGGGGGAGTACATATTTCTCACCGACATTACATTTATGTTCACACACACTCATTGCTAGATGTCGGTGCTCATACTTTTTCATTGTATCATCCATGCTAGTTTATTTCCTTCTATGCTTTCTTCTTGCGTGTTTAATAAACCTTAAGAAAAAACCAAAAAAATTAGTTGTAGCTTTTAATTAATTTACTTTCCATGCTTGTAGTAGTAATTAAAAACAAAACCCAAAAAGATTTCCTGTTATTCTTTTGCTTATTGGGAGCTTTCCCGTGTAAATAGTTTTATTTCTTTTCTTTTCTTTGGGGGTCAGTAGGAGAAGACCATGATTAAATTGTTGAAGTGGCTCTTATATGCTTTATTGTTGATTTAACCAAGAGCCCATATTGCTTTGTCTTCTCCTGTTTATTGAATGCTCGCAGATTCCAGCCTAGTGCAATGCATGTGCACTCTTATTATTATTCACATCGTTTGGTCATGCAAGTGAAAGGCAATTATGATGACATATGATGGACTGACTGAGATGAGAAAAGCTGGTATGAACTCGACCTCTTTTGTTTTTGTAAATATGATGAGTTCATCGTTCTTGATTCAGCTTCTTATGAATAAACATGTTTACAATGACAATTAGAGATCATAGTTGCTTGTGCCATGCTTGATTAGCTATGAGTTATAATGGTTTACCTTGCATGCCAACATGCTATTAAAATGGTTATGATGTGGTATGATAGGGTGGTATCCTCCACTGAATGATTTAAGTGACTTGACTTGGCACATGTTCACGCATGTAGTTGAAACAAATCAACATAGCCTTCACGATATTTATGTTCGTGGTGGATTATATCCTACTCATGCATGCATCCAATGTTTATTAATTTTAATGCATGTACATGGCTGTTGTCGCTCTCTGGTTGGTCGATTCCCAGTCTTTTGCTAGCCTTCACCTGTACTAAGTGGGAATACTGCTTGTGCATCCAACTCCTTAAACCCCAACGTTATTCCAGATGAGTCCACTATACCTTCCTATATGTGGTATCTACCTGCCGTTCCAAGTAAATTTGTATGTGCCAAACTCTAAACCTTCAAATAATCATCCCGTTTTGTATGCTCGAATAGCTCATGTGTCAACTAGGGCTGTCTGTATCTTCCATGTTAGGCGGGTTATTCTCAAGAGGAGTGGACTCCGCTCCTCACTCACAAGATAAATGGCTGGTCACCGGGATGCCCGGTCCCATGCTTTATGCAAACTAAATCAAAATAATTGCAAACAAAACTCCCCCTGGGACCTGATGTATGTTGGAGGCACTCGATGTTTCGAGCAAGCCATGGATTGATGTTTGTTGGTGGAGGGGGAGTATAAACTTTACCATTCTGTTTGGGAACCGCCTATAATGTGTGTAGCATGGAAGATATCGCCATCTCTTGGTTGTTATGTTGACAATGAAAGTATACCGCTCAAAATGTTATTCACCTCTATTCAAAACCGAGCTCTGGCACCTCTACAAGTCCCTGCTTCCCTCTGCGAAGGGCCTATCTATTTACTTTTATGTTGAGTCATCACCCTCTTATTAAAAAGCACCAGTTGGAGAGCACCACTGCCATTTGCATTCATTATTTTTAGTTTACATTGGGTGTGACTATGATTGGATCTCTTTTACCATGAATTAAAATGTCTAGTCAGTCCTTGATCTTTAAAGGTGCTTTGCATTTATGTTTTGCGGTCTCAGAAAGGGCTAGCGAGATACCATCTTGTTATATCATATTATGATTGTTTTGAGAAAGTGTTGTCATCCGAGATTTATTATTATGGCTTGCTAGTTGATTATGCTATTGATATGGGTAATCATGAGACCTGAGAATTATTGCAAATATGGTTAGTTATAATCTTTGCTGAAAACTTGTATGCTAGCTTGACATATTTACAACAACAAGAGCAAATAGAGTTTGTAAAAGTTTCTCTTTATTTCTTTCAGTTTGTCAACTGAATTGCTCGAGGACAAGCAAGGGTTTAAGCTTGGGGGAGTTGATACGTCTCTGTCGTATCTACTTTTCCAAACCCTTTTGCCCTTGGTTTGGACTCTAACTTGTATGATTTGAATGGAACTAACCCGGACTGACGCTGTTTTCAGCAGAATTGCCATGATGTTGTTTTATGTGCAGAAAACAAAAGTTCTCGGAATGACCTGAAACTCCACGGAATATCTTACAATAAATAATAAAAAATCCTCGCCAAAGATGAAGACCAGGGGGCCCACACCCTTGCCACGAGGGTGGGGGACGCGCCCCCCTAGGGCGCACCCCCCTACCTCATGGGCCCCCTGGAGACCCCCCGACTCCAACTCCAACTCTATATAACTGCTTTCAGGGAGAGAAAAAATAGGAGAGAAGAAATCATCGTGTTTTACGATACGGAGCCGCCGCCAAGCCCTAAAACCTCTCGGGAGGGCTGATCTGGAGTCCGTTCGGGGCTCCGTAGAGGGGGACTCGTCGCCGTCGTCATCATCAACCATCCTCCATCACCAATTTCATGATGCTCACCGCCGTGCGTGAGTAATTCCATCATAGGCTTGCTGGACAGTGATGGGTTGGATGAGATTCACCATGTAATCGAGTTAGTTTTGTTAGGGTTTGATCCCTAGTATCCACTATGTTCTGAGATTGATGTTGCTATGACTTTCCTATGCTTAATGCTTGTCACTAGGGCCCGAGTGCCATGATTTCAGATCTGAACCTATTATGTTTTCATCAATATATGAGAGTTCTTGATCCTATCTTGCAAGTCTATAGTCACCTATTATGTGTTATGATCTGTTAACCCCGAAGTGACAATAATCAGGATACTTACCGGTGATGACCGTAGTTTGAGGAGTTCGTGTATTCACTATGTGCTAATGCTTTGTTCTGGTTCTCTATTAAAAGGAGGCCTTAATATCCCTTCCATTAGGACCCCGCTGCCACGGGAGGGTAGGACAAAAGATGTCATGCAAGTTCTTTTCCATAAGCACGTATGACTATATTCGGAATACATGCCTACATTACATTGACAAATTGGAGCTAGTTCTGTGTCACCCTATGTTATGACTGTTACATGATGAACCGCATCCGGCATAATTATCCATCATTGATCCATTGCCTACGAGCTTTCCATATACTGTTTTACGCTTATTTACTTTCCCGTTGCTATTGTTACAATCACTACAAAATACCAAAAACATTACTTTGCTTTCGTTACTCTTTTGTTACTGTTACCATCACTATCATATTACTTTGCTACTAAACACTTTGCTGCAGATACTAAGTATCCATGTGTGGTTGAATTGACAACTCAGTTGCTAATACTTGAGAATATTCTTTGGCTCCCCTTGTGTCGAATCAATAAATTTGGGTTGAGTACTCTACCCTCGAAAGCTGTTGCGATCCCCTATACTTGTGGGTTATCACATGGCGTTTGCATTTCATACAACAAGGAGACAACCATAAGGCTCATGCAGGTTGCCGATAAATTTTACAAAACATGATCATCTCATACAATAACATATATCACTTCACACCATGTCTTGACCATATCACATCACAACATGCCCTGCAAAAATAAGTTAGACGTCCTCTACTTTGTTGTTGCAAGTTTTACGTGCCTGCTACGGGCTTCTAGCAAGAACCGTTCTTACCTACACATCAAAACCACAATGGTGTTTCGTCAAGTTTGCTGTTTTAACCTTCTTCAACGACCGGCCGCAGTAAAATTCGATTCAACTAAAGTAGGAGAAACATACACCTGCCAGCCACCTTTATGCAAAACTAGTTGCATGTCTGTCGATGGAACCGGTCTCATGTGCGTGGACATGTAAGGTTGGTCCGGGCCTCTTCATCCTAGAATACCGCCGAATCAAAATAAGACATTTGTGGTAAGTAGTATGACTATCACCTCCCATAACTCTTTGTGTTCTACTCGTGCATATCATCTATGCATAGACCTAGCTCTGATACCACTGTTGGGAAACGTTGCATGGAAAATAAAAACTTTTCTACGCACACGCAATGATCTATCCATGGAGATGCATAGCAACGAGGGGGAGAGTTTGTCTATGAAAGTGCTAGTTATTGACTAGAGGGGGGTGAATAGGCGATTTTTATGGAAGTCTTCAAAACACGAGGTCTTTGAAGACAAATAGTATAACTAAACATATTGATACGCAGCGGAAGGTAGACCACACTAGACAAGCCATAGTCAAGTAAGCAATATAGTGAAAGGACGAAGACTATCGGCAGCTAGGTAGTATAGATCAGGATGGAAGACAGTATGAAGCTAAACAGTAAATAGTCTTCACTCAGTGAAGTCAATCAGATCAGACAAGCTGGCAATGGCTTCACGAAGAGAAACTATAAAGTAAAGGGGAGTGGAGGATAGAAGCAGTTGCTTGGTGAAGACAAGGATTTGGTAGAACAGTTCCAGTTGTTGTGACGACTGTACGTCTGGTTGGGGAGACTGAGATTTAACTTAGAAGACCGCGTCTTCACCTTATTCCCCTTGAGCTAAGGACACCCAATCCTCGCCCAACCACCCTGGTAAGTCTTAAAGGTAGACTTCCAAACCTTCACAGACTTCATTCACCGTCGATCCACAATGACTCTTGGATGCTCAGAATGCGACGCCTAACCGGCTGGAGGATTCACAGTCCTCAAGTGTAACAAGTTTTCAGGTCACACGAATAGAAAGACTTTAGTGATGTCTAACACTCTTTGGTTTTGGGTGTTTAGGGCTTTGTCCTCGCAAGGATCTCTCTCAAATGCTTCTGAGGTGGGTTGCTCCCAAACGACAAAAGTCATGCACTAACTCTGAGCAGCCACCAATTTATGGTGTAGGGGTGGGCTATTTATAGCCAGGAGGCAACCCGACCTGATTTGTCCGAAATTACCCTGGGTCACTAAGGACCGATACATGTCCAACGGTCGGATTTCAAACACACACGGCAGCTTGACTTGGGCTACAAGTAAAGCTGACTCATCCAGCTCTGGATAAGATTTGCTCTCATTATCTTCGCTCGAAGACATAGAATTTTGGTTGAGCATCACATCAGTCACTGACTTTGTTCACTTGGACCCCACTTAACAGTTCGGTGGTTCCTATGACTCAACAAAGAATAAAAAGAAACTATGGAACAACTATGTCTTCGCACTCCATAGTTTTCAAGTGAATGTCTTCACATGTCATAATCTTCATCATGAATGTCTTCACGAACCACCATTGTCTTCAATGTCTTCACACATTTTTAGGGGTCATCTCTGGTAGGTAAACGAATCAATAAGGGACTACTACCTATGTTATCCAGCAATTCTCACAAACACATTAGTCCCTCAACCAAGTTTGTCATCAATACTTCAGAACCAACTAGGGGTGGCACTAGATGCACTTACAGTCTGCGTACCTGATAACCCACAAGTATAGGGGATCGCAACAGTTTTTGAGGGTAGAGTATTCAACCCAAATTTATTGATTCAACACAAGGGGAGCCAAAGAATATTCTCAAGTATTAGCAGCTGAGTTGTCAATTGAACCACACCTGGAAACTTAATATCTGCAGCAAAGTGTTTAGTAGCAAAGTAATATGATAGTAGTGGTAATGGTGGTAAAAGGTAACGGTAGCAAAAGTAATATTTTTGGTGTTTTGTAGTGATGATAACAATAGCAACTGAAAAGTAAATAAGCGAAGAACAATATATGGAAAGCTTGTAGGCAATGGATCGGTGATGGAGAATTATGCCGGATGCGGTTCATCATGTAACAGTCATAACATAGGGTGACACAGAACTAACTCCAATTCATCAATGTAATGTAGGCATGTATTCCAAATATAGTCATACGTGCTTATGGAAAAGAACTTGCATGACATCTTTTGTCCTACCCTCCCGTGGCAGCGGGGTCCTATTGGAAACTAAGGGATATTAAGGCCTCCTTTTAATAGAGTACCGAAACAAAGCATTAACACATAGTGAATACATTAACTCCTCAAACTACGGTCATCACCGGGAGTGGTCCTGACTATTGTCACTTCGGGGTTGCTGGATCATAACACATAGTAGGTGACTATAGACTTGCAAGATAGGATCAAGAACTCTCATATATTGATGAAAACATAATAGGTTCAGATCTGAAATCATGGCACTCGGGCCCTAGTGACAAGCATTAAGCATAGCAAAGTCATAATAACATCAATCTCAGAACATAGTGGATACCAGGGATCAAACCCTAACAAAACTAACTTGATTACATGATAAATCTCATCCAACCCATCACCATCCAGCAAGCCTACGATGGAATTACTCTGATGATGATGGTGACGGATTCCCCTCTCTGGAGCCCCGAACGGACTCCAGACCAGCCCTCCTGTCAGTGTCAAAACCGGCAGATCCGGGTAGGGGGTCCCGAACTATGCGTCTAAGGATCGATGGTAACAGGAGACAGGGGACACGATGTTTACCTAGGTTCAGGCCCTCTTGATGGAGGTAATACCCTACATCCTACTTGATTGATATTGATGAATATGAGTGTTACAAGAGTTGATCTACCTTGAGATCGTATGTTGTGGTCTAAACCCTACAACTATGATGAGTAATGTCATAATAATCTATTGACTAGCCTGGCCTCGACTTATATAACATACCAAGGGTTGGAAAAAGTGATAGGCGTAAGCGACGCAGTTGGCCTTCGCCTAGTGCCTAGGCGGTGCCTAAGCGCCCTAGGCGCGGCCTAGGCGGTAATATAGTTTTTACTCGTAGTGTATTTGTGATTATTATATGGGTGTTGATATTAGTTTAGGGCATATAAATAAGTTAATTACCGTCCACTGCCATTGGAGTATAACTCGTTTGGCATATTAGTGTAGTATGTGGCATGATTTCTTGCTTGGGTAGGCAATTCCTTGCTTGCCCTGCCTAGACCTCCATTTATGCCCTAGGCGAGGCATTTGGCTATTGCCTAGCGTCTAGGCGTGCCTAAGCGCCTCCTAGGCACTGCCTTTTCCAACAAAGAACATACCAGAGGCCTAGGATAATAAGAGTCCTAGTCGAATACATCGGTGGAGAGGAGTCCTTGTCTTGATCACCAAGTCTTGTGGAATCTTCGTCGTATATGTCTTCGGCTATCCGAACTGGCCCATGAGTAAACGGCCATGGGGGTCCTCGGCCCAAATCAACTGATCGGGAGACGATGTGGTGAGTAACCCCTAGTCCAGGATACCGTCAGCAGCCCTCTGAACCGGTCTTCAAGTTGGGGATGCTCCTCGGTTCTTCCAAACTATTCTTCGTCTTCGGTCCTCGGTCTTGAAAACTGGTTCAACAAATCTTCACATCTTCTATCTTGAGGATTGCCGAGCTAAACCTGAAGATCTCACACGTCGGGTATCCGAGGAGCCCTTTAATTCTTCGGCCTTTATCAATGCCTTGTTATTTTTATGCCACACCTCGGGTTTGAAGTTGTTCCCGGGCGGCAGTGTCCTCTTGCGTCCGAGCTCCAACGTCGGACTATATTTGAGGTATCTTTTGCAGACGAACACCAACGCCGGACCGCTTCCGAGCTCCAACGCCGGAATGTATCCGAGCTCCAACACCGGACTATATCCAAGCTCCAACGTCGGACTATATCCGAGGTGTCATAGATCACCTTGGTTCAAAAAAGTTGAAAGAGTTTAGCCGAGCTTAATGCCGGGAATGCCCTCTATGGAGCCAGCCACTGGTGCCCGAGCTTTATGTCGGACTGCTTCCGAGGTGGTGCACCACCCCGACTGTGGGCCGATTTTTTGTCAATATTTTTGATTGGTGCAATTTATTCCGTGCCGAGAAACATAGCCAGTAGCCCTCAAGGTGTGTATCGGTCTAAAACCCGAGATGCACATGAAGGATGACATGAGACCACTGATCCCAGTAGCCGCTGAGACTCAAGTTGATTTGCAAAATCGGTTTGAGGATCAACTCCTAGCTCGACAGAATACTTCGGGACACAAAAAGTGGTGTGCAGAGTCCTCGAGACTCAGGTTGGGTGCGGCCGACCAACCTGAGGATCATAATCTCCTCGAAAACTATATTGCACTTAAATTTTCTGCACTGGATTGCCAATGCAGTAGCCCCCGAGACACTGGTCGGGTGGCAACACCATATCAGGGGATCAATGTGCCCCTTTAATATTAGTAAATGATAAGACCAAAGCCCAGTAGCCCCCAACCCTTAATGCGGGCACGGGTGGCCGAATTAAGGATCGATATCCAGAGTAAAATCACAAATTATGTATAATGATTCTATGTATCCAAGTACTTTATAGCATTAATGCTCGGATCCGCATTGTACAAAACTTTGTTGACTGACCATCGGCTTCCACCTCCTCGACCAGTAGCCGAGGAGTGTTTGTCCTACTTTATAAAGCCTTTATGAGCGCAAAGATTTACGACAAACAAGGCAATCTGGCCATACGGTTTTATAAACAAAGGTATGCAGAGAGATATGTTATATTATTGTTTGATGTCTACTACACAACCTTCTTCTTGTAGACGTTGTTGGGCCTCCAAGTGCAGAGGTTTGTAGGACAGTAGCAAATTTCCCTCAAGTGGATGACCTAAGGTTTATCAATCCGTAGGAGGTATAGGATGAAGATGGTCTCTCTCAAGCAACCCTGCAACCAAATAACAAAGAGTCTCTTGTGTCCCCAACACACCCAATACAATGGTAGATTGTATAGGTGCACTAGTTCGGCGAAGAGATGGTAAAACAAGTGCAATATGGATAGTAGATAAAGATTTTTGTAATCTGAAATTATAAAAACAGCAAGGTAACTAATGATAAAAGTGAGCGTAAACGGTATTGCAATGCATTGAAATATGGCCTAGGGTTCATACTTTCACTAGTGCAAGTCCTGTCAGAGTAATTGGGCACGGATACCCCGAAGACGGCGGGACAAGAATTCAAGACATCGGGGCTAGCAAAGCCCCTCAGTCCAACTACCTGGCCGGCGGCTGACTGCTGGCTGCTGACTGCTCCACCAGGCCGACTGCTGGCTGCCGACTGCTCCACCAGGCCGACTGCTGGCTGCCGACTGCTCCACCAGGCCGACTGCTGGCTGCCGACTACTCCACCAGGCCGACTGCTGGCTGCCGACTCCTCCACCAGGGCGACTGCTGGCTGCCGACTCCTCCACCAGGCCGACTGCCCGAAGTCAACTGCAGCCGGACGCGACCCCGACGTGACTGCCGTACCCGGCACTGTTCACATGACACCCCGGCCATCATGTACAGTGTCCCTTGTCCCTGGGCACTATTTATGAAGTGGCCCAGGGGACAAGGATGACACCCCACCATGCCACTAGCTAGCTAGCTACCATGCCTACATGGCTTACATGCTAAGCTAGCTCCCACTATATATAGCTAGCCATCCACCCATCCTCACACACACGTATGAGCATCACACTCCCACGGCCACACATGGCCAGGCACATGTGCCACACTAGCTAGCTAGCTCTCATTGCTACTGATCTCAGATACAGCTCCAGGAGCACTTTGTACTGCCTGATGTACACCCCAGATATATACTCAGACATGCAGGAGTAGGGGTGTTATCTCTCCGGAGAGCCCCGAACCTGGGTAAACTAGCGCGTGCTATTCGCCTACCCGTCCCTGGATAATCCGGCATCAGTCTTGCCCTCACACGAAGCCACCTTGTGGCATATGTTCTCTTGCACCCCCCGTGAGAATACCATGACATTTGGCGCCCACCGTGGGGCGGTACTATGCTACCGCTGCTGCTGGTTTCGTAGTCCGGGCGGGACCCTTTTTCTTCATCACCTCCGCCGCGGCGTCGCGCCGTCTCTCCGGTAGCGCTCGGGGGTTCGACATCGACCCGTCCCCGGAGCGGCCGCGAGGGGTGGCGCGTCTTTGCTGTCGGCCTCGTCGTCTTTGTCACCACCACTCCAACACCGGCCGTCCGACCGTGGGCGCGCCGCGTGCGGTGCCTCGTTGGGTCGGCCGCGTCCATCCACGCACCGCTCGCGTATGCTCCCCTCCGCATTGCGCCTTGCTCCGGCTGAAACACATGTTCACTCCCCCATATATCATCCACACTAGCTAGCTAGATGCTAGTCAACAGTGGTCAAACCACACCCCATACAACAGCCAGATACGAGTTCCACACAGTCTGTACATTGGTCGGATGATGGCCATACATCATTCAGATAGCACCCAGACAATGTGTTTTCTGCACCACTCTTTGTGCATCTCCGCCCGGCGAGGCCCCTGCCGCCCAGAACCGCACTCACCCGTGGCCGGTTTTCTCCGTGCCACCGTTGCACCTCCACGTTGCCCCGCCTCTGGAGCGGTTTACACTCGTCCGCGCCCACTGGCCGGCCGCTTCGCGACGCTCCTCGTCCTCCTCTCTGCGTCGCGGCTCGCCCGGTACGCTCGCCCCGCGGCTCCATCCCGTGGCCGCGCGCCCGTGCGCACTTCCCTGGCCCTGCCCCGGCACCTCCCCGCCGGCGCTCTGGCTCGCGGCTCGCCTCCGTGGCCGCTCGGCCCCGACCCCCGCTCATCGGGCCCTCTGTCGCCGCCGTACTCGGGGCCTTCCCTATCGCCGCTCTGCTCAACCTCGAGCACCACCGCCGTCCTTCGCGTCCGCAGCGGCTCCCCCGCGCCAACTGCCGCCACCGTGCCACTCTACCGCGCGTCGCCGCCCACCGGGCCTCCAGCGCCCCGGTTCGGCCACGTCCGGCCTCCCTTGGGCCCTGCACAGGTGGCCTGGCCCCGTTCCGGCCGCCTCAGCGCCCGGCCTCAGCGCCCGCCGAGTCACGGCCCCGCGCCGGTCACTTCCCGCTGGCGTTGGCCGCCTCCCCGACGCCCCGTGGGCTCCGGCCGCCTCGCTGCACCGCTTCGCCCAGTCCGGCATCTGTGCCAACTCCGCCGCGCCCGGTCCGGGTAGTCGCCCCGTGCCCGACCGCGTCCGGTCGCTGCGCCGCTCCGCCACCCGGCCCGGCCTTGTGGCCGGCCCCATGCGCCCGCCTGCTGGGTCACCGCACCTCCGCGTGGCTCCGCCTACGCCCTCGCGCCCGTCCTGCGCGCCGGCTTCCGCCACCCGGCCGGCCGGTTTTGCCCGCGCCGACTTCCGCCATCCGGCCTACCGGCCTCCGATGCCCGCAACCCAGCCTCGTTGCGGCTCCGGCCCGCATCGCCGCCTCCCGCGCGCCGCTTAGCCGCACCCCATCGCCGGCTCCCACGCCTTTCCCCGCGCGGCCCGCGCCGGCTCGCTGTGGCCGGGTGCGCCTGGCCTCCCGTTCCGCGCCTACAGGGCCCGCCCCGCCGGCCGCCTGCTCCGCATCCGGGTCATCCTGCCGGCCCGCCGGCTTCCTCGCCTCCCATCTCGCCGGCTTCGCCTGCCACCTGGCCGGCTGCCGGCTCCCCGCTCACCCGTTGTCCGGCCCGACCGGCTCCCGCTGTCCGACTGCTCAGGCACAGAAAAGATAAAAAGAAGTGGGGGTCGGCTGAAAAAAAAGAAAGAGAGAGAAAAAAAGAGAGCATTCGGGTGCCAACAGACGGCAGAAAGAGAAAGAGAGAGGCCGGCTGGTTCGGCACAGTGCGCCGGCTGAAGCAAAGAGAAAAGTCAGGCCGGGTACCCAGTCGGCCGACTACCCCCCAAAAAAATCGGCTGAGACAAAGAGAAGAAAAGAAAATATGTCTGTCTGTCCGTCAGCCTGCTTCGGCACTCGGACGGTCAGTCGTGACCCGCGCTGCCGGCTGTGTTAGGCCGGCTAGACTTCCTCCTGCTCCGACGACGCATCGAGCGGGTGCACTGACGCGCCCCCGCGAAGAAGACAAAGTAGTTGCCGGGAGATCCGGCCCGACTGCTCAGCAGTCGGCCCAGATCCCGGGGGCTACACCCAACGGGTGCGCTAACACGCCCCCGCGAAGAAGAAGACAAAGTAGTTGTCGGGAGATCCGGCCCGACTGCTCAGCAGTCAGCCCAGATGTCGAGGGTTATATCCAGCGGGTGCGCTGACGCGCCCCCGTGAAGAAGACAAAGTAGTTGTCGGGAGATCCGGCCCGACTGCTCAGCTGTCGGCCCAGATCTCGGGGGCTACACCTAGCGGGTGCGCTGACGCGCCCCCGCAAAGAAGAAGATGGAATAGTCACAGGGAGATCCGGCCCGACTGCTCAGCAGTCGGCCCGAATCTCTGGGGCTACACCCAGCAGGTGCACCGACGCTCCCCCGCGAAGATTGCAGACAAGAGAAGAGTTTTGTCCGGCTCCGAGCAGCTGGCAGAAGAGAAAAAGAAAAAGATAGGCGCTGCAAGATGCATCGCCGCCTGGCCGGTCGAGCCTGACCGGCCAGGACCCCCTTCGAGCACCCGAAGGCCCGAATGCTACACATAGTGGGAGCGCCGAGCCGCGCCGGCTGTCTTCGGCAAACTCTGCCTCGGCAACACGAAAACGAATATGAGCTCCTCACCCGCATATTTTTTGCACCACACAATCACGGATAACCCCGAGCGATGCTCAGCGGCTGTCTCCGCATTTTATTATAGTTGCATCACTGTTCGCCCCGGCGCCAGCCAGAGTTGGCTCGGGGGCTGACCGCTTGGCCTGAGATGTTAGTTCCCGCAGACGGCTTAGTACCGTTCGCAGTACCAAAGGCCCACTCTTAGTCACAGATCACAGAGCGGCTGTCCGACTAGCAAGAGTGAACGCTGGAGGCCACCCACGCGAAAAACGTCCAGGAAGAAAAACGCTTTGGGCGACCCGACCGTTTCCTTTATAAGTATCTTCTCGGTTAAATCCACTCTCAGAGTCTGAGTACTGTACACTCCACTTTGCGGCCCACTCTCAGCCATAGACCGCAGAGCGGCTGTCCGGCGAGTGAGAGCACAAGCCAAAAGGCGGAGGGAACACGAAAAAGATTGAAGGGGGTGTCGGTGTCAAAACCGGCGGATCTTGGGTAGGGGGTCCTGAACTGTGCGTCTAGGCCGGATGGTAATAGGAGGCAAGGGACACGAAGTTTTACCCAGGTTCGGGCCCTCTCGATGGAGGTAAAACCCTACGTCCTGCTTGATTAATATTGATGATATGGGTAGTATGTAACACCCTCGATGCGACTATATCTCCCACGTGCCGAGGCATGACTTAGAGGCATAATCGCATTGAGGGCATATGTCGCAAGTTAGGCAATCTTCACAACATCCCATGTAATATAATAATGAAAGGGTAGATAACATAGTTGGCTTACACTCGCCACGTCAATCAAGTACATAAATAACATTACATCATCCAAACACTCATGGCCCGACTATGGCGCCAAAATAAAAGATAACCCAACATGCGACACGGTCCCAATCACCCCCAACTGGGCACCACTACTAATCACCGGGAAAGGAAACATAGTAACGTTGAGAGTCTTCATCGAACTCCCACTTGAGCTCATACACGTCTCCTGGAGCGGAATCATCAGGCCCTGCATCTGGTGTAATAGTAATCTGTGAGCCACAGGGACTCAGCAATCTCGCACCCTCGTGATCAAGACTATTTAAGTTATAGGTAAGGCAAGGTGAATATAGGTGGAGCTGCAGCAAGCGACTAGCAAATATGGTGGCTAACTTATTCGGAAAAGAGAGCGAGAAGAGGAGGCAAAGCACGAGCGAGAAACTAAAGAGCAACCTGCGCAAACATTACTCCAACACCGTGTCCGCTTCCCGGACTCCGCCGAGAAGAGGCCATCACGGTAACACACTCAGTTGATTCATTTTAATTAAATTAAGGTTCAAGTTATCTACAACCGGACATTAACAAATTCCCATCTGCCCATAATCGCGGGCACGGCTTTCGAAAGTTCAACCCTGTAGGGGAGTCCCAACTTAGCCCATGACAAGCTCTCACGGTCAACGAAGGAATAGACCTCCTCCCAAGACGTTCCGATAGACTCGGTATCTCGGTAATTCAAGACACTTCGACAAGTTAAAACAAGACCAGCAACACCGCCCGAATGTGCCGACAAATCCCGATAGGAGCTGCACATATCTCTTTCTCAGGGCACACTCAGATGAACACTACGTACAACTAAAACCAACCCTCAAGTTGCCCCGAGGTGGCGCTGCAAGTGGCTCTATTTGGACCAACACTCAGAGGAGCACTGGCCCGGGGGGGTTTAAAATAAGATGACCCTTGGGCTCCGAAAACCCAAGGGAAAAAGAGGCTAGGTGGAAAATGGTAAGACCAATGTTGGGCATTGCTGGAAAAGCTTTAATAAAGGCGAAATATCAAGGGGTTCCCATTATAACCCAACCGCGTAAGGAACACAAAATCCGGGAACATAACACCGATATGACGGAAACTAGGGCGGCAAGAGTGGAACAAAACACTAGGCAAGAGGCCGAGCCTTCCACCCTTTACCAAGTATATAGATGCATTAAGATAACAAGATAATATAATGATATCCAAACAAATATAATAAATGTTCCAACAAGGAACGCCTCCAATCTTCACCTGCAACTAGCAACGTTATAAGAGGGGTTGAGCAAAGCGGCAAAATAGCCAATCAACAGTTTGCTAGGACATGGTGGGTTAGAGGTTTGACATGGAAATTTGGGAGGCTTGAAAGCAAGTGGTAGGCATCGTAGCATTGGCATAGCAAAAGAGCGAGCAAACTAGCATAGCAAAGATAGTAGTGATTTCGAGGGTATGATCATCTTGCCTGCACAGTTGTCAGAGTTGACTGGATCCTCGAAAGCAAACTCAACGGGCTCCTTGTTAGCGAACTCGTCTCCCGGCTCTACCCAAACAAGACAAACAAGCAACAAGGTACAATCAACCACGTGCAAACTCAAACAACATGATGCAAAGATGATATGCTATGCGGGATGCGATGCGGGATGCAAAATGCAAGATATGACAGGAAATGCATGAACCTGGCCTCAACTTGGAAATCCAAGTATGTCACTAGAAAGATGAGATGAAATCGCTTGAAAACGATATAAAGAACGCCGGAATCGGAGTTACGGTTTGGAAATGGCAAGCGACTCAAAAATGACATCGGTCTGCGATTTACAGCAAGTAGGCATCTAAATGCAACGAAATGAACATGCTACAGCAACCAAACATGACAACAAAATACATGGCAGGGATGCACACAAGATGCTTAACAAAAGTCTAGCACTGAGCTACGGCCAAATTCATCCATTAACAGGTTCAAACAAGCATGGCAAAAATGCATATGGCAAACAGATCTCAGACTTAGTGAAATCAACACTTGTCTGGAATTTCAGATCAGGTAGCCCTCTTCGGAGCAACAAAACTATATGCTACAGGACCTGAACATGGCAAAGTAAAGCATGGCATGGAGCTACTCAAAGAGCTTAACAAAAGTCCCTTAGTGACCTTGAGCCAAAAGGGATCAGAAAATACAATTACAAGCATGTGAACATAGCAAAAACATAATCAGTTTTCAGACTCGAGGAAAACTGGAGCAAGCTGAAATATAACTCAAGTAGGCATGTTTACGAGCTCGATGCACTCACTACGGTGCAAGTCATGGCAAGACAAGCATACACCCATCAAGAAGGCACAAAATTCAATCTATACATGGCAAGAACAATAGCATAGCATGCACGGATCAACCACAACATCACCGGCAAAATTGCAAACAAGTTGACAATCTGCCCAGATTCACAAAGTAGCAAAAGTAGAGCTCGATTGACTCAAGCTAGGGTGCTCCATAATTGCAAACAAAGACATGGATGGATAGAGCACTACAATATTAACAAAACATCCTTACTGATCATCCTCAAAAGAGGCACGTATCACTAGGAAACAACATGAACATATGACAACATGAGATAAACAGCTCCAGGACTTGGTGAAATCACTAAGTCCCTGAAAACAGAATTAGCAAGTGCACCACTTTGCAAGCTTGCACAAGTCACCACACACATCACAAAAATACATGGGTTGCACCTCTGGAAAGAT
>NC_041384.1:653179937-653188934 GCF_002162155.2 Triticum dicoccoides | reverse complement strand
GAGGCGGCGCGGGAAGCGGGCCGCGGGGGCGGGCCGTGGGCTTCCCAGGCCGCGCGGTGGGAGGCGGCGGCGAGGCCACGTGGCAACACGCGACTGGTGCGGGGGCGGCGGTGCGGAGTGTCCGGCGCGGGCGGACAATGTCCGGCGCGTCGGAGGGGATTTTTAGGGTTTCGGAGGTAGGAGGATATCCAAAAATCGGGGGGTGTTTAAATAGGCATAGAGGGAGCTAGGAGAGTCCAAATGAGGTGCGGTTTTCGGCCACGCGATCGTGATCGAATGCTCTAGATGATGGAGCAGAGTTAGGTGGGTTTTGGGCCAAATTGGAGGGGTGTTGGGCTGCAACACACACGAGGCCTTTTCGGTCCCTCGGTTAACCGTTGGAGTATCAAACGAAGTCCAATTGACACGAAACTTGACAGGCGGTCTACCGGTAGTAAACCAAGGCCGCTTGGCAAGTCTCGGTCCAATCCGGAAATGTTTAATTCCCACACACGAAAGAAAGCTAGAAATGGCCACCGGAGGAGAACGAAGCGCCGGAATGCAAAACAGACAACGGGGAAAAAGCTCGATTGCAAGAGACGAACACATATGCGAATGCAATGCACATGATGACATGATATGAGATGCATGACAATGAAAAAAACACACTGAGACAAAGAACCGAACCCGAGGGAATAAAATAACTTAACGCCGAAAACGGCAAGGGTTGGAGTACAAATTGGGAAAGTTACATCCGGGGTGTTACAACACTCCACCACTACGAAAGGATCTCGTCCCGAGATCTAGGACTGAAAGAACGCCGGGTACTCAGAACGGAGGTGATCCTCGCGTTCCCAGGTAGCTTCACGGTCGGAATGGTGTGACCACTTGACTTTGAGAAATTTGATCGACTTGTTGCGAGTGTTGCGTTCAGTCTCTTCAAGAATAGCAACTGGGTGCTCACGATAAGAGAGATCTTCTTGGAGCTCAATGTCCTCGAAGTTGACGGTGCGGTCAGGAGTCTTGAAGCACTTTCGAAACTGAGAGACATGGAACATGTCATGAACATTTGCAAAGTTTGAAGGAAGCTCGAGTTGATAGGCGAGGTCGCCTCTCTTGCTAACAATCTTGAAAGGTCCCACGTATCTAGGGGCAAGCTTCCCTTTGATACCGAAGCGACGAGTACCTTTCATAGGAGAGACGCGGAGGTAAACATGATCTCCGATCTCGAAAGCCAAATCACGGTGCTTACTATCATAGTAGCTCTTCTGGCGGGATTGGGATGCTTTGAGGTTATCTTGAATGATTTTGCATATTTCTTCTGCCTCTGTGATTAAGTCATTACCCAAAAGCTGACGTTCACCAGTTTCAGACCAGTTGAGAGGGGTACGGCACTTCCTGCCATACAGAATTTCAAAAGGGGCCTTGCCCGAACTTGCTTGAAAACTGTTGTTGTAGGAGAATTCAGCATGAGGAAGACAATCCTCCCACTTCATGCCGAAGGAGATCACACAAGCCCTGAGCATATCTTCAAGAATCTGGTTGACACGCTCGACTTGACCGCTAGTTTGAGGATGGAAAGTTGTGCTGAAGTCGATGTTGGTGCCCATGGTCTTCTGAAAAGAATCCCAAAACTTGGATGTAAAGATGCTGCCACGGTCTAAAGAGATCACTTGAGGAATACCGTGCAGAGAGACAATACGAGAGGTATAGATTTCCGCCAATTGAGTGCAGTGATCGACTCTTTGATAGGCAGAAAATGAGCCACTTTGGTGAGTTTGTCGATGACAACGAATATAGCATCATTGCCACGTTTGGACTTTGGAAACCTAGTCACGAAGTCCATTTCAATGTGGTCAAACTTCCATTCTGGAATGGTAAGAGGTTGGAGGAGACCTGCTGGCCTTTGGTGTTCTGCCTTCACTCTTCTGCAGACATCACATTCATTCATGAATTGAGCAATCTCGCACTTCATTCGAGTCCACCAATAAGCTTGCTTGAGGTCCTGATACATCTTCGTGCTCCCAGTGTGGATGGAGAGGAGAGAATTGTGAGCCTCGTTCAAGATCACTTTACGGAGGTCACCTTTGGGTACCACAATACGATCCTCGAAGAAGAGAGTGTCCTTGTCATCAAGGCGGTAGCACTTGTACTTGGACTGGCTCTTGGCAATCCCAATCTTCACCTTTTTCACCATAGCATCAAGAAGCTGGGCTTGGCGAATCTGGTCTTCCAAGGTAGGAGAGACTAGAAGGTTGGCGAGGAAACCTTGAGGAACAACTTGCAGATTAAGTTTGCGGAAAGCTTCACAAAGCTCGGGTTGATAAGGCTTGAGAATCAGACTGTTGCAGTAGGCCTTTCTGCTCAATGCGTCAGCAATCACATTGGCCTTGCCTGGAGTATACTCGATACTCGGATTATACTCTTGAATCATTTCGACCCATCGAGTTTGCCTGAGGTTGAGATTAGGCTGAGTGAAGATGTACTTGAGACTCTTGTGATCAGTGAAAATGTCCACTTTTCTTCCCAATAGAAGATGTCTCCAAGTCAAAAGAGCATGCACAACTGCCGCCAACTCGAGATCATGAGTGGGGTAGTTCTTCTCATTAGGCTTCAACTGGCGAGATGTATAAGCAACAACTTTCTTCTCTTGCATCAATACTGCACCAAGACCTTGGAGAGAGGCATCACAAAAGACCTCGTACGGCTTGGATTCATCAGGCGGAGTCAGAACTGGAGCAGTGATCAATTCTCTTTCAAAGTGTTGAAAGCAATGTCACACTCCGGAGACCAAACGTACTTGATGTGCTTCTGGAGAAGATTTGAGAGAGGCTTTGTGATCTTAGAAAAGTTTTCAACGAATCTTCGCAATAGCTTGCGAGACCGAGAAAATTGCGGAGTTGCTTCACGTTCTGAGGAGGTTCCCAATTCACAATTGCAGACACCTTCTCAGGATTCACGGTAATGCCCTTGGTAGAGATGATATGACCAAGATAAAGAACCTCATCAAGCCAAAATTCACACTTGGAGAACTTGGCGTAGAACTGATGTTCTCTGAGCTTATCAAGAACCAAACGCAAGTGCTTGGCATGATCTTCCTTGTTCTTGGAGAAAACCAAAATGTCGTCGAGATAGACCAAAACGAAGTCATTGGTGTAGGCATTGAAGATGAAGTTCATCATGCGACAGAACGTCGGAGGAGCGTTGATGAGGCCAAAAGACATGACAGTGTATTCATATGAACCAAAGCTTGTCCTGAAAGCCGTCTTCGGAATATCTTGCTCACGGATTCGAATCTGATGATAACCCATACGGAGATCAAGCTTGGAGAATACTTGAGCACCTTTGAGTTGTTCGAACAGCTCATTGATGTTGGGAAGTGGATATTTGTTCTTGATGGTCTTCTTGTTCAATGGACGGTAATCAACGCAAAGTCGGTCCGTTCCATCCTTCTTCTTCACACAAAGAACACCAAAACCCCATGGAGAAGAACTAGGTCGGATGAGACCCATTTTCTCCTGAATATCGAGTTGCTTCTTCAGCTCCTTCAACTCTTCAGGTCCGAGCTTGTAAGGACGCTTGCACACAGGTTCCGTGCCAGGCTCAAGATCAATAACGAATTCGACTGGCCGGTGCGGAGGCATTCCTGGAAGCTCTTCTGGAAAGACGTCTTGGTATTCGCAAGCGACTGGAATTTGCGAGATAGCATCCAATTCACCCTTCTCATTGAGAGAAAACAGACGGATGGTATCATCACGAGCGGCAAAGACAATTACATCCTCAGACGAATGAGTCAATTGAATCTGCCTGGCTACACAATCAAGATGTGCCTTGTGCTTAGTAAGCCAATCCATTCCGAGAATAAGATCAATATCCGAGTTGCCAAGAACCACCGGAGAAGAGAGGAACTTGTAATCGCCCAACGTAATAGAGACATCCGGGACGCAATTGTTAGAAGTCATTTGCTTGCCCGGAGACACAATCTTCAACGGAACAGGAATCCTTTCGGTCACAAAATCATGCTTGGCCACAAATGGAGTTGAAATAAAAGAAAGCGATGCACCAGTGTCAAAAAGAACTTTAGCTGGAATATCGTTAACAGGAAGGTTACCCATAATCACATCTGGTGGGTCCTCTACCTGAGTTGCATTCAGCAAATTGACCTTGGCGTGCTTGGGGTTATGCTTGACCACAGCTGTACTTGCCGATCTGACAGGAGGAGGAGGAGGAAGACGCCTCTAGTTGAAACACTTGTTGGCATAGTGACCCTTCTGTTGGCACTTATTGCACGTGACCTCTGAAAGCGGACGGTGATACGGAGCACTCGATCTTGGAGCTTGAGACGAAGTCTTGTTCTGAAAGCCAGGGTTGGGTGGGTGGGAAGATCCACTGCCACTTTTTCTCTTCTGCTGATACGGCTGACGGAACGAAGGAGGAGGAAGCCAATACTTCTGCTGCTTGGCCACTTGAGTAGAGGAAGAAGGAGTAACATCTCTGACTCGCTTCTTGGAAGCATCACACCTCAACTGAGCATCCTCTTGCTTCAGTGCCATGTTGTAGAACTCATCGTATCTCAAGGACTCAAAGAGGACAAGAGCTAGCTGAATTTCTTCTCTGAGACCACCCCTGAAGTGATATATCATGCTCTTCTCATCAGGGACATCCTGCTTGGCAAAGCAAGCGAGCTTCTGAAACAACTTGTTGTAGTCATAGACAGACAAATAGCCTTGCTTCAGGTTGCGGAATTCCTCACGCTTGCTTTCAACCATGCTCTGAGGAATATGATGAGCTCTGAAATCTCGACGGAAATCATCCCAAGTGATAACACGTCCACCTCTGGAATCCTTGTACTGCTGGAACCATTCTGCAGCTTGATCTTTGAGTTGGAAGGAAGCGAACTTAACAAAGTCCTCAGGCCTGACATTACTGCACTCGAAATGCTTGCACAGATCCACAAGCCAATCGTCAGCATCGGTTGCCTCAACACAATTGCTGAAAGTCTTTGGCCCGTTAGCAAGGAATTGGTTGAGTGTAGCAAAGTGATTCTGATTGTTGCCTTGATTCCCTTGGTTGCCTTGACTGCGCTCTTGAAGATTTGCACAATCAACTGTGTGTTTGCATTGGTTGCGGCCATCACAGCTTGCCATGCCTCTGGAGGAGGTGGAGGTGGTGGCGGATCAGGATTTGGAGTCGTGCGTGTTGGAGGAGCCATCCTGAAGAGGTTGACCACCATTAGCACATTGATAGACAAAATTGAAGTTGAATCCAACAGAATGAAAATGGCAACATATAGTCTTCACATCCGGACAAAATGAACAAATGCATTCCTCTTGAAATGGTCACATATCCATAAATTGAGAAGCCACGTAGAATTAAGGTAGAGAAATAAAGCAACAAGGTATGGACCAAGAACGAATAATCGGTAAGAAATCCCAATCTCAAACCAATATCCGTGGAAGAAGAACTAGAGCTACAAGAATTCCCACCAATGAAACTCCCGAACCTTTCCGGTTATGCAATCAGGTGTTGGGGATACAGGGGAAGCATAATATCTCACCCAAACTAGCAATTCCTACATCCAGCTGTATCCATCCTTCAACACATAACCAAGAAACCTTTGGAAACCATCTACCTCAACCTTCGAAAAGCATCCGTTATACAAGTTATGGCGATACTCCCGAACTCCCGCCCCAGTATTGGGTGGTGTCGAGGTTATCTCACCAATGAACTGCATAAAAGAGATTTTCGATGTCGGCGTACTAAACTCAGGTATTCCAGAACTGCAACCATAAAATTATGATGACAACACCTCAGAGCTCAACTCCCCGGGACACTTCCACTAAACCCCTGACAGGAGGCACCAAGACAATGTTCTCATCATAAAACCATCGGAACAATTCCAACATACCCGCGTGATCCTAAAACAATTTTTAGTGAAATTTGAGAAGAGAAGAGTCAAAACTCTACGTCAGGATACCTTACCAGAGCGATGAGGAGACTGGGAAGTAAAAGAATTCCTAAACTCTCCGATATATAATTCCTAAATGACTCCAAATATTTTTCTAGACACAACTCGGCCGCTAATAACGATCAAGAATGGGGCTCCTAAGGTCAGGGAAGGCTCTAATTACCAACTTGTAACACCCTCGATGCGACTATATCTCCCACCTGTCGAGGCACGACTTAGAGGCATAATCGCATTGAGGGCATATGTCGCAAGTTAGGCAATCTTCACAACATCCCATGTAATATAATAATGAAAGGGTAGATAACATAGTTGGCTTACACTCGCCACGTCAATCAAGTACATAAATAACATTACATCATCCAAACACTCATGGCCCGACTATGGCGCCAAAATAAAAGATAACCCAACATGCGACACGGTCCCAATCACCCCCAACTGGGCACCACTACTGATCATCGGGAAAGGAAACATAGTAACGTTGAGAGTCTTCGTCGAACTCCCACTTGAGCTCATACGCGTCTCCTGGAGCGGAATCATCAGGCCCTGCATCTGGTGTAATAGTAATCTGTGAGCCACAAGGACTCAGCAATCTCGCACCCTCGCGATCAAGACTATTTAAGTTATAGGTAAGGCAAGGTGAATATAGGTGGAGTTGCAGCAAGCGACTAGCAAATATGGTGGCTAACTTATTCGCAAAAGAGAGCGAGAAGAGGAGGCAAAGCACGAGCGAGAAACTAAAGAGCAACCTGCGCAAACATTACTCCAACACCGTGTCCGCTTCCCGGACTCCGCCGAGAAGAGGCCATCACGGTAACACACTCAGTTGATTCATTTTAATTAAATTAAGGTTCAAGTTATCTACAACCGGACATTAACAAATTCCCATCTGCCCATAACCGCGGGCACGGCTTTCGAAAGTTCAACCCTGCAGGGGAGTCCCAACTTAGCCCATGACAAGCTCTCACGATCAACGAAGGAATAGACCTCCTCCCAAGACGTTCCAATCAGACTCGGTATCTCGGTAATTCAAGACACTTTGACAGGTTAAAACAAGACCAGCAACACCGCCCGAATGTGCGGACAAATCTCGATAGGAGCTGCACATATCTCTTTCTCAGGGCACACTCAGATGAACACTACGTACAACTAAAACCAACCCTCAAGTTGCCCCGAGGTGGCGCTGCAAGTGGCTCTATTTGGACCAACACTCAGAGGAGCACTGGCCCGGGGGGTTTAAAATAAGATGACCCTTGGGCTCCGGAAACCCAAGGGAAAAAGAGGCTAGGTGGAAAATGGTAAGACCAATGTTGGGCATTGCTGGAAAAGCTTTAATAAAGGCGAAATATCAAGGGGTTCCCATTATAACCCAACCGCGTAAGGAACACAAAATCCGGGAACATAACACCGATATGACGGAAACTAGGGCGGCAAGAGTGGAACAAAACACTAGGCGAGAGGCCGAGCCTTCCACCCTTTACCAAGTATATAGATGCATTAAGATAACAATATAATATAATGATATCCCAACAAATATAATAAATGTTCCAACAAGGAACGCCTCCAATCTTCACCTGCAACTAGCAACGCTATAAGAGGGGCTGAGCAAAGCGGCAAAATAGCCAATCAACGGTTTGCTAGGACATGGTGGGTTAGAGGTTTGACATGGAAATTTGGGAGGCTTGAAAGCAAGTGGTAGGCATCGTAGCATTGGCATAGCAAAAGAGCGAGCAAACTAGCATAGCAAAGATAGTAGTGATTTCGAGGGTATGATCATCTTGCCTGCACAGTTGTCAGAGTTGACTGGATCCTCGAAAGCAAACTCAACGGGCTCCTTGTTAGCGAACTCGTCTCCCGGCTCTACCCAAACAAGACAAACAAGCAACAAGGTACAATCAACCACGTGCAAACTCAAACAACATGATGCAAAGATGATATGCTATGCGGGATGCGATGCGGGATGCAAAATGCAAGATATGACAGGAAATGCATGAACCTGGCCTCAACTTGGAAATCCAAGTATGTCACTAGAAAGATGAGATGAAATCGCTTGAAAACGATATAAAGAACGCCGGAATCGGAGTTACGGTTTGGAAATGGCAAGCGACTCAAAAATGACATCGGTCTGTGATTTACAGCAAGTAGGCATCTAAATGCAACGAAATGAACATGCTACAGCAACCAAACATGACAACAAAATACATGGCAGGGATGCACACAAGATGCTTAACAAAAGTCTAGCACTGAGCTACGGCCAAATTCATCCATTAACAGGTTCAAACAAGCATGGCAAAAATGCATATGGCAAACAGATCTCAGACTTAGTGAAATCAACACTTGTCTGGAATTTCAGATCAGGTAGCCCTCTTCGGAGCAACAAAACTATATGCTACAGGACCTGAACATGGCAAAGTAAAGCATGGCATGGAGCTACTCAAAGAGCTTAACAAAAGTCCCTTAGTGACCTTGAGCCAAAAGGGATCAGAAAATACAATTACAAGCATGTGAACATAGCAAAAACATAATCAGTTTTCAGACTCGAGGAAAACTGGAGCAAGCTGAAATATAACTCAAGTAGGCATGTTTACGAGCTCGATGCACTCACTACGGTGCAAGTCATGGCAAGACAAGCATACACCCATCAAGAAGGCACAAAATTCAATCTATACATGGCAAGAACAATAGCATAGCATGCACGGATCAACCACAACATCACCGGCAAAATTGCAAACAAGTTGACAATCTGCCCAGATTCACAAAGTAGCAAAAGTAGAGCTCGATTGACTCAAGCTAGGGTGCTCCATAATTGCAAACAAAGACATGGATGGATAGAGCACTACAATATTAACAAAACATCCTTACTGATCATCCTCAAAAGAGGCACGTATCACTAGGAAACAACATGAACATATGACAACATGAGATAAACAGCTCCAGGACTTGGTGAAATCACTAAGTCCCTGAAAACAGAATTAGCAAGTGCACCACTTTGCAAGCTTGCACAAGTCACCACACACATCACAAAAATACATGGGTTGCACCTCTGGAAAGAT
>NC_041384.1:653046042-653179490 GCF_002162155.2 Triticum dicoccoides | reverse complement strand
GCGAGGCGGCGCGGGAAGCGGGCCGCGGGGGCGGGCCGTGGGCTTCCCAGGCCGCGCGGTGGGAGGCGGCGGCGAGGCCACGTGGCAACGCGCGACTGGTGCGGGGGCGGCGGTGCGGAGTGTCCGGCGCGGGCGGACAATGTACGGCGCGTCGGAGGGGATTTTTAGGGTTTCGGAGGTAGGAGGATATCCAAAAATCGGGGGGTGTTTAAATAGGCATAGAGGGAGCTAGGAGAGTCCAAATGAGGTGCGGTTTTCGGCCACGCGATCGTGATCGAATGCTCTTGATGATGGAGCAGTGTTAGGTGGGTTTTGGGCCAAATTGGAGGGGTGTTGGGCTGCAACACACACGAGGCCTTTTCGGTCCCTCGGTTAACCGTTGGAGTATCAAACGAAGTCCAAATGACACAAAACTTGACAGGCGGTCTACCGGTAGTAAACCAAGGCCGCTTGGCAAGTCTCTGTCCAATCCGGAAATGTTTAATTCCCACACACGAAAGAAAGCTAGAAATGGCCACCGGAGGAGAACGAAGCGCCGGAATGCAAAACGGACAACGGGGAAAAAGCTCGATTGCAAGAGACGAACACGTATGCGAATGCAATGCACATGATGACATGATATGAGATGCATGACAACGACAACAACACACTGAGACAAAGAACCGAACCCGATGGAATAAAATAACTTAACGCCGGAAACGGCAAGGGTTGGAGTACAAATTGGGAAAGTTACATCCGGGGTGTTACATAGTACAAGAGTAGATCTACCACGAGATCGGAGAGGCTAAACCCTAGAAGCTAGCCTATGGTATGATTGTTGTTGTCTATGTTGTCCTACGGACTAAAACCTCTCCGGTTTATATAGACACCGGAGAGGGTTAGGGTTACACAAAGTCGGTTACAATGGTAGGAGATCTACATATCCGTATCGCCAAGCTTGCCTTCCACGCCAAGGAAAGTCCCTTACAGACACGGGACGGAGTCTTTAATCTTGTATCTTCATAGTCCAGGAGTCCGGCTAAAGGTATAGTCTGGCTATCCGAACACCCCCTAATCCTGGACTCCCTCAGTAGCCCCTGAACCAGGCTTCAATGACGACGAGTCCGGCGCGCATATTGTCTTCGGCATTGCAAGGTGGGTTCCTCCTCCAAGTACTTCATAGAAGATTTTGAACACAAAGATAGTGTCCGGCTCTGCAAAATAAGTTTCCACATATTGCCATAGAGAGAATAATATTTACACCAATCTAATCTACTAACGTATTCCGTAGTGTGACACACCACGGCCAAGCCTTTATCCGAGTCGTTTCATTATCTCACCTCAGCGCGTCATGCGAGGCGCTTTCCTTGGCACGTCTTGTTAAAGCAGAGATTGTGTCCCCTTATTCCGGGATTCTCATCAATACGGGCGTGGGTAACCCAACCGTGCCATTGATTACGGCGCTTGGAGATAAGCGAGTTTTACCAGGCTAGTGGGGACACGTAGTTGCGTCCACCCATATAAGGGTATAAGGATCCACCTTTTTACCTACGCCTTCTTCCTCCTTCGCCTATCCATTCTTGCGCACTCGAGCTCCAGCGCCCAAGTCCGCACTCCCCACCTCAACCTTCTCTAGCCATGTGCAGAACGGGAGGCAAGTGGATGGTCTCCTCCGTCACGGAGGGACACATCAAAAAGCTGAGGAAGGCCGGATACCTGTCTAACGACATCGCGTACCGGCTTCCCAAAAATGGGCAGCTCATCCCCACCCCTAGGCCCCATGAGAGGGTGGTGTTCCTCCCCCATTTCCTCCGCGGACTGGGCTTCCCTCTCCACCCATTTGTCCGGGGGCTCATGTTCTACTACGGCCTGGATTTCCATGATCTGGCCCCGAACTTTGTCCTCAACATCTCGGCGTTTATCGTCATGTGCGAGGCTTTCCTCCGCATCCGCCCCCATTTCGGCCTATGGCTCAAGACTTTCAATGTCAAGCCAAAGGTGGTGCGCGGCAACCAGGCAGAGTGCGGAGGCGCCATGGTGGGCAAGATGGCCAACGTCCTATGGCTCGAGGGCTCCTTTGTGGAGACCCTGAAGGGGTGGCAATCGGGGTGGTTTACATCACCGAGCCGCGCGACGCCAAATGGGTCGCACCCCCCGAGTTTCGATCCGGACCCCCTACGCGGCTCACCTCCTGGAAGGAGACGGGCCTGTCGTGGGGTAAGAAAGGAGAGCTGACCGGACTCCAAACATGCATCCAAACCCTGGTGGACAAGAAGCTCAAACTTGTCAACGTAGTCCAGGTTATGCTCATCCGCCTGATCCTCCCGTGTTAACAACGGGCTTTCAACTTGTGGGAGTTCGACCCGGCGTGGCACCAAACTCTGAGCAGGCTCTTCGACATGACGTACGAAGATGCCTGGAAGGTTCTTTTCAAGGGTGTCGAGGCCCCCGCATCCGCTACCGAGGATCGCGGATTCAGTACGCAGCGTCACGCTCATGCGGTAAGCTGTTTTTTCCTTTTACAGGGTATTAGTTTTTCATAGTTTGACTCCATGTGGGATCTAATCTCCCTTACCTTTGACAGGATTGGCAGGTGACATCCGGACAGATCAACTGTCCGGCTCCTTTGCCCGAAGGCCCAGCGGACGCTCGCTTGGCGAAGCTGCTGGTTCCGGCACCCTATGTGGTGCCGGAGAAGAAGGCCGCAAAAAAGGCCACGGGGACTCGAAAGAGTACCCGGTGCCAGGAGGTGTCGGATCCATCATCCGACGGTTCTGAGGCGCATTCCTCCTGTGAAGACGAGGAGGAAGAAGAAGAGACCTCTCCCCCTCTAGTGGGAGGAGAGAAGAAAAGGAAGGCCGCCCTCTCTGGGGAGGCCGGGGGGTCCAAGAAGGGGAAAACCCTTCCTCCGGACTACTCCACTGACGCCGACGACGGCGGAGAGGAGTGGCAGCCCAGGGCCAAGCCCCTGGCAAAATCGTAAGTATCCGGATACCAGAGTAATTCATAGTATTCGTTTATTGCACAGCTTTCCCTTACGTCGAATATGTTTATGCAGCCCACCCAAAGACCGGCTCGACGCGTCGTCGAGCGGTTCACTGGACTCGTCGAATGTGAACTCGCTTCTGACGGCTTCCTCCCCCCGCCCTACGGACGACACCGAAGTTTTGTCCCAACAGGTTCCAAGCCGGGAGGAGGTGGTCCTGGAGGCGCCGCAAGGCGACCTCCCGGACTCCAGGAGTAAAGGGGATGAAACCCCCCAGGGCTCCAAGTCCGGCTCTAGGCCGGACACCGCTCCGGAACCTTCAAAGGTTCCAGAGTCCGGCGGGGGACATCCTTCCAAGAGGAGCAAGCCCACCGTGCCGGTGGCCCCCGTCCAACCGGAGGCGCCGGACAATCTGTTGGAGGTGCTCCAAGGCGCCTCCATCGACGAGGAGCACCGCACCATTATGAGTGCGGTGGTCCAGAAGGTTCAGTCCGCCAAGATCGGACTGACTGAAGCTTGTACTAGCCTTTTAATAGGCTTTGAGGTAAGTAAAGAATGTGTAAATAATATTACCGCATAGACAGTAGCCCCTGATGCTCTGTTTGGCGTTCGGGAAGAAAAGCCGAATAGAGGATCAAATAAAATTCACAGGAGTCTAACAAAAATGAGTCAATATGTGTATGCAGGCTTCTCTGCTTGCGTCCGCCGCACTGACTGCGGAAGTGGACACGCTGAAGCAGAACCTCGAGCGGTCCGAGCAAGAGCTCGGGCGTGCCAAGAAGCAGCTCGAGGACAATGAAGGTAAGAAATACCTTGTTTTTAAATATATATAAAAAGGTGCAATTGCAAAAAATGACAGGATTATCATGGCAACTGTAGGGGCCACGTCTGAGGTGGCGGCCCTTAAGCAAGCGCTGGTCGAGGCCAAGAAGAGGGCGGCCTCAGAGCGCACCGAGCGGGAGAAGTATGAGGCCGAGGTTGGCAAGGTACGGCAAGAGCTCTAGGATCTCATGGAAAAACATGAGAGTTTGGAGCTTGACTCAAAGACGTGAGCGTCCGAGCTCGCGGTGGCTATTAAAAATGCCAAGTCTGCCAAGGCCAAATCCCAGAAGACCCTCCAGGAGTTGGATGAGGTGAAGAAGATAGCGGCGGGTAAGGCATTCTTTATGCAAAGCAAACACATAAACATGAGTTACTTGTTACTTACCGGAATCCGGAGCTCTCCAGGAGCGTTCACAGATCTTCCCCGGAGTGTGTCCGATGCTGCCGCATTCTATCGAGCCGAGGAGGGCAGCTCGATAGAGAAGGTGTTCTGGTCTCAGTATGCTGAGGCCGGACACCCCGTGCCCCTGAGCGACCAGCTGAAGCAACTAGTCGAGCTCCACAAGGCGGCTGAACAGGCCATGAAGGGCCTCATTGTTCGGCTGTGGCCTGGAGGGGCTCTGCCTGGGAGCTATTTCAGGCTGGTGCGGCGGCTGGTGGAGGCCTGTCCAAGGCTCGAAGTCATCAAGCGCTCCGTCTGCATTGAAGGTGCCCGTAGGGCCCTTGCCCGTCCTAAGGTGCACTGGGGCAAGCTGGATGCTGAGAAGCTTGTGAAGGACGGGCCACCGCCGGGGAAAGAGCATCGCAAGCCTGAGAATTACTATAAGGATGTTCTGAAGGGTGCCTGCCTTGTGGCGGATGAATGTTCTAGGGATGTAATTTTTGAGTGAAACTTGCTCATTTTGTCCTGTGCGCTGAAAACTTGTTCATATGCGCTAAGCAATGCTGTTGGAATTTAAAATATTACCTTCTGTGCGGCTGTTTATCAATTCTGAGAGATGGCGGGTCGTCGGCTTCTGCCCCCGTGCCGCTAGTGCTGGGGTGTTCGGGGATAAACCTGAGTGCTCTTTTTCCCATGTTTGGGTCCTTCGAGGGAGGCGCTCAGCCCAACGAACAAGGCAATCGGACTATAATGCGTGAACACTCTCACTTAGCCATAGAATTCTATAATTTTAAATTTCGGCGAAGCCCCTGGTATTCGGAAGAACGAGTTCGGGGCGCTATCTACGCCTTGGCCGAACAGAGCCGGCTCCTCACCCTAAGCGGCATAAGTCTTTAGGGACTCGAAAAACCTCTCGAACAGCGACCAGCTCCCGCTTCATCATGACAGTTAGTTTTAGCTTTCTCCACTGAGGTGCTCGACCCAGCTCAACTGGGGCACAATCGCAGTGGTTCTCCTAGTTCTACCTTAGCCGATATAGCGGAACGTAAGGCACCAAAACATAGGAGCCGGGCAAACCCAACTATTGACCCAAGACATGATTCGGAGCCGATGCATATAATGCTATAAGTTCGGGGTGCCGCACTTGTTAAAGTGTTCCGACTTCTCACACCATATTGAGGGGTACTAAAGCCCCTGGCGTATTTTGGCCGTACCAACGTGTACGGGTGCAACATGTCATTAAGGAACATATATAAAGAAAAAAGGTAATGCAAAAATAGACGAAAGCTATGCATTGTTTATTAAAAAGGGTTGTGATCAAAGCAGAATGATACTAATAATGCAATAAGTGAAAGGTTGGACTAGTTAACATGTCCGTTCCAGGGGCAAGCTACGGAATAGTATCCGGAACAGGTATACTGCTCGTGATTGAGACCACCTGGGAGTTTCGTAATGCGGCGTGGCTTGTCTGCTTCCCTGGTTCTTGCATCATTTGTGTGGCAATTGAACTGCCGAACAGGCCTTCCGAAGGATGGAGTCCTGAAAGTAAGAGAAAAATAAAAAATCGGCAGCCCCTGGTACGGTTTAAGCCGTGTTTCGGGCGTGCCGTGATGGTGCCCCTCCCCCTGTACCCATGGTATCTCTAGAGCGTAGTTATGTACGCGAAGTACTGGCGTCACCTTTTTTGCGAGGGTTGGAGTTGGGGCCACATTGCTACACCTGCTCGGATCATGCCAGGCGGTCTTGTTGTAGGTTACTCCGGGCGTGCTTGACGGTGTCCGGTCGTTTAGTGGCCGGACTGGAGAACTGCCTGGAGAGGCTGCTTTGTACTTCCGCTGCAAGGGCCGCCGTGTGCTCCTCCATTCGGAGGGAGCGTTCGGTGTTTCCATTGACCGTCATTACTCCTCGAGGGCCTGGCATCTTGAGCTTAAGGTATGCGTAGTGCGGTACCGCATTGAACTTGGCGAATGCGGTTCGCCCGAGCAGTGTGTGATAACCACTGCGGAACGGGACTATGTCGAAGATTAACTCCTCGCTTCGAAAATTATCCGGAGATCCGAAGACCACTTCAAGTGTGACTGAGCCTGTACAGTTGGCCTCTACACCTGGTATTACGCCTTTAAAGGTCGTTTTGGTGGGCTTAATCCTCGAGGGATCTATGCCCATTTTCCGCACTGTATCCTGGTAAAGCAGGTTCAGGCTGCTGTCGCCGTCCATAAGGACTCTAGTGAGATGAAATCCGTCAATAATTGGGTCTAGAACCAATGCGGCGAATCCGCCATGACGGATGCTAGTGGGATGGTCCCTTCGATCAAAGGTGATCGGGCAGGAGGACCATGGGTTGAACTTTGGGGCGACTGGCTCTACCACGTATACGTCCCTTAACGTGCGCTTCCGCTCCCTTTTGGGGACGTGGGTTGCGTATATCATGTTCACCGTCCGCACTTGTGCGGGAAAACCCTTCTGTCCATTGTTGTTCGGCGGCCGAGGCTCCTCGTCGTCATCGCTATGCAGCCCCTTGTCTTCATTTTTGGCGTTTAACTTTCCTGTCTGCTTGAACACCCAACGATCCCTGTTGGTGTGATTGGCCGGCTTTTCGGGGGTGCCATGTATCTGGCACAAGCGGTCGAGTATTTGGTCCAAACTGGACGGGCCCCTAGGATTCCTTTTGAATGGCTTTTTCCGCTGACCGGATTTAGAGCCTCTGAATCCGGCATTAACCGTCGTATCCTCAGCATTGTTGTTGTTAATGCGGCGCTTCTGCTTGTTGCGATGCGACCTGCCACTACTGTCCCTGGTGTCCGAATTACCAGGGTTCTTGGTCATATTGTTGCTACGAGCAAGCCAGCTGTCTTCTCCCGCACAAAAGCAGGTCATGAGTGTCGTGAGTGCTGCCATAGATTTCGGCTTTTCCTGTCCAAGGTGCCGGGCCAGCCACTCGTCACAGATATTGTGCTTGAAGGCTGCTAGGGCCTCGGCGTCAGGATAGTCGACTATTTGATTTTTCTTTGTTAGGAACCGTGTCCAGAATTGCCTGGCCGATTCCTCTAGCTGCTGAATTATGTGACTTAGGTCATCGGCGTCTAGGGGTCGCACATAAGTGCCCTGGAAATTGTCAAGGAATGCGGCTTCTAGGTCCTCCCAACAACTGATTGATCCTGTTGGCAAGCTGTTAAGCCAATGTCGAGCTGGTCCTTTAAGCTTGAGTGGGAGGTATTTGATGGCGCGGAAATCGTCGCCGCGGGCCATGTGGATATGAAGGAGATAATCCTCGATCCATACCGCAGGATCTGTTGTGCCATCATATGATTCGATATTTACGGGTTTGAAACCCTCGGGGATTTGATGATCCATTATTTCGTCTGTGAAGCATAGTGGGTGTGCGGCGCCTCTGTACTGGGCTATATCACGACGTAGCTCCAATGAGCTTTGTCTATTGTGTCCGGCCCTGCCGAATTTGTGGCCGGCGTGACGGTTACCGTCTCGAGCCGTGGGGCGCCCATGCGATCCGTAGATCGATCTTGTTTGCCTTGCCTTGTCCTCCAACATATCTCGTAAGTCCGGTGCATATTGCCGTGCCTTGGTACGGGGTGCGGCTTGAGTGGAGGGCCGAGAGGCCTCTCTGTCGCGGCCACGAGGTGGCCGGTCGGCCGCATCAAGTGCTTCCTCCTCTAATCGGGGTAGCAACCTGCGCTTTGGGTAGCTCTTGGAGGGGCGTTCGAGTTTATGCTCTTCGGCCGCGAGGACTTCAGTCCATCTGTCGACTAGTAAATCTTGATCAGCTCTAAGCTATTGTTGTTTTTTCTTGAGGCTTCTTGCCATGGCCATAAGCCTGCATTGAAAACGCTCTTGCTCGAGGGGATCCTCTGGCACAACAAATTCGTCGTCGTCGAGGCTTGCCTCGTCTTTGGAGGGAGGCATATAATTATCGTCCTCGACCTCTCTGTCTGCCGCTCTCTCATGACAGCTGGTTTCTCCATCCTCCTGTGCTAAAACTTGCTGGAGGGGGTTTTCTTTGGTGCTTTCCGGAGTATTATTATCTCCCGTGCTGGAATCACCGTATTTGTTTTGGCGGGATTTTGAGCGGTGCCGCTGACGCCGGCGCTTAGGCTATTTCTTGGAGGGGTCGTCCTCCGCTGTTCCATCGCCATCTCCTTCTTTTGGGGTGTCCATATGACGAGGTGGCTTTCCAGGGCCTAGTAGGCACTGGTTCTTCATCATCTCCTTCATCGGCGTCCATACCGTCGATGTCTTTGGAGTCGAAGTCGAGCATGTCGGTTAAGTCGTCGATAGTGGCTACAAAGTGGGTGGTGGGTGGGCTTTGAATTTCTTCATCGTCCGTACCCCAACCTTGCTGACCGTAGTCCGGCCAGGGCTCTCCTGATAAAGAGAGAGACTTCAGTGTCTTCAGGATATCGCCGAAAGGCGAGTGCTGAAAGATGTCCGCAGTAGTAAACTCCATGATCGGCGCCCAGTCGGATTCGATCGGCAGGGGCGCGGAGGGTTCGAAGTCCGGAGAGGAGTCCGGCTCCTTGGAGTCACGAGTCTCGCGGAGTACGGGGCTGGTGTTCGGCTCAATCGCCGTTGGGTTCGCAGCCCCCGAGGTGGCGTCCAACCGCCCATCCTCGATCGACGCAGTTGGCTCCGAATTAAGGGTCGAAGCTGATGCGGGTGCAGCCTCCAGGGCACTGTTCGGCGGCAGAGCTAGATCATGCTCGTTGGGACAGTGCGGCGCGCTCGGCAGTGGCTCGAATCCATCGAAGATCAAGTCCCCGCGGATGTCAGCCGTGTAGTTTAAACTTCCAAATCTGACCTAACAGCCAGGGGCGTAGCTTTCGATCTACTCCAGACGGCCAAGTGAATTGGCCCGCAGTGCAAAGCCGCCGAAGACGAAGATCTGTCCGGGAAGGAAGGTCTCACCCTGGACTGCATTGCTATTGATGATCGTAGGAGTCATCGAGCCTGACGGCGACGACACAGAGGAACTCTCAATGAAAGCATCAATGTCGGTGTCAAAACCGGCGGATCTCGGGTAGGGGGTCCCGAACTGTGCGTCTAGGCCGGATGGTAACAGGAGGCAAGGGACACGAAGTTTTACCCAGGTTCGGGCCCTCTCGATGGAGGTAAAACCCTACGTCCCGCTTGATTAATATTGATGATATGGGTAGTACAAGAGTACATCTACCACGAGATCGGAGAGGCTAAACCCTAGAAGCTAGCCTATGGTATGATTGTTGCTATCTATGTTGTCCTACGGACTAAAACCTCTCCGGTTTATATAGACACCGGAGAGGGTTAGGGTTACACAAAGTCGGTTACAATGGTAGGAGATCTACATATCCATATTGCCAAGCTTGCCTTCCACGCCAAGGAAAGTCCCTTCCGGACACGGGACGGAGTCTTTAATCTTGTATCTTCATAGTCCAGGAGTCCGGCTGAAGGTATAGTCCGGCTATCCGAACACCCCCTAATCCAGGACTCCCTCAGGGGGCTCGAACGAAACCGAGTCGGCACCCTCCGCATAAAACTTGCAATGCTAATAGCAAACATTTGATATATCTGCGTGGGCTAACTTTGTCTTTTTCATGATCATTTCCATGAACACTCGCCAAAAAACCTCCGCCCAACTTTGCCAAGTCGCCCGGGGCTTGGGGGCTACTGTCGGAGTAATTGGACACGGATACCCCGAAGACGGCGAGACAAGAATTCAAGACATCGGGGCTAGCAAAGCCCCTCAGTCCAACTACCTGGCCGGCGGCTGACTGCTGGCTGCTGATTGCTCCACCAGGCCGACTGCTGGCTGCCGACTGCTCCACTAGGCCGACTGCGGGCTGCCGACTGCTCCACCAGGCCGACTGCTGGCTGCCGACTGCTCCACCAGGCCAACTGCTGGCTACCGACTGCTCCACCAGGCCGACTGCTGGCTGCCGACTGCTCCACCAGACCGACTGCTGGCTGCTGACTCCTCCACCAGGCCGACTGCTGGCTGCCGACTACTCCACCAGGCCGACTGTTGGCTGCCGACTCCTCCACCAGGCCGACTGCTGGCTGCCGACTCCTCCACCAGGACGACTGCCCGAAGTCAACTGCAGCCGGATGCGACCCCGACGTGACGGCCGTACCCGGCACTGTTCACGTGACACCCCGGCCATCATGTACAGTGTCCCTTGTCCCTGGGCATTATTTATGAAGTAACCCAGGGGACAAGGATGACACCCCACCATGCCACTAGCTAGCTAGCTACCATGCCTACATGGCTTACATGCTAAGCTAGCTCCCACTATATATAGCTAGCCATCCACCCATCCTCACACACACGTATGAGCATCACACTCCCACGGCCACACATGGCCAGGCACATGTGCCACACTAGCTAGCTAGCTCTCATTGCTACTGATCTCAGATACAACTCCAGGAGCACTTTGTACTGCCTGATGTACACCCCAGATATATACTCAGACATGCAGGAGTAGGGGTGTTATCTCTCCGGAGAGCCCCGAACCTGGGTAAACTAGCGCATGCTACTCGCCTACCCGTCCCTTTATATTCCGGCAGCAGCCTTGCCCTCACACGAAGCCACCTTGTGGCATATGTCGTCTTGCACCCCCCGTGAGAATACCACGACAAGTCCTCTCAACAATAATAGCATAATTGGATCACATAACTATCCCTCAACATGCAACAAAGAGTCACTCCAAAGTCACTAATAGCGGAGAACAAACGAAGAGATTATGGTAGGGTATGAAACCACCTCAAAGTTATTCTTTCCAATCAATCTGTTGGGCTATTCCTATAAGTGTCACAAACAGCCCTAGATTTCGTACTAGAATAACAACTTAAGACACAAATCAACCAAAACCCTAATGTCACCTAGATACTCCAATGTCACCTCAAGTATCCGTGGGTATGATTATATGTTATGCATCACACAATCTCAGATTCATCTATTCAACCAACACATAGAACCTCAAAGAGTGCCCCAAAGTTTCTACCGGATAATCATGACGAAAACGCGTGCCAACCCCTATGCATAGGTTCATGGGCGGAACCCGCAAGTTGATCACCAAAACATACATCAAGTGAATCACATGGTATCCCATTGTCACCACAGATACGCACGGCAAGACATAAATCAAGTGTTCTCAAATCTTTAAAGACTCAATCCGATAAGATAACTTCAAAGGGGAAACTCAATCCATTACAAGAGAGTAGAGGGGGAAGAAACATCATAGGATCCAAACATAATAGCAAAGCTCGCGATACATCAAGATCGTATCATCTCAAGAACATGAGAGAGAGAGAGATCAAACACATAGCTACTGGTACATACCCTCAGCCCCGAGGGAGAACTACTCCCTCCTCATCATGGAGAGCATCAGGATGATGAAGATGGCCACCGGAGAGGGATTGCCCCCTCCGGCAGGGTGCCAGATCGGGTCTAGATTGGCTTTCGGTGGCTATGGATGCTTCTAGCGGCGGAACTCCCGATCTATTGTGCTCACAGATGTTTTTAGGGTATATGGAGATATATAGGCGGAAGAAGTACGTCAGGGGGGGGGGGCCACGAGGGGCTCACGAGGGTGGAGGGCGCGCCCAGGGGGTGGGCACGCCCCCTGCCTCGTGACCTCCTCGCAGATCCCTTGACGTGCACTCCAAGTCTTCTGGGCTTCTTTCCTTCCAAAAATGAGTTCCCTGAAGTTTCAGGTCAATTGGACTCCGTTTGGTTTTCCTTTTCTTCGAAACCCTAAAACAGGGTAAAAATAGAAACTGGCACTGGGCTCTGGCTTAATAGGTTAGTCCCAAAAATGATATAAAAGTGTATAATAAATCCCATACACATTCAAAACAGTACATAATATAGCATGGAGGAATCAAAAATTATAGATACGTTGGAGACGTATCATTGTTTAACATAAGAAATGTCTTCCAAAGAAAATAGTCCTGCTATCGGTTCCTTTCTTTGGGTTGTCATGCTAAGCATGATCATGAAACCTCAGCTCTAATGTAAGAGCAAAATATTGAGGATTTAGTTTGGGAGGCCACTTACTAGCCCCCGGTAGTGTTCGGCCACAGTCGAGGTCAAGCTGTAAACACTTCGGCCAATGTTATGAATGGCCCGTCATTTAACACTGTCATCGGATCGCTGACCAGTTTATGCTTATTGTGACAGTCAGTTTTCGGCTTTCTCCACCGAGGTGCTTAACCATGTGAGCCGGAAGCACAATCGCAGTGGTTCTCCCTTTGCACACCTAGCCGAACAAAGCGGAACGTAGGAGGCAAGCGCAGGAGCCGGGCAACCCAACTATTGACTGAAGACACAATTCGAAACCGATGCATATATAGCAATATCCGAGAATGTTTTTGCTGAATCTCTAAAGGTGTCTGGCGTTGCACTGTGAGACTTATGCTGAAAACACACAAATAGTTTGAAAGTGCCATAAGCTTGGAAAACCAAAAAACTTCAGTAAAAACTTGACGTCCGAACAGGATCAAGTGTCCGGTGCCAATCCAAAAATTGGAAGAAAAAAAATTGTGCTTCTATCGTGCTTTAACATGACACATCCAATCTCAAGACTTCACGCGGTTCAGCCTACGGCTTCAAGCTCCTCATCCCACAGGCGGAGTACTTCTCCGAGGTCAGTTTAGCAAACTAAACTCAAGCGGCTTTCAAAGAGAATACAGGCTATCCGGCTATTGACCATAAACTCGAGTCAAAAAAGGAGCGGTAGAAAAAGACTTTGCAACGACCAAGAAGAAAGCACATTGACTAAAACAGCTCATATAAATATTAAGAGCCCCCAAGTGACTTGGGTAAAAGAATTTTATGTATAATGATTGTATGTACCGAAGTACTTATATCATATATGTGTTCACCCGAACTTTAAATGTGTCTTAACTGACCGTCGGCTTCTCTCTTCGGCCAAGGGCCGAAAAGTGTCATGTACTCCACCTATCGAGAGTATCGACGGTGTTTCGGATGACCATGCAATCAGGCCATAAGGGTGTAACAGACAAAGCGTGCTCAGGGAACTTATGCTATATTACTCACGAAGTGTAAGAAGCATCTTCGAAGAAAATAGTACCCCCATCGATACCTTTCTTCAGTGCTCATTATTACTATGAGACTTGTGCAATAGATTTTTTATACTCATGAGTTCCGTTGTGTGCCGACCATGGTTGAAAACAATAAGAGCGCTAGCTTTCGGCTTCACCCAGTCTGAGGTTAGAACTCGGATGACCCGGTCGTGACAATCGCAGAGGTGCTCCCTTTACAACCTAGCCGAACAATCGAGAACGTAGGTGTAAACACAGGAGCGAGGCAACCCAACTTGAAAATCGCTTATGTCAATATGCCGCATATTGTGGCGTAATACACGAATAAGGAATGAAGCCGTACAAGTATAATCATATGCAAGAGGAAAAGCTCCATCAAGGGAGCCCCCAAATAAACGGGGTATTTGAATATGCCCGTCACAAACAAAGTTTTGATAAGGAACTTTGTCACAAACAACTTTGTGCCGAAAAGTATAATGCTTGGTCGAACCGAACAAAATTTAGAACTAAAAGTTTTTGAGCATGAAAACAACTTAGCTGGTTAATGTGCTCAGTGTTGATGATGTGATTCGGGCTTGTGGCGGGATGAAGATGCCCATTGATCTGTGATAGATCCGACAAGGTTCGTAGTCCTCGGCATGGCCGAGGTCCCAGCCCCCGGGCCCGAGGTGTCCGGGCAAGGAGATCGGCACTCTGGAGTAGTGACCACCTAACGCAGTCAAAATCGATTACCTACACACATAAAACAGTGCGGTCCAGGAAATAATATATATATATATATATATAATCCTTGCATAATTGCTTTACGAAAAAATAATTTATTTAAAGAAATGTGGCCTGGCGCCGAAGCCAATGTCGATGCAGGGCGTCAGCGTGACGCAGTGAAGGCGTGACAAAGCCTAAATTTGTAGGGCGGTCCGGGATCCGAATGCGGCGTTCGCCGAACTATGTACGGAAACCGATCGAACCACCACGCGACCATTTTTAATTTGGCCGCCATTTGATATACCTGTGTACAGATGATGGAACAAACCAGAGTAATAATTTCTTAAGAAAAATAAACCCAACAAGCAAAAATTGTTAGGATTAATAGCACCTGGTTTATTTGTTGTAGCATTCTGAAGAAAAGCGACTCCCAAAATCGGGAATCGATTCGCACACCCATTGCCTGATGGGCTATAGAGTGATGGCCTGGTGATGCTGGCAAAGGTTGGCTTGCCGAGGCGAAGCCCTCGGCCTAGCTAACGTGACGAAGCTGGTCGGCTGGTGACGCCGAAGTCACCGGAATATGTCGATGAAGAAATAGCCAGGTCCCCGGTCTGGCCGAGGTGACGGAGAAGGCTGGTGAGGAGTTGTTGTAGCTGCTATGTCAGCCGAGGTGTTGAAGTAGTTTGGCATGATGGACATTAGCTCCAAGAAGCAACAGTGCGGCCATGCCGACCCAGGTCGTAACTTGTGACGCGACCAATGCTGGTTTGATGAAGTGACCATGCGGCGATGTCGGTGTGCCTACTCTGTGTAATCCGTGGGACGGCGATGTTGGTGATGATTTATCCTTAGCGATTCCGAACTCCTATTCGGCTCGCCAAGGCAAGGATCCGAAGAAGTTGAGCTCAGCTTAAAAAGCAACAACAGGTCTAGCACAGGTCGTCAGTCGTGGAGCTATATTGCCGGACTGGTTTGACACCAGCGTGATGGCGAAGATTACCTCAGAGGAGGATTAAAATTTTATGGGCGCGTGTTAAAAACAACGCACAATACCTTAGAAGAAAATTCCTTTTAAAAAGGTTGTCAAATATCACGTTCATAAGGAAACATGAATTTGGGTCGGATCTGTATTCGCGCAGGAAACAGATCTGAAAAGTGACGCACTAATCGGAAGGTTCCCGGAGTTTGTACGGTCGGATCGAGCTGAAATTTTGAGGGGTGATAGATATGGGAATTCTGCAGCAGATGAACGGTTGGATCTTCCAAAGGACTTCCGAGCTAGGCTCTGGAGACCACGCCCTAAACTCGTCCAGATTCTCGTCTGGAATTGACAGGGCTCCGGTATATCGTAGATTGTCAGAGATTCCTCCATCGAAACTCGATGAAATTCTCCAGGTTTGTTGTAGACTTGATTCCACACAATTCCACCAAAGCGATCGTTAAAACGACAATCGAGGAGGCAGTGGCGGCGGATACGTTACGTGTTCACTGTCTAGAAAGATAGCACGGTCGCCCGAGGGCAATGTTGACGTTGAGCCCCCGAGCTTTATGGATGATTCCTCCATGATCTTGATAGAGATCGGAGTTGGTGTTGATGAAGGCCCTCGTCCGAACATGACGATCGGAGGTAGGACATAGTCCTCGGTCAAGCCAAGGTGACCAGTCGAGCCGGTGACGAAAATGTCGATGTCGTAGTTAATCTGCAGACGAGTCATCGATCCTTTTGCCGATTAGACAGCGGAACTGTCACAGCCCTAGCTAAGCCCTTGCCTGACTCTGCATAAGCATCCATGCATCATGTTTAAAGTTTATGAAATTTGAAATGGGGATGACCAAGCCCTAGCACCAAAGCAATGCAAATAGGTTCAACTTCAAAATATTTTCAAAGAACCCAAATTGGTTTGCAAAAATGTTCATGATTAATGGAAAAGGGTGAAAACCATATCCAGAGATGATGGATATTTTTCCAAGACATTTTTGGATTTTTGAATAAACCATATTGTATTTGAGTTGGAGCAAATAAATTCTATAAATATTTTTATTGCTCCAATAATCCTGGAATATTTTGTGGAGCTCTAGGATAAACCTTAATGCATCCACAATAATTCCTAGAGAGCTGCAAAAATAATTTGGTTAAGAAACCAAATTAAAACAAAATAGCAAAAATAGAAAACAGAAATAGGAAAAGCAGAGAGGAGAGAAACCTTACCTGGCGCTCACCTCTCAGCCTAGCCGGCCCAACACTGCAGCTGGCCGGCCCAGCCCGCCACCGCTACCCCCCTGTCGCCTTCCTCCTTTGCCAGGAGGACGGGCACGCGCCCAGCGCGCGCGGCCACGCGCCCCGGCCACCTCCTGCTTCTCCGGCCACCTCCTGCTACCCCGGCCCCTCCTAGACGACGCCACGGAGCGCCACGCAGCCCCTGGCTCTCTCTCACTCTCTCCCTCGCCTCATCCTCTCCTCTGCTCTCTCTCCCTCTCTGCCCGATCGGAGCTCGTCGCCACCGACGCCGTTCGCCGTCAGCTCCGGCCACCCCCGCACCTCCCGTTGGTCCCCCTAGATGCGCACGGGCATGGGCTACCTCCTGGTGCCCTTGGCGCGTCGATCCGTCGTCTCTGGCGCAACTCCGGCGAGCCACCGCCGCGTCTGGTCGTTGCCGGCGGCTAGAGGCCGGTGGATTAGCCCCGGTTGACCAGGGATTTGACCCCCCTGGGTCACTGACGTGTGGGCGCGTCCCCTGCTAACTTTTGGTTAAGTTAATAACTAATTTTATTTAAGCCACTGACTCACTGACATGCGGGCCCCGCCCAGCTAACCAAGTTAGTTAGGGTTAATTTTAATTAGGTTAGTTAGTCCAGACACTGACACGCGGGGCCCACAGGTCAGTTTGACCTGGACGGCGCCCGTTGACCTGCTGACGTCACTATGAGGTCATGCTGACGCAATAATTCCTTTCTGGAATTTAAATAAATCTTAAATGATTTAATAATTTCAGAAAATGCCTAAAACTTCTAAAATTCATAGAAATTCAACCTAACTCCAAATTAAATAATTTATATATGAAAAATTATCAGAAAAATTCAAGGAATCCATCTGTACCATTTTCATGCATGTTAGAACAACTTATAGCTGCTGTTTAGCACAAATCAATTAAATGGCATTCGGATAATCACATATGGAGTTTGAGTTTGAATCTTGGATTCAAACCAACTTCATTTAATCTGGTTTTAGTTGCATTAGCACAAAACACAGCATATTGTCATGTCACATTCATGCATCATGTTGTGCATTGCATTTGATTGTGTTTTTCCTCAGTTGCCGGTGATTGTCCCCTCTCGATAGATGTGTACCGATGATGTGATCGATGACACCGATGAAGAGCTATATTATCTTCAGAAGTGCCAGGCAAGCAAAACCCCCTTGTTCATTCCGATAAAATCCCACTCTCTCGCTCCTGCTCTCTTTTACTGCATTAGGACAACAACGATTCATCTGTTACTTGTTGCGGTAGCTGAACCCCTTTATCCTTTGCATGACCTGTCATTGCCACAGTAAATAGATGAAACCCACTAGCATGAGTAGGAGTTGTTTGAGCCCTGATGTGCCTACTCTTTCATGCTCGTTTGTCATGCCTGCTACTGCTTAGAGTTGAGTCAGGTCTGATTCATCGGGGATGAATCAGAGGTGTGTGAACATGTCCTACTGTGTGTGAGCTAAGTGTGTGAACACGATTTGGTAAAGGTAGCGGTGAGAGGCCATGTAAGAGTACATGGTGGGTTGTCACATTGCAGTCGTCCTCAGGAACTGAGTTCTGTGTTTGTGATCCATGATCAGTTACTACCACACATTGAGCTATGGGCGCTCCAAGCTCTCTCGACTTATTAATCAACTTGATCTCTGTCCAGGAGTTGCAACTAGTTTCTGGTGTTTGTAGGTAGTGTTAGTAGTCTACCAAGTGGCACCCGGTACAGGTGGGCTTGGGACAGACTAGGCATAGTGGCACGGTGTACCAAGCGTAGATCCACCCGTCGAGGTGGGCTTGGGAACCCTGCACACATCGTTTGGGGCCGTGAGCGACACCCCGGCCGGATCTCCTTGCGGATGGAACCCGAATAGGCGATAAACCTGGACTAGAGACTTGTTCGGTTAGTCAGGTCGTGGCCGACTCCCTCGCCCGGCTTCCGCTTGAAGGTTGCCGAGGTACATGACGTGTACAGGGTGGTAAGTGGCGAGAGCGTGTGTGAAGAAGTACACCCCTGCAGGGTTATCATTATCTATTCGAATAGCCGGATTCCTCGGATATGGAAACTTGGACCCCTTGCATAGTTCATAGACAAGTGAAAGTGGATACTCTAAAATACGCAAGATAAGTGTGAGTGCTATGGATGGCGTTCTCGTAGGGAGACGGGAGCGGATCCATAGTGGTGTATTGATATGGTGAATATGTGGACTCGTGTGCGCTACCTCAAAAGAGTTACTTGCAGTCGTAGTTCAGGTTAGCCACCGAGTCAAAGCTGGCTTGCTGCAGTTAAACCCCACCATCCCCTTTGTTGATAATGATGCATATGTAGATAGTTCTAATGTAAGTCTTGCTGGGTACATTTGTACTCACGTTTGCCTATTTTATGTTTTTGCAGAGAGACTTCAGTCTCGCTAGTAGTTCCGCGTGGTCTTCGACGTTTAGCTTGTTACCTCAGCTACGATCTTGTGCCCTCGGCAGGATCTGGTAGATAGTCAGGCTTCTCAGCCTCTTTCATTTATAGTTGTCTGTACTCAGACATGATAGCTTCCGTTTGTGTTTTGACTTGTATGCTCTGAATGTTGGGTCATGAGACCTATGTTTGTAATATCTCGCTCCTCGGAGCCTATTGAATTAAATACTTGAGTTGTAGAGTCATGTTGTGATGCCATGTTGTATTGCACATATTGAGCATATTGTGTGTATGTTATTGAAATGCTTGGTATGTGTGGGATCTGACTATCTAGTTGTTTATCCTTAGTAGCCTCTCTTACCGGGAAATGTCTCCTGGTGTTTCCACTGAGCCATGGTAGCTTGCTACTGCTCCGGAACACCTAGGCTGGCCGGCATGTGTCCTTCTTCATTCCTGTGTCTGTCCCTTCGGGGAAATGTCACGCGATGAATACCAGAGTCCTGTTAGCCCGCTACAGCCCGGTTCACCGGAGTCCTGCTAGCCCAGTGCTACAGCCTGGATTCACTCGCTGATGACTGACACGTTCGTTGCTGGGTCATGTATGCCTGTCCCTGTAAGTTAGTGCCACTTTGGGTTCACGACTAGCCATGTCAGCCCGGATTCTTTGTCATATGGATGCTAGCGACACTATCATATACGTGAGCCAAAAGGCGCAAACGGTCCCGGGCCAGGTAAGGTGGCACCCGTGGAATACCGTGCGTGAGGCCGCAAAGTGATATGATGTGTTACATGCTAGATCGGTGTGACTTATGATCGGGGTCCTGACAGCTTTGGTATCAGAGCCTGACTGCCTGTAGGATTACCAAGCCAAACTGGTCGAAGTTGAGTCTAGAAATCTTTAGTTATATAAGGGAATTGATTGTGGGATGGAACGTAAGGCTCTTTTTACTCCTTATACCTTATGCCCTTCTGATCTGAGTCATCTTATCTGTCCTACGGGGATTAAGGACTAGGCTATCTCTTCTTTCTATCAGGATCACGTGTTGCTAATCCGTAGACTTATAAGATTGTTGGATTTAAGCTTGAGTTCAGTTTCTACTACTTCTGTACGTTAACTGTTGATCTTGAAACCTTGATATTGTGCTTCCGAGTGGTTATGCCACCATTTTTGTGAATGTCTCAAATCTTTTCTGAGCATTTACAGTCGTTATGTTGTCCGAGTCATCCCAGGTTTCTAAATAGTCGGATGCATTTGCCAACCCCTTCCTCCTGTTTCCGATGTGCCTTTGGTCAGGTTAATCACACAAATCGGTTAGTTGAGGTACTCCGTTGCCTTAACATATATGTTGGAGTTATTATTATGACCCTAGGTGCCTTAGGGGATCATCTAGTGATCTAGCCATGATTTGTGTCCCAGTGTGATGATTCTGGCCTTTATTCTCGAAAGCATCCCGTGATGCCACTTAATAGTAGGTATTCTATTCCTGGGTTTTGAACCCGAGATTCACCCCACTTACTTCATGTTGATAGTAATTGCTAGCTCCCTTAGGTTATTAGTAACCTTTGCGATAGTCTTTGAGGTTCGTGGTATCTTCTTCTTCCAAATACCATGAACTACTTATGGCAGAAGTTCCTCGTTGAACTGAACAATCACAACCAGAGTGCTCTTGATGAGTTCTCCATTATATATTGTGGCTCTGCCCGTTCTACCTTTCTGCATAGGTTATCTGGAAGAAATATGTTGAACTTTGTTCGACATGCTAAACCATGCATCCACAACTCAGAAAATCATATGTTCCTTTGAGTTGTCCCTCTTTAGTTGTCTACTGACCTTCGTCTATCAATTGATAGTCAAGAGTATGTGTGCGTTCGTTTATCGATGCCTATTACTCTTGTGGTCCGTCAAGCCATTCTATCGCGGAATGACTAGGAGAAACAAACTCCAGTACCTCTTCCATATTAGGATTGGGTCAAAACAATTGTACTCCGCAGATCAAAATGCCAATCCAGCTTTTGCCCTGTTCTACCTTGGAGTATTACCATCTTTTATATCGGGATTATTGTAGGAATTGCACACCATCCTATGAACTCTTGGTACAGTGATACTTCTTGCCATCATTGTCATTCCTCGGTCCTCGTGTTGATGCAACCGGAATACCGACAAATGAATTGTGATGTGTGAAATCAATACTCCTAGCAACCTTGTTGCTTGGTAGTTAAATGGACAATAACCTCATTCTTAACGTGTTGGTTCTTGAATCATCATTCTAAGATTGATCGTGCTACCTTGTCCATCTTCCTGGTGCACATTTCGGTTGATGAGTTACGATTTTGTCAAGTCCTCGCTCATTTGATCATATCGTCTTGCCCTGAAAAGCAAGATTGTTCTCGAGCTTAGTAACATATCGGTGGTTCGTGATTTTCCGAATATCTTCTCGAAAGTATCACCAGGTTGTCACCTGACTGTTATGTTGAGCTCGTGATCAAGTTGGTTTTCCAATAAACCACTTTTTCTCCAAGAATCGGGGTTAGATATCCCTGAGCTAGTTGGTTAAGCTAGACAACAACTTGGAGAGTTGGAAGATAAAAGCTTGTCTGACTTAGTTCGTTCCAAAGGGATATTCTTGTGTAGTGTGTGTTGAAGAAAGATGATATCTTCATCGATTGGTCCCTGTGATCAGTTGCTGGATCTATTATCTTACCCAAACCTTTGATTGAGTATGGGCTATCGTCAAATCAAATCAGAACCAACGATGTTCGTAATGTTGTCTTACTCGTGGATTTTCCTCGAGCATACACCATTACATCTTTTGGTCTGACCAATGCTATCACCTTGTTCACCAAGTCGTGGAATTCCATCTTCATGGAAATCTCGATGATTTGTTGTTGAGCCCATCAACATCATTTTATCTTCTCCAAGATCTTGTTGGACAATAAGTTAGTGTTGGAAACTTTTGAAAGCATTTTCTTCATGCTAGCTCATGAAGTATTTGTTTGATGAAAGGAGTGACTTCCTCTTATACACGTGCATTTGGTGAAAGTTGCCGCCGTGAATTTGAGAAAGTTAGTTCTGCTTCCTCTGGAATCATCCCAAGTCAGTCATACACATGTGCGAAGTATTCTGTGGTTTGGAGACTTGCAACCTTCATTCTATATGTATCCCTAGCACACCAAGCCACTGATTGATTTGTTCAAGGAAAAGGAGTTGCTGTGCAAATACTAGTTCATGCACAAGATTCCTATATCCTCGATGATGGTTCCTACCAGAACTCGGTAGTGTTTTATTGTAAGACTACCATGTGATCATGTTTGTCTGAGGCAGCGTGTTCCCACATGTGTAGCAGAACCAGCTCATGTTTTGGAGCTTGCTATCATAGTTCATTTCCCGAGAATCTCGCAACGTTATCTCGTCGAATTGTGTTGCAAACTCTCATTTTCCTTCCTAGACTCGACGAGTCTGGAATATCCTGACACCAACCAGATCTGAATCTCAGGCAGATATGATGGTTGGAACATTTCCCAAGAACTATAATACTGGTCCCTCGATAACCGGTAAAGTGGATGTCATGGCCAACACACCATCCGGTAGACCTATTATTATAGTATCTTGTTTGAGGAAGTTGGCCACCTCCCCATAAGGACCTCGTAGGATTTACCCCCTAGCTATGCCTTATGATTTTAGTGTTTTCGAAGTACGACCTTTACCTGATGTTCTAGATACCAGACCATTTCAAGGAATGGGATACGCTAGTACATCAAGGAGAACATTAGAAGCGGAGTGCTAAATGTCTCCCGGTCGATCATCCAGATTTCGTCCCCTTTGCCTCGCTAAGGTGAAATATGAGAAAGTGTTATCCCCCTTTGCATCTGCATCGTCCATCGCTGGTCATCATGGTAGTATGTTGTGTTGTCAGCACCCTTGACATGGATGTTGGTAAAACCCTGATGATTATGGAAATGCTCAAGTTCTTGAGAGCACGCACAAGCGCTAGGTGTTATCATCGACACTAACTGGGATGCTCTCAGTTCCCTCGGCAATGCTATGACCTTTTCAAACAGTGAATTCACTCTCTATTGTTGGGTTCTTCCCCAGTTACCAGAATCATTCCCAGCATTTGCATTTTGTTCCCAGCTTGCACCACCAATGTGCCATTCTACCATGGGTCTCTTCCATTTCCGGTGGTAAGCAAATTCATCCATTACGTTGTCTTCAACAAGGTAATCCACATCATCCAAATCCGAGTATGCCATTCTACCGACCTCCTCCAAATGATTGATTGTGATTTGCCTTAAGCTGGTATAAAGAGTCTCAATGATCTCTATATCAAAGGTAATTCTTTTTGCCACTTAAGGTAATAATCTACGAATCACCCTCCTCCAGGATGTTTCGTCGTGGTATCATGGCAACTCAACTCCTCGCTACGTTGACAATCATTTACCACCTTCTTAAGTGTGGAATTGTTGTCCACCTAGTGAACCTTCGTCATCCGTTTCTTTCCACCCCTCTTGATGTGTATCTCGTGTCTCAACCCGAGAGATGGTTCTATGTCTCATTCGGTGAGTTGTTCGACCTTTGAGAAGATCGATCCTTCCAGAATCTTTCTTTCCCTCTCGTTGTCATGCTAGTTGGAGTTCTCAGAGCAAGACGACGGGACAATGATGGTGAACGAATCAACGTTCAATTGAAGTGCAACCTGGATCATGAAGATTGTGCTAGTTTGCGTTCCCCCCTTCACCTTACCCTACGCTTGAATCTCGGGACGAGATTTTTGTTTAGTGGGGGTGAGTTGTCACAGCCCTAGCTAAGCCCTTGCCTGACTCTGCATAAGCATCCATGCATCATGTTTAAAGTTTATGAAATTTGAAATGGGGATGACCAAGCCCTAGCACCAAAGCAATGCAAATAGGTTCAACTTCAAAATATTTTCAAAGAACCCAAATTGGTTTGCAAAAATGTTCATGATTAATGGAAAAGGGTGAAAACCATATCCAGAGATGATGGATATTTTTCCAAGACATTTTTGGATTTTTGAATAAACCATATTGTATTTGAGTTGGAGCAAATAAATTCTATAAATATTTTTATTGCTCCAATAATCCTGGAATATTTTGTGGAGCTCTAGGATAAACCTTAATGCATCCACAATAATTCCCAGAGAGCTGCAAAAATAATTTGGTTAAGAAACCAAATTAAAACAAAATAGCAAAAATAGAAAACAGAAATAGGAAAAGCAGAGAGGAGAGAAACCTTACCTGGCGCTCACCTCTCAGCCCAGCCGGCCCAGCACTGCAGCTGGCCGGCCCAGCCCGCCACCGCTACCCCCCTGTCGCCTTCCTCCTTTGCCAGGAGGACGGGCACGCGCCCGGCGTGCGCGGCCACGCGCCCCGGCCACCTCCTGCTTCTCCGGCCACCTCCTGCTTCCCCGGCCCCTCCTAGACGACGCCACGGAGCGCCACGCAGCCCCTGGCTCTCTCTCGCTCTCTCCCTCGCCTCATCCTCTCCTCTGCTCTCTCTCCCTCTCTGCCCGAGCGGAGCTCGTCGCCACCGATGCCGTTCGCTGGCAGCTCCGGCCACCCCCGCACCTCCCGTTGGTCCCCCTAGATGCGCACGGGCACGGGCTACCTCCTGGTGCCCTTGGCGCGTCGATCCGTCGTCTCTGGCGCAACTCCGGCGAGCCACCGCCGCGTCTGGTCGTTGTCGGCGGCTAGACGCCGGTGGATTAGCCCCGGTTGACCAGGGATTTGACCCCCCTGGGTCACTGACGTGTGGGCCCGTCCCCTGCTAACTTTTGGTTAAGTTAATAACTAATTTTATTTAAGCCACTGACTCACTGACATGCGGGCCCCGCCCGGCTAACCAAGTTAGTTAGGGTTAATTTTAATTAGGTTAGTTAGTCCAGACACCGACACGCGGGGCCCACAGGTCAGTTTGACCTAGACGGCGCCCGTTGACCTGCTGACGTCACTATGAGGTCATGCTGACGCAATAATTCCTTTCTGGAATTTAAATAAATCTTAAATGATTTAATAATTTCAGAAAATGCCTAAAACTTCTAAAATTCATAGAAATTCAACCGTAACTCCAAATTAAATAATTTATATATGAAAAATTATCAGAAAAATTCAAGGAATCCATCTGTACCATTTTCATGCATGTTAGAACAACTTATAGCTGCTGTTTAGCACAAATCAATTAAATGGCATTCGAATAATCACATATGGAGTTTGAGTTTGAATCTTGGATTCAAACCAACTTCATTTAATCTGGTTTTAGTTGCATTAGCACAAAACACAGCATATTGCCATGTCACATTCATGCATCATGTTGTGCATTGCATTTGATTGTGTTTTTCCTCAGTTGCCGGTGATTGTCCCCTCTCGATAGACGTGTACCGACGATGTGATCGATGACACCGATGAAGAGCTATATTATCTTCAGAAGTGCCAGGCAAGCAAAAACCCCTTGTTCATTCCGATAAAATCCCACTCTCTCGCTCCTGCTCTCTTTTACTGCATTAGGACAACAACGATTCATCTGTTACTTGTTGCGGTAGCTGAACTCCTTTATCCTTTGCATGACCTGTCATTGCCACAGTAAATAGATGAAACCCACTAGCATGAGTAGGAGTTGTTTGAGCCCTGATGTGCCTACTCTTTCATGCTTGTTTGTCATGCCTGCTACTGCTTAGAGTTGAGTCAGGTCTGATTCATCGGGGATGAATCAGAGGTGTGTGAACATGTCCTACTGTGTGTGAGCTAAGTGTGTGAACACGATTTGGTAAAGGTAGCGGTGAGAGGCCATGTAGGAGTACATGGTGGGTTGTCTCATTGCAGCCGTCCTCAGGAACTAAGTTCTGTGTTTGTGATCCATGATCAGTTACTACCACACATTGAGCTCTGGGCGCTCCAAGCTCTCTCGACTTATTAATCAACTTGATCTCTGTCCAGGAGTTGCAACTAGTTTCTGGTGTTTGTAGGTAGTGTTAGTAGTCTACCAAGTGGCACCCGATACAGGTGGGCTTGGGACAGACTAGGCACAGTGGCACGGTGTACCAAGCGTAGATCCACCCGTCGAGGTGGGCTTGGGAACCCTGCACACATCATTTGGGGCCGTGAGCGACACCCTGGCCGGATCTCCTTGCGGATGGAACCCGAATAGGCGATAAACCTGGACTAGAGACTTGTTCGGTTAGTCAGGTCGTGGCCGACTCCCTCGCCCGGCTTCCGCTTGAAGGTTGCCGAGGTACATGACGTGTACAGGGCGGTAAGTGGCGAGAGCGTGTGTGAAGAAGTACACCCATGCAGGGTTATCATTATCTATTCGAATAGCCGGATTCCTCGGATATGGAAACTTGGACCCCTTGCATAGTTCATAGACAAGTGAAAGTGGATACTCTAAAATACGCAAGATAAGTGTGAGTGCTATGGATGGCGTTCTCGTAGGGAGACGGGAGCGGATCCATAGTGGTGTATTGATATGGTGAATATGTGGACTCGTGTGCGCTACCTCAAAAGAGTTACTTGCAGTCGTAGTTCAGGTTAGCCACCGAGTCAAAGCTGGCTTGCTGCAGTTAAACCCCACCATCCCCTTTGTTGATAATGATGCATATGTAGATAGTTCTGATGTAAGTCTTGCTGGGTACATTTGTACTCACGTTTGCCTATTTTATGTTTTTGCAGAGAGACTTCAGTCTCGCTAGTAGTTCCGCGTGGTCTTCGACGTTTAGCTTGTTACCTCAGCTACGATCTTGTGCCCTCGGCAGGATCTGGTAGATAGTCAGGCTTCTCAGCCTCTTTCATTTATAGTTGTCTGTACTCAGACATGATAGCTTCCGTTTGTGTTTTGACTTGTATGCTCTGAATGTTGGGTCATGAGACCTATGTTTGTAATATCTCGCTCCTCGGAGCCTATTGAATTAAATACTTGAGTTGTAGAGTCATGTTGTGATGCCATGTTGTATTGCACATATTGAGCATATTGTGTGTATGTTATTGAAATGCTTGGTATGTGTGGGATCTGACTATCTAGTTGTTTATCCTTAGTAGCCTCTCTTACCGGGAAATGTCTCCTGGTGTTTCCACTGAGCCATGGTAGCTTGCTACTGCTCCGGAACACCTAGGCTAGCCGGCATGTGTCCTTCTTCGTTCATGTGTCTGTCCCTTCAGGGAAATGTCACGCGATGAATACCGGAGTCCTGTTAGCCCGCTACAGCCCGGTTCACCGGAGTCCTGCTAGCCCAGTGCTACAGCCTGGGTTCACTCGCTGATGACCGACACGTTCGTTGCTGGGTCATGTATGCCTGTCCCTGTAAGTTAGTGCCACTTTGGGTTCACGACTAGCCATGTCAGCCCGGATTCTTTGTCATATGGATGCTAGCGACACTATCATATACGTGAGCCAAAAGGCGCAAACGGTCCCGGGCCAGGTAAGGTGGCACCCGTGGAATACCGTGCGTGAGGCCGCAAAGTGATATGATGTGTTACATGTTAGATCGGTGTGACTTAGGATCGGGGTCCTGACAGGAACTCTCAATGAAAGCACCATTGTCGGTGTCAAAACCGGCAGATCTCGGGTAGGGGGTCCTGAACTATGCGTCTAAGGATCGATGGTAACAGGAGACAGGGGACACGGTGTTTACCCAGGTTCGGGCCCTCTTGATGGAGGTAATACCCTACGTCCTGCTTGATTGATATTGATGAATATGAGTGTTACAAGAGTTGATCTACCTCGAGATCATATGTTGTAGTCTAAACCCTACAACTATGATGAGTAATGTCATAATAATCTATTGACTAGCCTGGCCTCGACTTATATAACATACCAGAGGCCTAGGATAACAAGAGTCCTAGTCGAATACGTCGGTGGAGAGGAGTCCTTGTCTTGATCACCAAGTCTTGTGGAATCTTCCTCGTATATGTCTTCGGCTGTCCGAACTAGCCCAAATCAACTGATCGGGAGACAATGTGGTGAGTACCCCCTAGTCCAGGACACTGTCACCTCTCGAGAGAGTTTAGGGCTTGGCGGCGGCTCCGTATCGTAAAACGCGATGAATCCTTCTCCCTAGTTTTTTTCTCCCCGAAAGTGAATATATGGAGTCAGGGTTGAGGTCGATAGAGCGTCAGGGGGCCCACGAGGCAGGGAGCGCGCCCGGGGGGGTAGGGCGCGCCTCCCACCCTCGTGGACATGTGGAGGCCACCCTGACGTGGATCTTCCTTCCAATATATTTTATATATTCCAAAATAATTCTCCGTTGATTTTCAGGTCATTTCGAGAATTTTTATTTCTGCACAAAAATAACACCATGGGAATTCTGCTGAAAACAGCGTCAGTCCGGGTTAGTTCCATTCAAATCACGCAAGTTAGAGTCCAAAACAAGGGCAAAAGTGCTTGGAAAAGTAGATACGAAGTAGATGTATCAACTCCCCCAAGCTTAAACCTTTGCTTGTCCTCAACCAATTCAGTTGATAAACTGAAAGTGATAAAGAAAAACTTTTACAAACTTTGTTTGCTCTTGTTGTAAATATGTAAAGCCAGCATTCAAGTTTTCAACAAAGATTATGAACTAACCATATTCACAATAACATTTAGGTCTCATATTTACTCATATCAATGGCATAATCAACTAGTGAGTAATAATAATAAATCTCGGATGACAACACTTTCTCAAAACAATCATGATATGATATAATAAGATGGTATCTCTCTAGCCCTTTCTAAGACCGCAAAACATAAATGCAAAGCACCTTTAAAGATCAAGGACTAACTAGACATTGTAATTCATGGTAAAAGAGATCCAGTCAAGTCATACTCAATGTAAACTAACAGTAATGGATGCAAATGACAGTGGTGCTCTCCAACTGGTGCTTTTTAATAAGAGGATGATGACTCAATATAAAAGTAAATAGATAGGCCCTTCGCAGAGGGAAGCAGGGATTTGTAGAGGTGCCAGAGCTTGGTTTTGAAATAGATATCAATAATATTTTGAGCGGTATATTTTCATTGTCAACATAACAACCAGGAGATGGTGATATCTTCCATTCTACACACATTATAGGCGGTTCCCAAGCAGAATGGTAAAGTTTATACTCCCCCTCCACCAATAAGCATCAATCCATGGCTTGCTTGAAACAACGAGTGCCTCCAACTAACAATAGTCCAGGGGGAGTTTTGTTTGCAATTATTTTGATTTGATTTGCATAAAGCATGGGACTGGGCATCCCGGTGACCAGCCATTTTCTCGTGAGTGAGGAGCGGAGTCCACTCATCTTGAGAATAACCCGCCTAACATGGAAGATATGGACAGCCCTAGTTGATACATGAGCTATTCAAGCATACAAAACAGAATGTTTATTTGAAGGTTTAGAGTTTGGCACATACAAATTTATTTGGAATGACAGGTAGATACCGTATATAGGTAGGTATGGTGGACTCATATGGAATAACTTTGGGGTTTATGGAATTGGATGCACAAGAAGTATTCCCACTTAGTACATGTGAAGGCTAGCAAAAGACTGGGAAGCGACCAGTTAGGGAGCAACAACAGTCATGAACATGCATTAAAATTAATCAACACCGAATACAAGCATGAGTAGGATATAATGCACCATGAACATAAATATCGTAGAGGCTATGTTGATTTTGTTTCAACTACATGCGTGAACATGTGCCAAGTCAAGCCACTCGAATCGTTCAAAAGAGGATACCACCCTATCATACCACATCACAACCATTTTAATAGCATGTTGGCACGCAAGGTAAACCACTATAAACTCCTAGCTAATTAAGCATGGCATAAGCAACTATAATCTCTAATTGTCATTGCAAACATGCTTATTCATAATAGGCTGAATCGGGGCGATGAACTAATCATATTTACAAAGACAAGAGAGGTCGAGTTCATTCCAACTTTTCTCATCTCAATAAGTTCATCATATACTCATCATTATTGCCTTTCACTTGCACGACCGAATAGTGTGGATAATAATAATAGTGCACATGCATTGGACTAAGCTGGAATCTGCAAGCATTCAATTCAAGAGAGAAGACAAGGTAATATGGGCTCTTTGTTAGATCGACAATAATGCATATAAGAGCCACTTTAACATTTTCATTATGGTCTTCTCCTATCGACCCCCAAAGAACAAGAAAATAAATAGAACTATATACACGGGAAACCTCCCAACAAGCAAAAGAAGAACGAGAAATCTTTTTGGGTTTTCTTTTTAATTATTACTACTAGCATCGAAAGTAAACTAATTAAAAGCTACAACTAATTTTTTTTGTTTGTCTTAAGGTTTATTAAATACACAAGAAGAAAGCATAAAAAGGAAAACAAACTAGCATGGATGATACAGTGAAAAAGTATGAGTACCGACAACTAGAAATGAGTGTGTGAACATGAATGTAATGTCGGTGAGAAATACGTACTCCCCCAAGCTTAGGCTTTTGGCCTAAGTTGGTCTATGGCCACGGCTGGCCTGGTGGATATCCAAAGTTATAGCTGGGGTCGTACTGTGAAGAAGCCTCGGACTGCCACTGGTTGGCAATCACCTCCGGATCCCACTGATAATCAGACTGTCATGGAGGATCAAATTGTGGTTCCGGCTCTGGCTCTATAGTAGATGTAGGGTTCCAGTAGGCGTGAATGGCCTCCAACGGAACAAGGTACTTACCTGCAGATAAATCAAACAAGGAAGGAGCAGGTAGGGTAATAGTCTCAGGATGATTTTTACCAAATATTAATTTGTACTTAAGCGCCTTTTCCCTATTCTTAACAATGAAATCAAGTGCTACCATACTCTTATAATCTAAATAAACAGGAGGCAGCAACTTCTCTTCCTTCTCATAATGCCTAATAGGTATGTTAAACTGTGCAGCGAGGCGCGAGGCGAAGATACCTCCAAGGACGGGGCCCTTAGTATGGTTAAGATTTAACCGCTTTGCAACAATAGCGCCCATACCGAATGTGTCATCACGAAATAAGGCATGGCACAAAATAACAATATCAGGGGCACTAAGGTTGCCACAGTTTCCACACCCAATTAAGCATCTACTAGCAAATATAGCAAAGTAACATAGAACAGGAAAGTGTATGCGAGTAATACGTGCGTCAGAAACCTTCCTCATTTCCCCTACAGCAATGGTATCAATAAACCCATCCACATCGTCACGATGTGGTTCCTCTACGCTGCCCTCAAAAGGTATCAAACAAACCCGACAAAAATCACAAAGTGACATCTCCTTATGCTCATCATATAAATAAAATTCCACCGTAGGTGGTGAGCTCCTAGCATGGAAATGAAAGTTTTGCAAAAGATATTGGTGAGTAAGAGATACTGTTCGCGTTGGTCGTGGAGGAAAGCGGTGAGACCTGCATTCTCAGCCAATTCACAGAAATCATCATAAATGTCGGCTGCTCTCAAGAAATTATGACAGGGTCATTCACACGGCCGAACCTCCGCGGTGTGAGGGAGATTATATTTGGGCCTCTTATCCTCTTCATTTTGTTTATCATTCGAGCTTCGACTTGATGAGCCCCTCAAAAATCTCTTCATCCTTTTCTGAAATTTTCTGAAATTTTTAGTAACTTCAAAATAAAAGTGAACCAAACTCAACAAAATTGATAGCAACTACTCCTACAAGTGGCTAGATGCAATATCATGCATCAAAACTACTTTTGACCACATAAATTTGACATGCAAGCTCAAGAACAGGGTCACCTAAGCAGCAAAAATATGCAATGAATAAAGCACTAGAATAAAAACTAATTGGACCATTGGAGGAGTCACATACCAAGGAACAATCCCCAAAAGCAGTTTTGTGAGAGGTGCTTTGAGCAAGGAGATCGAAAATGGCAGCAAAATGAGCTTGGACTCGGGTTTGAGCTGGTTAGTGATGTTTGTGGGAGGAAGAAGGAGTGTGTGGTAGCTGGAATAAGTGGAGGGGAGCCACCGTGGGCCCACGAGGCAAGGGGGTGCGCCCAGGGGTTTAGGGCGCACCCTCCACCCTCGTGGCCAGGTGCTTGCTCCCCCTGCTGTGTTCTCAGTGCCAGATATTCTCAAATATTCTAGAAAAAATCATATTTAAATTTCAGGGCATTTGGAGAACTATTATTTTCGGGGTATTTTTTATTGCATGGATAATTCAGAAAACAGACAGAAATTACTATTTTTTCTTTATTTAATATAAATAACAAAAAGTAAAAAGAGGGTAGAGAGAGTTGTGTTTTCTAAATTCATCCATCTCATGTTCATCAAAAGGAATCCACTAACAAGGTTGATCAGGTCTTGTTAACAAACTCATTCCGAATAACATGGAACCGGAGAATTTTCGAATAACACTAGGTTACCTCAACAGGGATATGCACATCCCCAACAATAAGAATATCATATTTCTTCTTGACAGTAGGAAGAGGAAATTCAAAACCTCCAAACATAATCGATAGAATTTTTCCAATAGAGTTTATGCCATGAACTTGAGGTTGTTTCCTCGGAAAGTGTACCGTATGCTCATTGCCATTAACATGAAAAGTGACATTGCCTTTGGTGCAATCAATATAGCCCCTGCAGTATTCAAAAAGGGTCTTCCAAGAATAATAGACATACTATCGTCCTCGGGAATATCAAGAATAACAAAGTTCATTAAAATAGTAACATTTGCAACCACAACAGGCACATCCTCACAAATACCGATAGGTATAGCAGTTGATTTATCAGCCATTTGCAAAGATATTTCAGTAGGTGTCAACTTATTCAAATCAAGTCTACGATATAAAGAGAGAGGCATAACACTAACACCGGCTCCAAGATCACATAAAGCAGTTTTAACATAGTTTCTTTTAATGGAGCATGGTATAGTTGGTACTCCGAGATCTCCTAGTTTCTTAGGTATTCCACCTTTAAAAGTATAATTAGCAAGCATGGTGGAAATTTCAGCTTCCGGTATCTTTCTTTTATTTGTAACAATTTCTTTCATATACTTAGCATAAGGATTCATTTTGAGCATATCAGTCAAACGCATACGCAAGAAGATAGGTCTAATCATTTCAGCAAAGCGCTCAAAATCCTCATCATCCTTTTTCTTGGATGGTTTAGGAGGAAAAGGCATGGGTTTCTGAACCCATGGTTCTCTTTCTTTACCGTGCTTCCTAGCAACAAAGTCTCTCTTATCATAACATTGATTCTTTGATTGTGGGTTATCAAGATCAACAGCAGGTTCAATCTCTACATCATTATCATTGCTAGGTTGAGCATCAACATGAACATCATCATTAACATTATTATTAGGTTCATGTTCATTACCAGATTGTGTTTCAGCATCAGAAATAGAAATATCGTTAGGATTCTCAGGTGTGTCTACAACAGGTTCACTAGAAGCATGCAAAGTCCTATCATTTTTCTTTTTCTTCCTCTTAGAAGGACTAGGTTCATCAATATTAATTCTCTGAGAATCTTGCTCAATTCTCTTAGGATGGCCCTCAGGATACAAAGGTTCCTGAGTCATTTTACCACCTCTAGTCATAACTCTAACGGCATTATCATTTTTCTTACTATTCAATTCATTGAGCAAATCATTTTGAGCTTTGAGTACTTGTTCTGCTTGAGTGGTAACCATGTTTACTAATAAGTTTAAGTTCACCTTTAACATTAGCCATATAATCACCCAAGTTTTCAAGCATATCAGCATTGCGTGTTAGTTCCCTACCAAAATAAGCATTGAAGTTTTCTTGTTTAACCATAAAGTCATCAAACTCATCCAAGTATGGGCTAGCAAACTTAGTAAAAGGGATTTTTGTTTTATCATATCTATAGAGAGAATTTACCTTTACTACCTGTGTCGGGTTATCAAGACCATGTGTTTCTTCAATAGGTAATGAATTAAGACCATGTATTTCTTCAACAGGCGGTAAATTAAGACCATGTATTTCTTCAACAGGTGGTAAATTCTTAACATCTTCAGCTTTAATACCTTTTTCTTTCATAGATTTCTTTGCCTCTTGCATATCTTCAGGACCGAGAAATAGAATACCCCTCTTCTTCGGAGTTGGCTTAGGAGTTGATTCAGGAATTGGATCAAGAAGTGTCCAATTATTTTCATTAGTCAACATATTATTCAATATAATTTCAGTTTCATCTGGTGTTCTTTCCCTGAAAACACAACCAGCACAACTATCCAGGTGGTCTCTGGAAGCATCGGTTAGGCCATTATAAAAGATACCAAGTATTTCATTTTTCTTAAGAGGATGATCAGGCAAAGCATTAAGTAATTGGAGAAGCCTCCCCCAAGCTTGTGGGAGACTCTCTTCTTCAATTTGCACAAAATTATATATTTCCCTTAAAGCGGCTTGTTTCTTATGAGCAGGAAAATATTTAGCAGAGAAGTAATAAATCATATCCTGGGGACTACGCACACAACCAGGATCAAGAGAATTAAACCAAATCTTAGCATCACCCTTTAATGAGAACGTAAATAATTTAAGGATATAATAATAGCGAGTTTTCTCATTATTAGTGAATAGGGTGGCTATATCATTTAATTTAGTAAGATGTGTCACAACAGTTTCAGATTCATAGCCATAGAAAGGATCAGATTCAACTAAAGTAATTATCTCAGGATCAACAGAGAAATCATAATCCTTATCAGTAACAAAGATAGGTGAAGTAGCATAAGCAGGATCATATTTCCTTCTAGCATTCAAAGTTTTTTGTTTCAGCTTAGCTAATAATTTCTTAAGATCACTCCTATCATTGCAAGCAAGAAAATCTCTAGCAGTTTCTTCATCCATAACATAGCCCTCAGGCACAACAGGTAATTCATATCTAGGGGGAGAATCTTCATCATCACTTTCATCAATATTATTCGTTTCAATAATTTCATTCTCTCTAGCCCTAGCAAGTTGTTCATCAAGAAATTCACCAAGTGGCACAGTAGTATCAAGCATAGAAGTAGTTTCATCATAAGTATCATGCATAGTAGAAGTGGCATCATCAATAACATGCGACATATCAGAATGAATAGCAGGTGTAGGTGTCGCAAGCTTACTCAAAACAGAAGGTGAATCAAGTGCAGAGCTAGATGGCAGTTCCTTACCTCCCCTCGTAGTTGAGGGATAAATTTTTGTTTTAGCGTCTTTCAAATTCTTCATAGTGATAAGCAGATATAGATCCCAAGTGACTCAAAGAATAGGGCTATGTTTCCCGGCAACGGCGCCAGAAAATAGTCTTGATAACCCACAAGTATAGGGGATCGCAACAGTTTTTGAGGGTAGAGTATTCAACCTAAATTTATTGATTCGACACAAGGGGAGCCAAAGAATATTCTCAAGTATTAGCAGCTGAGTTGTCAATTCAACCACACCTGGAAACATAATATCTGCAGCAAAGTGTTTAGTAGCAAAGTAATATGATAGTAGTGGTAATGGTGGTAAAAGGTAACGGTAGCAAAAGTAATATTTTTGGTGTTTTGTAGTGATGATAACAATAGCAACTGAAAAGTAAATAAGCGAAGAACAATATATGGAAAGCTCATAGGCAATGGATCGGTGATGGAGAATTATGCCAGATGCGGTTCATCATGTAACAGTCATAACATAGGGTGACACAGAACTAACTCCAATTCATCAATGTAATGTAGGCATGTATTCCGAATATAGTCATATGTGCTTATGGAAAAGAACTTGCATGGCATCTTTTGTCCTACCCTCCCGTGGCAGCGGGGTCCTATTGGAAACTAAGGGATATTAAGGCCTCCTTTTAATAGAGTACTGGAACAAAGCATTAACACATAGTGAATACATGAACTCCTCAAACTACGGTCATCACCGGGAGTGGTCCCTGTTGGGGAATGTAGTAATTTCAAAAAAAAATCCTACGCACACGCAAGATCATGGTGATGCATAGCAACAAGAGGGGAGAGTGTTGTCTACGTACCCTCGTATACCGAAAGCGGAAGCGTTAGCACAACACGGTTGATGTAGTCGTACGACTTCACGATCCGACCGATCAAGTACCGAACGCACGGCACCTCCGAGTTCTGCACACGTTCAACTCGATGACGTCCCTCGGACTCCGATCCAGCCGAGTGTTGAGGGAGAGTTTTGTCAGCACAACGGCATGGTGACGATGATGATGTTCTACCGACACAGGGCTTCGTCTATGTACCGCTACGATATGACCGAGGTGGATTATGGTGGAGGGGGGCACCGCACACGGCTAAGAGATCAAGAGATCAATTGTTGTGTCTTTGGGGTGCCCCCTGCCGGAGGGGGCATCGCACACGCCTAAGAGATCAAGAGATCAATTGTTGTGTCTTTGGGGTGCCCCCTGCCCCCGTATATAAAGGAGTGGAGGAGGGGGAGGGCCGGCTGAAAGTGCGTTATATCGACTAGAGGGGGGTGAATAGGCGATTTTTATGAAAGTCTTCAAAACGTGGAAGTTTCGAAGACAAACGATAGAAATAAACCTATTACCATGCAGCGAAGGTAGACTACACTAGGCAAACCATAGTCAAGTATTCAATGAAGTGAAAGCACAATGACTAATAGCAGCAATGTAGTGAGGATCAGGTAGGAAGATATTATGAAGCCAAACAGAACACGCAGTCACTTAGTGAAGACAAAAGATAGTGCAATCATACAATGACTTCACAAGGACCAACAGTAAGTAAAGGGAAGGGAAGGATGAAACCAGTGACTCATTGAAGACAAGATTTGTTGGACCAGTTCCAGTTGCTGTGACAACTGTACGTCTGGTTAGGGCGGCTAGGTATTTAAACCTTAGGACACATAGTCCCGGACACCCAGTCCTGAACACGCAGCTCAGGACACCCAGTCCTCACCGTATTCCCCTTGAGCTAAGGTCACACAGACCTCGCCCAATCACTCTGGTAAGTCTTCAAGGTAGACACCCAAACCTTCATAGACTTCATTCACTGGCAATCCACAATGTCTCTTGGATGCTCAGAACGCGACGCCTAACCGGCTGGAGGATTCACAGTCCTCAAGTGTAATAAGTCTTCAGATCACACAGACAAGAAGACTTAAGTGATGCCTAACACTCTTTGGCTCTTGGTGATTAGGGCTTTATCCTTGCAAGGAATTCTCTCTCAAAGGCTTCGAGGTGGGTTGCTCTCAAAACAAAAGTCGTACTCTAACTCTCAGCAGCCAACCGTTTATGGTTGTAGGGGGTGGGCTATTTATAGCCACTAGGCAACCCGAACTGATTTGTCCGAAATGACCCTGGGTCACTAAGGAACTGACACGTGTTCCAACGGTCAGATTTCAAACTCACACGGCAACTTTACTTGGGCTACAAGTAAAGCTGACTTGTCCGACTCTGGACAAGATTTGCTCTCATAGTCTTCACTCGAAGACATAGGTTTTGGTTAAGCATCACTTCAGTCATTCTGACCGGTTGTCTTGGACCCCACTTAACAGTACGGTGGTTCCTATGACTCAACAAAGAAGAAACAGAACTACGAAAGATCTAAGTCTTCGAGCTCCATAGGCTTCATGATATGTCTTCTCTTGTCATAGTATTCAATGAGAATATCTTCATAAACCACCTTTGACATCAATGTCTTCATACATTTTTAGGGGTCATCTCTGGTAGGAGAACCGAATCAATGAGGGACTTCTACCTGTGTTATCCTGCAATTCTCACAAACACATTAGTCCCTCAACTAAGTTTGTCGTCAATACTCCAAAACCAACTAGGGGTGGCACTAGATGCACTTACAATCTCCCCCTTTTTGGTGATTGATGACAAACTAGTTGAAGTTTTCAACGGGGAATATAATATGTGAAATTGTAAGAGGATAGGGAATTGTCTTCATAAGCTGTGAGGGCTCCCCCTGAAGATGTGCATATAAGTAATTTGCTTTTGGAATGCAAATGCACATGGCAGGTTGTGCTTGTGGAGATCCTCTTCAACTTATGATGACAATCCACTATGCATGTGAAGGTATGTGAAGATAATGACATGCATAATGGAAAATGGACGTCTGCAAAATGATCTAAGTGCGGAATTTATCGTCGCACATGCGGAATTTATCATCGCATCACAAAGTGGCAAATAAGTAGTAGATGACCATCGAGTTTAAGTGTTACAACTCAAAGAACCAAATGTATCAAAACGAGAGTTGTAAACATGAAGCAAAATATAAAGCACCCGCCCATATGGACCCGCTTGAAGACTATCAAACTCATATGCTTCTCCCCCTTTTGTCAGTAATGACCAAAAAGGTTTGAAGACATAGAGCATCTACTCGTTCCCATGAAGAGTAGGTGAAGCAGCAGGGTCGTCGGTGATGTTTGGCGGTGCAGAAGAACTTGGGGCGGTGTCGAAGCGTGCTGAAGGAGGTGGCGGTGAAGTAGCATTGTCTTCATCCTCGATCACTCTGGCATTCACAGTTGCAGCAGAGGAAGAGAACTCAGAGTCTTCAAGAGATGGAGTTCGTCACAGCACTGCCCTTCGAGGAGGTGTGGAGTCAAACTTGAAGCGTTCAGAGAAGCCATCCTCTTGAAGATCATCTTCAGAGCACATCAGCGTCATCCCTTTCCATGTGCGTCGAGAGGTTTCATGGGCAACAAAGGCATTCTTGGTGGCAAGATTGCGAATGCGGTTGACGTCCACCAAGAGGCTTTGCATTTGGCGCTTCAGCCAGTCATGATGCCTATCCTGTTTCTGATGAAGAGCCACCAGAAGCTCTCGGTCATTGAGAACACGAGTGCGCTTCTTGGGTCATTGGGCAATTGTGCTATCGGTGGCTTCAGTAAGGGCAGCATGTGGTGCACGTGTAGTTCCAGCCAAAGGATACACACGAGTGACTGCTTCAACTCCTTTAATGTTCTGAGAAAAACTTTGATGCTCCGCATTCTGAAGACTTAGAGGTTCCTTGGCAGGCTCAGGATAAATGGCTTCAATAGACATATCCACATCAGGCAGAAAGATCCGATGATTGCGAGCAGATGGCTGATATGAGATAGCGGAGTGGAGTTTGATCAGCCGCATTATCCATGGAGCGTAGAACTTCAAGCCAAAAAGATCAAAGCCTGATGCAGCAAGTTGGCGGATGAAGAAGTCCTGTGCATTGAAGCATTTGCCATGAAGAATATAGAAGACCAAAGTCTTCATTGCACTGTCCAGCTTGGCATGTGGAGAATTTCCTTTGATGGGCCAGAGAGTTCGCCTTATTATGTGATAAATAGTCCTTGGCAGATACTCAAGGTCTTCAACGAAGAACTCCTTGGGATATGCATCATCTTGGGGCAATGGCTTCATCATACTGAGCATCTGACTCATGTTAGGTTCAGGCTTCTGAAAGATGCTCTACACAGCTTCACTGTGAAGTTGACAGCCAGATTCGTAGAGATCGCCAGGAGTGGGTAGACTAGTGAGCTCAATGATATCAAAGGCTTTGGCTTCGTGATGAACATTTTCTATCATCCACTCCAGGACCCAAGTCTTCGGATCTCTGTTGTACCCACGGATGTGAAGTGTGGCATAGAATTGGAGCAGCAACTCTTCATTCCAGTGCTCTTGGTCGGTGACAAACGGCAGCAATCCAACCTCTTTGAAGCAATCCAGAGCTTCTTCCAGACAGGGCAGACTAGCTATTGCTTCAATGTCAAGACGCTTATGTGGGAAGATGTGACCTTGATTGTATAGAATGCAGGAGTAATAGCTTCGCTGCGGATAGCTCCAGAACCGATCAGAAGATATTCTTTCCCTTGAGTACGGGTTCCTGGAGCTATTGAAGAAAGTGTTGTCTGCTTTGAAGCCATTGACATTGAAGGATCCAGGTGCTGATGCAGGACCTGGAAACCTGGGCAATCTTGGGATTGGCTTCTGTACCTGAGGCATGTGCTCAACATTATAGTCAAACTGAGGACCAGCAGCAGGCGCAGGAACAAAAGCAGTGGGATCAGTGGCTTCGCTGACTTCTGGTGCTTGGGTTGGTGAAGGCTCCACATTAGCTTCAGCCATGATAGCGTCAGTGGCTTCATTGGTGTTGGTGGTGGCAGCCTCAATATTCTCAACCTCCACTTGACGAGCTGGAGGGTCGGTCACAGTCACGTTCTCCTCGAGAACAGCTTCTTGGTGGGACAGGGGAGTAGTAGCTTTTGGGGTTTCTTCTTCATTGGCTGATGCAGCCGGAATGTCTTCAGCAGCTTTAGCTTCAGACTCAGAGACTGGAGGCCTTGGTCCTTTGCGAAGCCTGCGTAACGCTGGCGACGCCTGTGGAGTTGGAGTTGGCTGGGCCTCAAAGTCTTCTTCCTCTTGTGCTTGTGGGCGATCAGCCCATGATGCATCCTGAGCAATTGGCATCAGAGGACGACCAATGCTGATGAGTTCGTTGTGCGTTAGCACAGGCGATGATACCTGTTGGTGCTCGAGCTGAGGAAGAACTGCATCATCTTCAACATGGTCATGGTAACCAATGTCTTCAGTAGCGATGGGATCAGCTGCTGGAAAGTCTTCAGCTTCATGAGCCTCTGTGAAAGCAAGCTCATGGACAGTTAGCTGACGTTCTTGAGGTTCAGCATCAGGGCGAACCATGGAGATGGGTTCAACAATCAAGGGCTCTGTGGGAGCATCCCGTTCCTTCTTGGTCTTCCGCTTCTTCTTGGAGGGAGTAGTAGCAGAGGCTTCAGGATGTTTCCTCTTTCTGGCTTCAGCCTCAGCAGTCCTCGTCTTCTTCAGCTCTGAAGTGGTTGACCGGGCCTTTGGCTTCGAGCCAGTCATGCTAGTTGGGAAGACAATGGGATCTTCTTCCTGCCTTGGTGCGTCGGGTTCGGCCATAGCGGGCTTCTTCTTCTTCTTTGCAGCCATCCTGGGATCGATGCCAGGACGCCCAAGGGCCTTGCGCTTCTCAGCCTCATTGTAGGCTTGCACACACTTGTCAGCCAGGCTCTTCATGCGCTCACGAGAGTCTTGAGCTTCTTCACGCTTCTTGAGAAAGGCTTCTTTAAGCTCGTGCAGCATGAGCTTGAAGTTCTTGACCTCTTGTACACTGAGCTTGGCCATATGCTTCTTGAACTGAGCCTTTTCATAGTCAATCTTTTGCTTCAGTTCGATGATGCGCTGAGCTAGAGCTAGCTCTGAAGCAATGGCGCCATGGAAGGCGACACTGAGACCAATGGGAAGTTGCAGGTCTTCGAAGCTGAGGTTGGGCGTTTCAAACCACTCATCAATGAAGTCGTGGATGATTGCCACGTCAAAGAGAGGCAAATTGTTGAAGATTTCTGCTTCTTCTTTGCTCTTGATCGGCTGCTCAAGAGCGTCATCTACAAGATCTTCATCACTAGACAGATCAATGGCATCGTTGCGCAGAATAGCAGCAGCTGTCAGTTCTTGGCCGGTGTGTGGCAGAGGCATCTTGACCTTCTGGGGCTTGGAGATGCGTGACAAATCTTCAGACTGCACACTGTCTTCAGGAGGTGCATTGGCCAGTGGCTTTGCCCGTGAGATTTTTGGTGCAGAGGCAGGCTTTGAAGCTTTTGGCTGCTTCAGTTTCTTTGGCTTTGGCGCTGCAGGCGCTTCATCTGAGTCAGCGTCATCTGCAGGCCCATTCACGGTAGTCCCTTGAACCACGATATGGGTGATGAGACCTTCAAGGTTGTAGAAGGGCCCAAGAAGATTGGGTTCAGCTTTGGGAGTTCCATCGGCATGGGGAGCAGAGGGATCAGGGTTGAAGTCTAATCCCAAAGACTTCTTGTTCTGCTTCACTGAATTCTTGGCAAACTGGAAGTTGCGCTTGAACAGATTGTCGTCACGGCACCATAGTAGTGACGATGGGTGTGCATCTGCAGGCTGTGGCCCACGGACCATGCAGGGATAGAAGCCTTGTTCAATGGCTTCTTCTCTGGACCTGGGTTGAAGATTCTTGTATAGGATGTCTCCCCACGGTCTCTTGATGGCATTTTTCTCAGCATATTCTTGGGTCACAAACCGGTATTTGAACCATTGTTCTGCCCAATATCTTCGAATCCACTGGATTCGGGTCTTGCGCTGATTATAATCCTCTTCGGGATCTGTCTTGTAAAGTTCTGAGAGGTCATCAGGCAAATCTCTTGATGTTCCGCCACGACGCTGTCTGCCTCCCTTCCTTGCAGATTTCTCTGAAGCCATGAATTTTAAACTGAAAGGCTTCAATACGTTCAAAGGCTTCAAAGGTTTTCGCTTGCTGGACAAACAGGAACTGACTTCGGGAGAATTTATATGATGCTGTAAGAATTCTGCAAATGAATGCAGACTATGAGAACCAAGGGATTCTCCCACGGACATGTACCTGTGACAGCATTAAGGTGCGAGGGAAGGGGAAGAGGTCATATGCATTCTCAGAAGATCTTGAAGATAAATCAGTTTAGAAGACATTGACCTCCTCGTGCGAAGACATTCACTCATAGATAAGGAGTTGGTTCCAGATTTGTACGAATCCAGAGATCAGTACAAGTGAGGAATCTAACTACTTTGTGAAGCATAAGTGAATATACTAGGCATATTATGAGATGCAGTATGTAAGAGATCCAACTTCTGTGAACAGAAACTGCTTGTGGTAGAAAGTGACGCAGCTATAGGATCAAAGGGGCTGTAAAAAGGAAGTTTTATTTACCACACGAAGAACTGCTAGACGGAGTGGAAGAGGAGGCCAAGCAGTTCGATCGTCCGTGCCCTAACTTGGCGACGGAGGACACCTACGGCAACGGCGGAGAAGACGATGTCCGTGGTCGGCGTGAAGACGGCGTCGGAGAGGTTGCGGAAGCGAAGCGCTTCGTCGCCGGCATCGTCGAGGGCTAGCGGTGGCGCTAGGGTTCGTGCGAGAGTGGAAGAAGAGATAATGACTGCGGTGAGGCATGTATTTATAGGGACAGGGGCGGCTCAATGTTATTACACAGGTGCCCCTGGCGATTCACGTCTGAGGAACACATGGCCATCATGCAGCATGTCAGAGGTTGTTCCACGTCCCACGCACGCCTGGATTGTCGGGTGGTCGTTCCCACTTCTTCGGGTTTCAGGTGAAGGAATGAGCATTGAAAACGGACTTAATGTTTGTCTCTATATCTTCTGCTGACAAGGACGCAGAGAAGACATTCGACAGTTTCAATAGAATGCATATGATTTGGAGAGATAGAGTTTGAGATAGAAAGCATAGAGAGGTTAGGGTCCGATCACATTCACTTAGTTCAAAAGATTCAACAGGAAGACATAGCTATAAGTGAATGCTGTAGAGGACAGAACACTAGTATATATGAAGATAATCATGAAGACATGTTGAGATTGAAGCCAAACCAAATGTGAAGACATAGCAAATGTAACGCCATGAGTAAAACACTTCGAACAGAACCTTTGGTGGTGGCGTTACCCGCCATATAGGAAGTATTAGACCCAGACACGGCGCACAATTATCGTGGCGCTCCGAATTCAAATTCCACATTAATGTATTCACACTTAGAATGTATGTCTTCATTGATTGAAGATATACTTTACTTCGTGTGTTGCACATCTAAGTCATCAATATGCATAAGTGTTAGGATGTGTGCCTGATCACAGGACATTTGAGGATTCCAAGATATTTAGCTCACACCGTAACTTGCAAAATCTCTTCTCATCCAAGGGCTTGGTGAAGATATCTGTCAATTGCTCTTCAGTGTTGACGTGTATGATATCAATATCTTCCTTCACAACATGATCTCTGAGAAAGTGATGACGAATTTCAATGTGCTTTGTCTTCGAGTGCTGAACTGGGTTGTTGGCAATCTTGATGGCGCTTTCGTTGTCGCAGTAGAGTGGCACTTGCTTCAGATGAATGCCATAGTCCTTGAGTGTTTGCTTCATCCACAGAAGCTGAGCGCGGCAAGATCCAGCAGCAATGTATTCAGATTCAGCAGTGGAGAGAGATACACAGTTCTGCTTCTTTGAAGACCAACATACAAGTGATCGTCCCAAAAAATGACATGTGCCTGATGTAGACTTGCGATCCACCTTGTCACCAGCATAATCAGCATCCTAGAATCCAACCAGATCAAACTCTGAGCCCTTTGGATACCGTAATCCTAGAGTTGGGGTGTGAGCCAAATATCGAAGAATTCGCTTCACAGCTAAGTGATGCGACTCCTTTGGTGCCGCTTGGAATCGAGCACACATGCAAACACTAAGCATAATATCTGGCCTAGATGCACATAGATAAAGTAAAGAACCAATCATGGAGCGGTATACCTTTTAATCGAACTCTTTGTCGTCGGGACCCAGATGATGTTTGGCTGGCATTGGCGTCGTGAAGCCTTTGCAGTCTTGCATACCGAACTTCTTCAGGCAATCTTTGAGATATTTCTCTTGAGATATGAAGATGTCGTTGCGTTGCTGTCGTATTTGAAGACTGAGGAAGAACTTCAGCTCTCCCATCATGGACATCTGATATTGCTCTTGCATCATATATCCAAACTCTTCACTGTACTTCTGATTGGTGCAGCCGAAGATGATGTCATCCACATATATTTGGCACACAAACAGTTCACCATCATATGTCTTCGTGAAGAGAGTGGGGTCGAGGGAACCAGGTATGAAGCCTTTGCTCTTCAGGAAGTATTTGAGTGTGTCATACCAAGCCCGAGGGGCTTGTTTGAGTCCATACAGTGCCTTGTTGAGCTTGTATACCATGTCAGGATGTTTTGGATCTTCAAAGCCAGGCGGTTGTGCAACATACACTTCTTCTTCAATCTTGCCATTGAGAAAAGCGCTCTTCACATCCATTTGATATAGAAGTATGTTATGATGATTTGCATAGGCCAGCAGTATGCGTATGGCTTCAAGTCGAGCCACAGGAGCAAATGTTTCATCGAATTCAATTCCTTCCACTTGAGTATATCCTTGAGCAACGAGACGAGCTTTGTTTCTGACAACTTGACCATCCTCATCTTGCTTGTTGCGGTATATCCATTTGGTGCCTATTATGTTGTGCTTCCGAGGATCAGGACGCTTAACTAGTTCTCATACATTATTCAGCTCAAACTGTTGAAGCTCTTCTTGCATAGCTTGAATCCATTCAGGTTCCTTGAAGGCTTCTTCAACTTTCTTGGGTTCTGTTATTGAGACGGATGCGAAGTGCCCACATAAATTTGCTAGCTGAGTTACCCTTGAACGAGTGAGTGGACCAGGTGCATTGATGCTATCAATTATTCTCTCAATCTGCACTTCATTGGCAACACGAGGATGTACAGGGCGAAGATTTTGCTCTTGCTGATCATTGTCATTGTTAGTGGGATTGTCTTCAGGCTGAGCATTATCTTCAGGTTGATCAGGTGTGGAGATGATAAGTTCCTCTTCAGGTTGAGCTTCAGAGGGTATGATTTCTCCAGTTCCCATTTGCTTGATTGATTCGCTGGATGGAACTTCATCTAGCACATTTGGCAGGTGCTCTCTTTGTGAACCGTTAGTCTCATCAAACCGCACATCCACTGTTTCAACCACTTTATAATGAAAGAGATTGAAGACTCTGTAGGAGTGCGAATCCTTTCCATATCCAAGCATAAAACCCTCATGTGCTTTTGGTGCAAATTTTGAAGTGTGATGTGGATCCTTGATCCAGCACCTAGCCCCAAATACTCTGAAGTAACTGACATTTGGCTTCTTGCCAGTAAGGAGCTCATAAGATGTCTTGTTCAGAAGCTTGTGAAGATAAACACGATTGATTGTATGGCATGCAGTATCAATGGCTTCAGGCCAGAATTTTCTTGGAGTCTTGTATTCATCTAGCATCGTTCGGGCCATCTCAATGAGTGTTCTGTTCTTGCGTTCGACGACTCCATTCTGCTGTGGCACGTACGGAGCTGAGAATTCATGTGTGATGCCCAAAGTATCAAGATATGTATCAAGGCCAGTGTTCTTGAATTCAGTGCCATTGTCACTTCTGATGTGCTTTATCTTGGCGCCATAGTTGTTCATTGCTCGATTGGCGAAGCGTCTGAAGACATCCTGCACTTCAGTCTTGTAGAGGATTATGTGCACCCAAGTATATCTAGAATAATCATCAACAATGACAAAGCCATAGAGACAAGCAGTAGTAGTAAGAGTTGAGTAATGAGTGGTACCGAAAAGATCCATGTGGAGCAGTTCGAAGGGTCGAGTTGTTGTCATGATTGTCTTCGAGGGATGTTTGGCCCTTGTCATCTTTCCTACTTCACAGGCACCGCATAAGTGATCTTTCTTGAACTTGACGCCCTCAATGCCTATGACATGCTTCTTCTTTGCAAGGGTGTGGAGGTTCCTCATGCCAGCATGCCCTAGCCTCCGATGCCAGAGCCAGCATTCTGAAGCTTTTGCTAGAAGACATACGGAAAGATGTGGTCCTGCTGAGAAATCTACCACATACAAATCATCTTTTCGATACCCTTCAAACACTAGAGACTTGTCAGATTCCATTATAACAAGGCAGCGATATTTTCCAAACATTATGATCATGTTCAAATCGCAAAGCATTGAGACAGACATTAAGTTGAAGCCAAGGGATTCAACAAGCATGACTTTATCCATGTGTTGATCCTTTGAGATTGCAACTCTACCTAGACCCAATACCTTACTTTTACCAGTGTCAGCAAATGTGATGTGACTCTTGTCGGATGGACGTAAGGTTGAGTCCATAAGAAGGCTTCTTTTGCCAGTCATGTGATTGGTACACCCACTATCAATAATCCATTCTAAAGACGATGGTGTCGTACCCTACAGTGCAGTTAGGGGGATAGGCTTCACGAAGAGAGTTGTGAAGCAAAAACATTTGATGAACCAGTGGGTTATGAAAGCTTAGATCCAGATTAGGACTGATAGGGAGAGTAGCAAGCGATTCAGGAACAAAGTACATAGTAAGACCATTCGGGCATTTGATCTTGCGCCCTACAAGATGTTTAAGGTCCCCAGCAATAGCGTCAGACGATTTTGGTTTTCTGCTGGAGACCCTTCCCTGCAAAAGAGAGTTAAGCTTTCTTAGCCACCCACATCTTCAAGGGTGGCTTAGAAGCAATAAGTCTAAGTGCAGCATCTGAGAACTTTGGCTTTGGAGCCCTAGCAAACAGTCTTGCAGGCGGACAATAGTACTCATAAGAATAAGCAGAATAGTTCTTGGTCTTATGAACATGGCGGTTTGATGAACCGCGCTCATATTCATAGGCATGAGTATGGTTTCCCTGCAAAACATTTGCGTTAGTGTGACTCAGGTGAGTCCTCTGTCTGTATGAAGCCTTTGGGCCGTATGAAGCCTGTGGTATGGGGTTTGTCTTCTTCACCTGTGGTGTCATGATGACATTCACAGGAAGATTTTCCAAACACTTTTTTGGCACCCAGATCTTCTTCATAGGCGGTCCATTCCTGCAGTTAGTACCAATGTACCTGGCAAACACTTCACCATTCTGATTCTTAAACAGTTTATAGTTTGCATCAAAGGATTCATCAATGACAATGGGGTTAGCACAAGTGAAGCCAGATAGATTGGATGGATCTGCTGAAGGTTCCTTTACAGCAACCCATGTGGTTTTGGGGTACTGCTCAGGTTTCCTGTAAGAGCCATCAGCATTCATTTTCCTTACGAACCCAACACCCTCTTTCCTCGGGTTTCGGTTTAGGATCTGCCTTTTGAGGACATCACAAAGTGTCTGATGCCCTTTAAGACTTTTGTACATCCCTGTTTGAAGCAATGTCTTCAACCTAGCATTCTCATCAGCAATAGCAGTGGTATCCTCAGCAGAGGGGTTAGTTCCCACATCAATAGTTGAAGATATTGCAACAGTAGCAGCAGTAGAACATTTAGCAACAGAAGTAGCATTATCACGCTCAATGCATTTAAGACATGGTGGTTCAAATCCTTCCTGAGCGGAACTGATCTGTTCGGCGCAAAGTGACTCGTTTTCCTTTTGAAGATCTTCATGAGCCGCTCTCAATTTCTCAAGACCTTGCTTCCTTTGAAGATAATCATAGGAAAGCTTTTCATGAGTTGTTGAGAGCGTTTCATGACGACTTTCAAGTTCCTCATACTTAACGTGAAGATTTTTTATGTCTTAAATTAAGGACTCAGATCGAGTCATTTCAGTGCCTAACAGATCATCACTTTTGTCTAACAGTTTTTGAATATGTTCCATAGCTTTCTGTTGTTCAGTTGCAATTTTAGCAAGTGTTTTGTAGCTGGGTCTTGAACCACAATTAGAGCCATCTTCACTAGATGTTTGATAGTGAGTAGTGCGTGTGTTTACCTTGGCACCGCGTGCCATGAAGCAGTAGGTAGGAGCGGAGTAGTCCTTGTCATTTGCATCGGTGTCGGTGATGAAGTCATTGTCTTTAGTGTTGAAGATGGACTTGGCAACGTATGATGTAGCCAGACTTGCAACGCCAGAATCGGACTCCTCCTTAGACTCCACCTCCGCCTCCTCAGAAGAGAACTCCTCCTCTGAATCCATTTCCTTGCCAACAAACGCACGTGCCTTGCCAGATGAGCTCTTCTTGTGCAATGAAGACTTTGAGGAAGACTTGGAAGAAGACTTTGAGTATTTCTTCTTCTTCTTGTCGTCAGAGTCATATTCCTTGCTTTTCTTCTTCTTTTTGTTCTCATTGTCCCACTGCGGACACTCAGAGAAGAAGTGGCCAGGTTTCTTGCACTTGTGACATGTTTTCTTCTTGTAGTCATGAGCAGAAGCTTCATCATTCCTTGAGATTGATCGTGAAGACTTTCTGAAACCTTTCTTCTTGGTGAATTTTTGGAACTTCTTCACAAGCATAGAAAGTTCCTTTCCAATGTCTTCAGGATCATCAGAACTGCTGTCAGATTCTTCTTCTGATGAGGAGACAGCTTTTCCTTCAAGGCACGAGTTCGCCCATAGTTTGGACCATAGATATCTCTTTTCTCAGAAAGCTGAAACTCATGTGTGTTGAGCCTCTCAAGTATGCCAGAGGATCGAGTGTCTTGAAATCAGGATGTTCTTGAATCATCAGGGCTAGGGTGTCAAACAAACTGTCAAGTGATCTCAGTAGTGTCTTGACGACTTCATGCTTGGTGATCTCAGTAGCGCCAAGGGCTTGAAGCTCATTTGTGATGTCAGTGAGTCGATCAAACGTGAGCTGGACATTCTCATTGTCATTTCTCTTGAAGCGGTTGAAGAGGTTGCGAAGGACACTGATTCTCTGATCTCTCTGGGTTGAGACGCCTTCGTTGTCCTTGGAGAGCCAGTCCCAAACTAGCTAGATGTTTCCAAAGCACTCACACGGCCATATTGTCCTTTGGTCAAATGACCACAGATGATATTCTTGGCAGTAGAGTCCAGTTGAATGAACTTCTTGACATCAGCAGCAGTGACACCTTCCCCAGCCTTGGGAACGCCGTTCTTGACGACATACCATAGGTCGACGTCAATGGCTTCAAGATGCATGTGCATCTTATTCTTCCAGTAGGGATATTCAATTTCATCGAAGACGGGGCACGCAGCGGAGACTTTAATTATCCCTGCAGTCGACATAGCTAAAACTCCAGGTGGTTAAACCGAATCACACAGAACAAGGGAGTACCTTGCTCTGATACCAATTGAAAGTGCGTTATATCGACTAGAGGGGGTGTGAATAGGCGATTTTTATGAAAGTCTTCAAAACGTGGAAGTTTCGAAGACAAACGATAGAAATAAACCTATTACCATGCAGTGAAGGTAGACTACACTAGGCAAACCATACTCAAGTATTCAATGAAGTGAAAGCACAATGACTAATAGCAGCAATGTAGTGAGGATCAGGTAGGAAGATATTATGAAGCCAAACAGAACACGCAGTCACTTAGTGAAGACAAAAGATAGTGCAATCATACAATGACTTCACAAGGACCAACAGTAAGTAAAGGGAAGGGAAGGATGAAACCAGTGACTCATTGAAGACAAGATTTGTTGGACCAGTTCCAGTTGCTGTGACAACTGTACGTCTGGTTAGGGCGGCTAGGTATTTAAACCTTAGGACACACAGTCCCGGACACACAGTCCCGGACACCCAGTCCTGAACACGCAGCTCAGGACACCCAGTCCTCACCGTATTCCCCTTGAGCTAAGGTCACACAGACCTCGCCCAATCACTCTGGTAAGTCATCAAGGTAGACACCCAAGCCTTCATAGACTTCGTTCACTGGCAATCCACAATGTCTCTTGGATGCTCAGAACGCGACGCCTAACCGGCTGGAGGATTCACAGTCCTCAAGTGTAATAAGTCTTCAGATCACACAAACAAGAAGACTTAAGTGATGCCTAACACTCTTTGGCTCTGGGTGATTAGGGCTTTATCCTCGCAAGGAATTCTCTCTCAAAGGCTTCGAGGTGGGTTGCTCTCAAACGACAAAAGCCGTACTCTAACTCTGAGCAGCCAACCGTTTATGGTTATAGGGGGTGGGCTATTTATAGCCACTAGGCAACCTGACCTGATTTGTCCGAAATGACCCTGGGTCACTAAGGAACTGACACGTGTTCCAACGGTCAGATTTCAAACTCACACGGCAACTTTACTTGGGCTACAAGTAAAGCTGACTTGTCCGACTCTGGCCAAGATTTGCTCTCATAGTCTTCACTCCAAGACATAGGTTTTGGTTAAGCATCACTTCAGTCATTCTGACTAGTTCTCTTGGACCCCACTTAACAGTACGGTGGTTCCTATGACTCAACAAAGAAGAAACAGAACTACGAAAGATCTAAGTCTTCGAGCTCCATAGGCTTCATGCGATGTCTTCTCTTGTCATAGTCTTCAATGAGAATATATTCATAAACCACCTTTGACATCAATGTCTTCATACATTTTTAGGGGTCATCTCTGGTAGGAGAACCGAATCAACGAGGGACTTCTACCTGTGTTATCCTGCAATTCTCACAAACACATTAGTCCCTCAACTAAGTTTGTCGTCAATACTTCAAAACCAACTAGGGGTGGCACTAGATGCACTTACACCGGCCCTCTCTATGGCGCGCCCTAGGGGAGTCCTACTCCCACCGGGAGTAGGATTCCCCCTTTCCTAGTAGAACTAGGAGCCCTTCCAAGTAGTAGGAGTAGGAGGGAAGGAAAGGGAAGGGAAAAGGAGAAGGAAGGAAGGGGGCGACCCCCCCTCCCTAGTACAATTCGGAGCAGCCCATGGGGAGGGGTGCGGCCACCCTTTTAGGCCTTTCTCTCCTTTCTCGTATGGCCCATTAAGGCCCAATACGAATTCTCGTAACTCCCCGGTACTCCCGAAAATACCCGAATCACTCGGAACCTTTCCGATGTCCGAATATAGTCATCCAATATATCAATCTTTACGTGTCGACCATTTCGGGACTCCTCGTCATGTCCCTGATCTCATCCGGGACTCTGAACTCCTTTGGTACATCAAAACACATAAACTCATAATATAACCGTCATAGAACTTTAAGCGTGCGGACCCTACGGGTTCGAGAACTATGTAGACATGACCGAGACACGTCTCCGGTCAATAACCAATAGTGGAACCTGGATGCTCATATTGGCTCCTACATATTCTATGAAGATCTTTATCGGTCAAACCGCATAACAACATACGTTGTTCCCTTTGTCATCGGTATGTTACTTGCCCGAGATTCGATCGTCGGTATCTCAATACCTAGTTCAATCTCGTTATCGGCAAGTCTATTTACTCGTTCTGTAACACATCATCCCGCAACTAACTCATTAGTTGTAATGCTTGCAAGGCTTATAGTGATGTGCATTACCGAGTGGGCCTAGAGATACCTCTCCGACAATCAGAGTGACAAATCCTAATCTCGAAATACGCCAACCAAACAAGTACCTTCGGAGACACCTATAGAGCACCTTTATAATCACCCAGTTACATTGTGATGTTTGGTAGTACACAAAGTGTTCCTCCAGTAAACGGGAGTTGCATAATCTCATAGTCATAGGAACATGTATAAGTCATGAAGAAAGCAATAGCAACAAACTAAATGATCAAGTGCTATGCTAACAGAATGGGTCAAGTCAATCACATCATTCTCTAATGATGTGATCCCGTTAATCAAATGACAACTCATGTCTATGGCTAGGAAACTTAACCATCTTTGATTCAACAAGCTAGTCAAGTAGAGGCATACTAGTGACATACTGTTTGTCTATGTATTCACACATGTATTATGTTTCCGGTTAATACAATTCTAGCATGAATAATAAACATTTGTCATGATATAAGGAAATAAATAATAACTTTATTGTTGCCTCTAGGGCATATTTCCTTCAGTCTCCCACTTGCACTAGAGTCAATAATCTAGTTCACATTGCCATGTGATTTAACATCAACAGTTCACATCACCATGTGATTAACACCCATAGTTCACATCGTCATGTGACCAACACCGAAAGGGTTTACTAGAGTCAATAATCTAGTTCACATCGCTATGTGATTAATACCCAAAGAGTACTAAGGTGTGATCATGTTTTGCTTGTGAGGGAAGTTTAGTCAACGGGTCTGCTACATTCAGATCCGTATGTATTTTGCAAATTTCTATGTCAACAATGCTCTGCACGGAGATACTCTAGCTAATTGCTCCCACTTTCATTATGTATCCAGATTGAGACTTTGAGTCATCTGGATCAGTGTCAAAACTTGCATTGATGTAACCCTTTACGATGAACCTTTTGTCACCTCCATAATCGAGAAACATATCCTTATTCCACTAAGGATAATTTTGGCCAATGTCCAGTGATCTACTCCTAGATCACTATTGTACTCCCTTACCAAACTCAGGGCAAGGTATACAATAGGTCTGGTACACGGCATGGCATACTTTATAGAACCTATGGCTGAGGCATGGGGAATGAATTTCATTCTCTCTCTATCTTCTGCCATGGTCAGGTTTTGGGTCTTACTCAACTTCATACCTTGTAACATAGGCAAGAACTCCTTCTTTGACTGTTCCATTTTGAACTACTTCAAAATCTTGTCAAGGTATGTACTCATTGAAAAACTTATCAAGCGTCTTGATCTATATCTATAGATCTTGATGCTCAATGTGTAAGCAGCTTCACTTAGGTCTTTCTTTGAAAAACTCCTTTCAAACATTCGTTTATGCTTTGCAGAATAATTCTACATTATCTCTAATCAACAATATGTCATTCACATATACTTATCAGAAATGATGTGGTGCTCCCACTCATTTTCTTGTAAATACAGGCTTCACCGCAAGTCTGTATAAAACTATACGCTTTGATCAACTTATCAAAGCGTATATTCCAACTCCGAGATGCTTGCACCAGTCCATAGATGGTCGCTCGAGCTTGCATATTTTGTTAGTACGTTTAGGATTGACAAAACCTTCTGGTTGCATCATATACAACTCTTCTTTAATAAATCCAGTAAGGAATGCAGTTTTGTTTATCCATTTGCTAGATTTCATAAAATGTGATAATTGCTAACATGATTCGGACAGACTTAAGCATAGATACGAGTGAGAAACTCTCATCATAGTCAACACCTTGAACTTGTTGAAAACCTTTTTGCGACAATTCTAGCTTTGTAGATAGTAACACTACTATCAGCGTCTGTCTTCCTCTTGAAGATCCATTTAATCTCAATGGCTCGCCGACAATCGGCAAGTCAATCAAAGTCCATACTTTGTTCTCATACATGGATCTCATCTCAGATTTCATGGCCTTAAGCCATTTCGCGGAATCCGGCCTCATCATCACTTCCTCATAGTTCGTAGGCTCGTCATGGTCAAGTAACATGACATCCAGAACAGGATTACCGTACCACTCTGGTGCAAATCTCACTCTGGTTTACCTACGAGGTTCGGTAGCAACTTGATCTGAAGTTACATGATCATCATCATTAGCTTCCTCACTAATTGGTGTAGTAGTCACAGGAACATATTTCTGTGATGAACTACTTTCCAATAAGGGAGCAGGTACAGTTACCTCATCAAGTTCTACTTTCCTCCCACTCACTTATTTCGAGAGAAACTCCTTCTCTAGAAAGGATCCATTCTCAACAACGAATATCTTGCCTTCGGATCTATGATGGAAGGTGTACCCAACATTTTATTTTTGGGTATCCTATGAAGACGCACTACTCCGATTTGGGTTTGAGCTTATCAGGTTGAAACTTTTTCACATAAGCATTGCAACCTCAAACTTTAAGAAACGACAGCTTAGGTTTCTTGCCAAACCATAGTTCATACGGTGTCGTCTCAATGGATTTAGATGGTGCCCTATTTAACGTGAATGCAGTTGTCTCTAATGCATAACCCCAAAACGATAGTGGTAGATCGGTAAGAGACATCATAGATCGCACCATAACTAATAAAGTATGGTTATGACATTCGAACACACCACTACACTGTGGTGTTCCAGGTGGCGTGAGTAGTGAAACTATTTCACATTGTTTTAACTGAAGGCCAAACTCTTAACTCAAATATTTTACCTCTGCGATCATATCGTAGGAACTTTTATTTTCTTGTTACGATGATTCTCCACTTCATTCTGAAATTCTTTGAACTTTTCAAATGTTTCAGACTTTTGTTTCATTAAGTATATATACCCATATCTGCTCAAATCATCTGTGAAGGTCAGAAAATAATGATACTTGCCGTGAGCCTTAACACTCATCGAAACGCATACATCAGTATGTATTATTTCCAATAATTCAGTTGCTCTCTCCATTGTTTCGGAGAACGGAGTCTTAGTCATCTTGCCCATGAGGCATGGTTCGCAAGCATCAAATGATTCCAAAAGTCCATCAGCATGGAGTTTCTTCATGCGCTTTACACCAATATGACCTAAACGGCAATGCCACAAATAAGTTGCACTATCATTAATAACTTTGCATCTTTTGGTTTCAATATTATGAATATGTGTATCACTACGATCGACATCCAACGAACCATTTTCATTGGGTGTGTAACCATATAAGGTTTTATTCATGTAGACAGAACAACAATTTATTCTCTTACTTAAATAAATAATCGTATTGCAATAAACATGATCAAATCATATTCATGCTCAACGCAAACACCAAATAACACTTATTTAGGTTCAACACTAATCCCGAAAGTATAGGGAGTGTGCGATGATGATCATATCAATCTTGGAACCACTTCCAACACAAATCGTCACTTCACCCTTAACTAGTCTCTGTTCATTCTGCAACTCCCGTTTCGAGTTACTACTCTTAGCAACTGAACCAGTATCAAATACTGAGGGGTTGCTATGAACACTAGTAAAATACACATCAATAATCTGTATATCAAATATGTTGGGGAACGTAGCATAAATTCAAAATTTTCCTACATGTCACCAAGATCTATCTATGGAGTCATCTAGCAACGAGGGAGGAGTGGATCTACATACCCTTGTAGATCGCGTGTGGAAGCGTTCAAGAGAACGGGGTTGATGGAGTCGTACTCGTCGTGATCCAAATCACCGATGATCCTAGCGCCGAACGGACGGCACCTCCGCGTTCAACACACGTACGGAGCAGCGACGTCTCCTCCTTCTTCATCCAGCAAGGGGGAGGAGAGGTTGATGGAGATCCAGCAGCACGACGGCGTGGTGGTGGAAGTAGCGGGATTCCAACAGGGCTTCGCCAAGCGTTGCGGGAGGAGGGAGATGTGTCATGGGAGGGAGAGGGAGGCGCCAGGGCTTAGGTGTTGCTGCCCTCCCTTTTTCCACACTATATATAGGGCCAAGGGAGAGGGGGGGCGCAGCCTTTGGCCCTTCCTCCAAGGAAGGGTGCGGCCAGGGAGGAGTCCCTCCTCCCCAAGGCACCTCGGAGGTGCCTTCCCCTTTTAGGACTCTTCCTTTCCCTTGACTCTTGGCGCATGGGCCTCTTGGGGCTGGTGCCCTTGGCCCATATAGGCCAAGGCGCACCCCCTACAGCCCATGTGGCCCCCGGGGCAGGTGGCCCCACCCGGTGGACCCCCCGGGACCCTTCCGATGGTCCCGGTACAATATCGGTGACCCCGAAACTTGTCCCGATGGCCGAAATAGCACTTCCTATATATAATTCTTTACCTCCGGACCATTCCGGAACTCCTCGTGACGTCCGGGATCTCATCCGGGACTCCGAACAACTTTCGGGTTACCGCATACTAATATCTCTATAACCCTAGCGTCACCGAACCTTAAGTGTGTAGACCCTATGGGTTCGGGAGACATGCAGACATGACCGAGATGACTCTCCGGTCAATAACCAACAGCGGGATCTGGATACCCATGTTGGCTCCCACATGTTCCACGATGATCTCATCGGATGAACCACAATGTCAAGGACTTAATCAATCCCGTATACAATTCCCTTTGTCTAGCGGTACGATACTTGCCCGAGATTCGATCGTCGGTATCCCGATACCTTGTTCAATCTCGTTACTGGCAAGTCTCTTTACTCGTTTCGTAACACATCATCCCGTGATCAACTCCTTGATCACATTGTGCACATTATGATGATGTCCTACTGAGTTGGCCCAGAGATACCTCTCCGTTTACACGGAGTGACAAATCCCAGTCTCGATTCGTGCCAACCCAACAGACACTTTCGAAGATACCTGTAGTGTACCTTTATAGCCACCCAGTTACATTGTGATGTTTGGCACACCCAAAGCACTCCTACGGTATCCGGGAGTTGCACAATCTCATGGTCTAAGGAAATGATACTTGACATTAGAAAAGCTTTAGCATACGAACTACATGATCTTGTGCTAGGCTTAGGATTGGGTCTTTGTCCATCACATCACTCTCCTAATGATGTGATCCCGTTATCAATGAAATCCAATGTCCATGGTCAGGAAACCGTAACCATCTATTGATCAACGAGCTAGTCAACTAGAGGCTTACTAGGGACATGGTGTTGTCTATGTATCCACACATGTATCTGAGTTTCCTATCAATACAATTCTAGCATGGATAATAAACGATTATCATGAACAAGGAAATATAATAATAACTAATTTATTATTGCCTCTAGCGCATATTTCCAACAGTCTCCCACTTGCACTAGAGTCAATAATCCAGTTCACATCGATATGTGATTAACACTCAAGGTCACATCCCCATGTGACTAACACCCAAAGAGTTTACTAGAGTCAATAATCTAGTTCACATTACCATGTGATTAACACTCGATGAGTTCTGGGTTTAATCATGTTATGCTTGTGAGAGATGTTATAGTCAACGGGTCTGAATCTTTCAGATCCGTATGTAATTCGCAAATCTCTATGTCATCTTGTAGATGCAGCTACTATGCTATATTTGGAGCCATTTCAAATAGCTGTTCTACTTGGAGCTATTCTAAATTGTTGCTCCATTATACGTATCCGGTATCTCTACTCAGAGCTTTCCGGATAGGTGTTAAGCTTGCATCGACGTAACTCTTTACGTCGAACTCTTTATCACCTCCATAACCGAGAAACATATCCTTATTCCTCTAAGGATAATTTAGACCGCTATCTGGTGATCTACTCCTAGATTACCTTTGTACCCTCTTGCCAGATATGTGTCAAGGCACACATCAGGTGCGGTACACAGCATAGCATACTGTAGAGCCTACGTCTAAAGCATAGGGGACAACCTTCGTCCTTTCTCTCTATTCTGCCGCGGTCAGGTTTCGAGTCTTACTCAATGTTCACACCTTATAACACAGCCAAGAACTCCTTCTTTGCCGATCCATTTTGAACTCCTTCAAAATCTTGTCACGGTATGTATTCATTTGAAAGTACTATTAAGCGTTTTGATCTATCCTTATAGATCTTAATGCTTAATACTCAAGTAGCCTAATCCAGGTTTTCCATTGAAAAACACTTTTCAAATAACCCTATATGCTTTCCAGAAATTCTACATCATTTCTGATCCACAATATGTCAACAACATATACTCATCAGAAATTCTATAGTGCTCCCACTCACTTCTTTGGAAATACAAGTTTCTCATAAACTTTGTATACACCCAAAACTTTGATCATCTTATCAAAGCATACATTCCAACTCCGAGATGCTTACTCCAGTCCTTAGAAGGATTGCTGGAGCTTTGCATACTTATTAGCATCTTTCAGGATTGACAAAACCTTCCGGTTTGTATCACATACAACCTTTCCTCAAAAAAAAACATCGAGGAAACAATGTTTTGACATCCTATCTGCAAGATTCATAAATAATGCAGTAATCGCTAATATAATTCCAATAGACTCTTAGCATCGCTACGAGTGAGAAAGTCTCCTTGAACTTGTCGAAAAACATCTTAACAACAAGTCGAGCTTTCTTAATGGTGATACCTACCATCATTGTACGTCTTCCTTTTAAAGTCCATATGTACCTAACAGCCTTACGACCATCAAGTAGTTCTCCCAAAGTCTACACTTTGTTTTCATATATGGATCCTCTCTCAGATTATATGGCCTCGAGCCATTTTGGAATCCAGGCCCACCATCGCTTCTCCATAGCTCGTAGGTTCATTGTTGCCTAGCAACATGACTTTCAAGACAGGATTACGTACCACTCTGAAGTAGTACGCATCCTTGTCATCCCACGAGGTTTGGTTGTGACTTGATCTGAAGTTTCATGATCACTATCATAAGCTTCCACTTCAAATGGTGTAGGTGCCACAGGAACAACTCCTGTGTCCTGCCACACACTAGTTGAAGAGACGGTTCAATAACCTCATCAAGTCTCCACCATCCTCCCACTCAATTCTTTCGAGAGAAACTTTTCCTTGAGGAAGGACCCGATTCTAGAAACAATCCCTTATTGCTTTCGGATCTGAGACAGGAGGTATACCCAACTGTTTTGGGTGTCCTATGAAGATGCATTAATCCGCTTTGGGTTCGAGCTTATCAGCCTGAAACTTTTTCACATAAGCATCGCAGCCCCAAACTTCTAAGAAATGACAGCTTAGGTTTCTCTAAACCATACTTCATATGGTGTCATCTCATCGGAATTACGTGGTGCCCTATTTAAAGTGAATGTGGTTGTCTTTAATGCCTAACCCATAAACTATCGTGGTAATTCGATAAGAGACATCATGGTATGCATCATATCCAATAGGGTGCAGTTATGATGTTCGGACACACCATCACACTATGGTGTTCCAGGCTGTATTAGTTGTGAAACAATTTCCACAATGTCTTAATTCTGTGCCAAACTCGTAATTCAGATATTCATCTCTATGATCATATCATAGATATTTTATCCTCTTGTCACGATGATCTTTCAACTTCACCCTGAAATTACTTGAACCTTTCAATAATTCGGACTCGTGATTTATCAAGTAAATGTACTCAACATCTACTCAAATCATCTGTGAAGTAAGAACATAACGATATCCACTACACGGCTCGGCACTCATTACACTGCACACATCAAAATGTATTACTTCCAACAAGTTGCTTTCTAGTTCCATTTTACTGAAAACGAGGCTTTCAGTCATCTTGCCCATGTGGTATGATTTGCATGTCTCAAGTGATTCAAAATCAAGTGAGTCCAAACGGTCCATTTGCATGGAGTTTCTTCATGCATATACACCAATAGACATGGTTCGCATGCCTCAAACTTTTCAAAAACGAGTGAGCCCAAAGATCCATCAACATGGAGCTTCTTCATGCATTTTATACCGATATGACTTACGTGGCAGTGCCACAAGTAGGTGGTACTATCATTACTATCTTTTGGCATGAACATGTGTACCACTATGATCGAGATTCAATAAACCATTCATTTCAGGTGTAAGACCATTGAAGGTATTATTCAAATAAACAGAGTAACCATTATTCTCTTTAAATGAATAACCGTATTGCGATAGACGTAGTCCAATCATGTCTATGCTCAATGCAAACACCAATCTCGATGGTAGAGGGAGCGTACGATATTTGATCAACCTTGGAAATACTTCCAACACATATCGTCATCTCACCTTTAGCTAGTCTCCGTTTATTCCGTAGCTTTTATTTCGAGTTACTAACACTTAGCAACCGAACCGGTATCTAATACCCTAGTGCTACTAGGAGTACTAGTAAACTACACATTAACACAATGTATATCCAATATACTTCTATCGACCTTGCCAGCCTTCTCATCTACCAAGTATCTAGGGTAATTCTGCTCCAGTGGCTGTTCCCTTTATTATAGAAGCACTTAGTCTCGGGTTTGGGTTCAACCTTGGGTTTCTTCACTAGAGCAGCAGCTGATTTGCCGTTTCATGAAGCATCCCTTTTTGCCCTTGCCCTTCTTGAAACTAGTGGTTTCACCAACCATCAACAATTGATGCTCCTTCTTGATCACTACTTTTGTGGTGTCAAACATCGCGAATATCTCAAGGATCATCATATATGTCCCTGATATATTATAGTTCATCACGAAGCTCTAGCAGCTTGGTGGTAATGACTTCGGAGAAACATCACTTTCTCATCTGGAAGATCAACTCCCACTAGATTCAAATGATTGTTGTACTCAAACAATCTGAGCACAAGCTCAACAATTGAGCTTTTCTCCCTTAGTTTGCAGGCTAAGAAAATCGTTGAAGGTCTTATACCTCTTGACGTGGGCATGAGCCTGAAATCCCAATTTCAGCCCTCGAAACATCTCATATGTTTCGCGACGTTTCAAAACGTCTTCGGTGCCTCAACTCTAAGCCGTTTAACTGAACTATCACGTAGTTATCCAAATGTGTATGTCAGATGTTCGCAACATCCATAGACAACGTTCGAGGTTCAGCACACTGAGCGGTGCATTAAGGACATAAGCCTTCTATGAAGCAATGAGGACAAACCTCAGTTTACGGACCTAGTCCGCATAATTACTACTATCAACTTTCAACTAAATTTTCTCTAGGAACATATCTAAACAGTAGAACTGAAGCGCGAGCTACGACATAATTTGCGAAGACCTTTTGACTATGTTCAGGATAATTAAGTTCATCTTGTGAACTCCCACTCAGATAGACATCCCTCTAGTCATCTAAGTGATTACATGATCCGAGTCAACTAGGCCGTGTCCGATCATCACGTGAGACGGACTAGTCATCATCGGTGAACATCTTCATGTTGATCGTATCTACCATACGACTAATGCTCGACCTTTCGGTCTCTTGTGTTCCGAGCCATGTCTGTACATGCTAGGCTCGTCAAGTCAACCTAAGTGTTTCGCGTGTGTAAATCTGTCTTACACCCATTGTATGTGAACGTTAGAATCTAACACCCGATCATCACGTGGTGCTTCGAAACAACGAACTGTCGCAACGGTGCACAGTTAGGGGGAACACTTTCTTGAAATTATTATGAGGGATCATCTTATTTACTACCGTCGTTCTAAGTAAACAAGATGCATAAACATGATAAACATCACATGCAATCAAATAGTGACATGATATGGCCATCATCACTTTGCTCCTCTTGATCTCCATCTTCGGGGCTCCATGATCATCATCGTCACCGGCATGACACCGTGATCTCCATCATCATGATCTCTATCATTGTGTCTTCATGAAGTTGTCTCGTCAACTATTACTTCTACTACTACAGCTAACGGTTAGCAATAAAGTAAAGTAATTACATGACGTTTATGTTGACACGCAGGTCATAAATAAATTAAGACAACTCCTATGGCTCCTGCCGGTTGTCATACTCATCGACATGCAAGTCGTGATTCCTATTACAAGAACATGATCAATCTCATACATCACATATATCATTCATCACATCCTTTTGGCCATATCACATCATATAGCATACCCTGCAAAAACAAGTTAGACGTCCTCTAATTGTTGTTTGCATGTTTTACGTGGCTGCTATGGGTTTCTAGCAAGAACGTTTCTTACCTACGCAAAAACCACAATGTGATATGCCAATTGCTATTTACCCTTCATAAGGACCCTTTTCATCGAATCCGATCCGACTAAAGTGGGAGACACAGACACCCGCTAGCCACCTTATGCAACTAGTGCATGTTAGTCGGTGGAACCAGTCTCACGTAAGAGTACGTGTAAGGTCGGTCCAGGCCGTTTCATCCCACAATGCCGCCGAATCAAGATTGGACTAGTGACGGTAAGCATATTGAACAAAATCAACGCCCACAACTACTTTGTGTTCTACTCGTGCATAGAAACTACGCATAGACCTAGCTCTGATACCACTATTGGGGAACGTAGCATAAATTCAAAATTTTCCTACGTGTCACCAAGATCTATCTATGGAGTCATCTAGCAACGAGGGAGGAGTGGATCTACATACCCTTGTAGATCGCGCGCGGAAGCGTTCAAGATAACGGGGTTGATGGAGTCGTACTCGTTGTGATCAAAATCACCAATGATCCTAGCGCCGAACGGACGGCACCTCCGCGTTCAACACACGTACGGAGCAGCGATGTCTCCTCCTTCTTGATCCAGCAAGGGGGAGGAAAGGTTGATGGAGATCCAGCAGCACGACGGCGTGGTGGTGGAAGTAGCGGGATTCCAATAGGGCTTCGCCAAGCACTGCGGGAGGAGGGAGATGTGTCATGGGAGGGAGAGGGAGGTGCCAGGGCTTAGGTGTTGCTGCCCTCCCTTTTTCCCCACTATATACAGGGCCAAGGGAGAGGGGGGCGCAGCCTTTGGCCCTTCCTCCAAGGAAGGGTGCGGCCAGGGAGGAGTCCCTCCTCCCCAAGGCACCTCGGAGGTGCCTTCCCCTTTTAGGACTCTTCCTTTCCCTTGACTCTTGGCGCATGGGCCTCTTGGGGCTGGTGCCCTTGGCCCATATAGGCCAAGGCGCACCCCCTACAGCCCATGTGGCCCCCGGGGCAGGTGGCCCCACCCGGTGGACCCCCCGGGACCCTTCCGGTGGTCCCGGTACAATACCGGTGACCCCGAAACTTGTCCCGATGGCCGAAATAGCACTTCCTATATATAATTCTTTACCTTCGGACCATTCCGGAACTCCTCGTGACGTCCGAGATCTCATCCGGGACTCCAAACAACTTTCGGGTTACCGCATACTAATATCTCTATAACCCTAGCGTCACCGAACCTTAAGTGTGTAGACCCTATGGGTTCGGGAGACATGCAGACATGACCGAGATGACTCTCCGGTCAATAACCAACAGCGGGATCTGGATACCCATGTTGGCTCCCACATGTTCCACGATGATCTCATCGGATGAACCACGATGTCAAGGACTTAATCAATCCCGTATACAATTCCCTTTGTCTAGCGATACGATACTTGCCCGAGATTCGATCGTCGGTATCTCGATACCTTGTTCAATCTCGTTACCGGCAAGTCTCTTTACTCGTTTCATAACACATCATCCCGTGATCAACTCCTTGATCACATTGTGCACATTATGATGATGTCCTACCGAGTGGGCCCAGAGATACCTCTCCGTTTACACGGAGTGACAAATCCCAGTCTCGATTCGTGCCAACCCAACAGACACTTTCAAAGATACTTGTAGTGTACCTTTATAGCCACCCAGTTATGTTGTGACGTTTGGCACACCCAAAGCACTCCTACGGTATCCGGGAGTTGCACAATCTCATGGTCTAAGGAAATGATACTTGACATTAGAAAAGCTTTAGCATACGAACTACACGATCTTGTGCTAGGCTTAGGATTGGGCCTTTGTCCATCATATCATTCTCCTAATGATGTGATCCCGTTATCAATGACATCCAATGTCCATGGTCAGGAAACCATAACCATCTATTGATCAACGAGCTAGTCAACTAGAGGCTTACTAGGGACATGGTGTTGTCTATGTATCCACACATGTATCTGAGTTTCCTATCAATACAATTCTAGCATGGATAATAAATGATTATCATGAACAAGGAAATATAATAATAACTAATTTATTATTGCCTCTAGGGCATATTTTCAACAAAATATACCTTTGTTCACTTTGCCATCCTTCTTATGCGCCAAATACTTGGGGCAGTTCCGCTTCCAGTGACCAGTCCCTTTGCAGCAGAAGCACTTAGTCTCAGGCTTAGGACCAGACTTGGGCTTCTTCACTTGAGCAGCAACTTGCTTGGCGTTCTTCTTGAAGTTCCCCTTCTTCCCTTTGCCCTTTTTCTTGAAACTAGTGGTCTTGTCTACCATCAACACTTGATATTTTTATTGATTTCTACCTTCGTTGATTTCAGCATTACGAAGAGCTTGGGAATCGTTTCCGTTATCCCTGGCATATCATAGATCATCACGAAGTTCTACTAACTTGGTGATGGTGACTAGAGAATGAAGGAAATATGCCCTAGAGGCAATAATAAAGTTATTATTTATTTCCTTATATCATGATAAATGTTTATTATTCATGCTAGAATTGTATTAACCGGAAACATAATACTTGTGTGAATACATAGACAAACAGAGTGTCACTAGTATGCCTCTACTTGACTAGCTCGTTGATCAAAGATGGTTATGTTTCCTAGCCATAGACATGAGTTGTCATTTGATTAACGGGATCACATCATTAGGAGAATGATGTAATTGACTTTACCCATTCCGTTAGCTTAGCACTTGATCGTTTAGTATGTTGCCATTGCTTTCTTCATGACTTGTACATGTTCCTATGACTATGAGATTATGCAACTCCCGTTTACCGGAGGAACACTTTGTGTGCTACCAAACGTCACAACGTAACTAGGTGATTATAAAGGTGCTCTACAGGTGTCTCCGAAGGTACTTGTTGGGTTGGCGTATTTCGAGATTAGGATTTGTCACTCCGATTGTCGGAGAGGTATATCTGGGCCCTCTCGGTAATGCACATCACTTAAGCCTTGCAAGCATTGCAACTAATGAGTTAGTTGCGGGATGATGTATTACAGAACGAGTAAAGAGACTTGCCAGTAACGAGATTGAACTAGGTATTAAGATACCGATGATCGAATCTTGGGCAAGTAACATACCGATGACAAAGGGAACAACGTATGTTGTTATGCGGTCTGACCGATAAAGATCTTCGTATAATATGTAGGAACCAATATGAGCATCCAGGTTCCGCTATTGGTTATTGACCAGAGACGTGCCTCGGTCATGTCTACATTGTTCTCGAACCCGTAGGGTCCGCACGCTTAACGTTACGATGACAGTTTCATTATGAGTTTATGTGTTTTGATGTACTGAAGGTTGTTCGGAGTCCTGGATGTGATCACGGACATGACGAGGGGTCTCGAAATGGTCGAGACATGAAGATTGATATATTGGAAGCCTGTGTTTGGACATCGGAAGTGTTCCGGGTGAAATCGGCATTTTACCGGAGTACCGGGAGGTTACCGGAACCCCCCGGTAACCTAATGGGCCGTAATGGGCCTAGTGGAGGAAGAGGAGAGGAGGCCAAGGGGCATCCGCGCGCCCCTCCCCCCCAAGTCCGAATTGGACAAGGAGGGGGGCGGCGCCACCCCCCCTTTCCTTTCCCCTCTCTCTCTCTCCTTCCCCCCCCCAAGTCCTAGTCCAACATGGAAAAGGGGGGAGTCCTACTCCTGGTAGGAGTAGGACTCCTCCTGGCGCGCCCCTTGCCTGTCCGCACCTCCTCCCCCTTGCTCCTTTATATACAGGGGCAGGGGGGCACCCCATAGACACAACAATTGATCATTGATCTCTTAGCTGTGTGTGGTGCCCCCCTCCACCATAATCCTCGATAATATTGTAGCGGTGCTTAGGCGAAGCCCTGCGATGGTAGAACATCAAGATCGTCAGCACGACGAAGCCCTGCGACGGTAGAACATCTAGATCGTCACCACGCTGTCGTGCTGACGGAACTCTTCCCCAACATTCTGCTGGATCGGAGTCCGGGGATCGTCATCGAGCTGAACGTGTGCTAGAACTCGGAGGTGCCGTAGTTTCGGTGCTTGATCGGTCGGGCCGTGAAGACGTACGACTACATTGTAACATCCCAAATTTTCAATTTGGAATGTTATACATAGATCATCATGCATATCATATTTTCTTGCATTTTAGTCGATCCTAGAAATTTCACGCAACTCAAGGACCCTCGGAGAGAGTTGGAGATTTCGTTATTTTCATATTTGAGTTTTCTCAAATTATGAAAAGATTATCATTTGATTTATTTATTTTATCTTCAATTATTTTTCCGGTGTCAAAAATATAAGAGAGGGAATAATATGACTTTCCCAAATTTAGGAAAAATGAAGATTTAATAAATAGATCAAATTTTGGTTTCGGTGTTTTTTTGCATTTTATTCGGATAGGGAAAAATGCGCGTTTTCGAAAAATTGCATTTCAGGTCCGGAGTAAAGTTCATTTTGTTCGGCTCATTTTTAGGAGTCGGGGAAAATTTACTTTAGAATTTTTGGAGTTCGTTTAGATTTTCTTTCTTTTGTTTTTCTGCGCGCGTAACCGTTTAAAAAAAAAGGGCAGCTCCCGCAGGCCAGCCGGGCCAAGGCCCAGCCAGCCACCGCCCCAGCCTCCCGTGCGCCAGGCGCCAGGCGCAGGAGCGCCAGGCCGCCGCCTCCCCTCGCTCAAGTCGAGTCCTAAAAGGACTCTGGCCGGTTAGCCCCTCCCCTTTCCTTTGTTTCGTTTTCCTTTTCCTACTCTATTTCTTGTCCCCTACCCCAAGTAATCCTCCCCACCTATATAAATACCCCAACACCCCCTCCTCTAAACCCATCAAATCAAGCCCCAAGCCCTCCACCGCACCCCACCCCGCACCCGACATCGCCGCCGCGCCACCCCACACCCGCGCCGCCGCCCTTGTGCCCTAGCGCCGCCGCCGCACCTTGCCCACGCCGCCGCCACACCTTGCCCACGCCGCTGGAGCCCCTCGCCGGAGACCTCGCTGGAGGTTGCCCCGCGTCTCTTTTCCTCGGATCGTTTTCTTCTAATCGTTCTGATTCTTTTCTTCTCTTCCGATTCGTTTTCTTTCCGGTTCTTCTCTAAACCGTTCCGGTTTTCTAGATCGGTTTTTCGTTTCGGTTTTCTTCTCCGAAACCCTAGATCGGATTCTTTTTCTTTTCCGATTTAGTTGCCTTTGGACCGTTCGCCGGACCGTTCGTCCTAACGAACGTGATCACCGGATTCTTCTAGGTTAACGAACGTCCGTTCGTTTAACCGTTCTTCTTTTCTTTCTGTCGGATTTATTCCGCGATCGCGATCTCAGATCCGATCTTCGTTCTAGTTTATCTTCTCGCTCGTTTATCGGAATCAGGTGATTCAAGCGCCTGGAGTTTCGTCTCGAAATCGCCGTTCTGTCTAATCAACTTAAACAAGTTTTTGCTACTGTAAAATTTTGATCTAATTTCAACTTGCTAGAACCGAGTTGTTTTCTTCCGCCGTTTGTTTTCCGTTTCTTTGTTCAGTTCTTTCTTTCTTTGCAACCGGAGTTCTTAAGTTGAACTTTCTGGTTCGATCTCTTGTTCGAGTTTTACCTGTGCATTAGATGAGTACTTATTGCATGCTTGTTGTTTGTCTGTGATAGATTACCCGGATTGCGCCGCTTGTTACTTCGAAACCCTAGGACTCGCGGATCATCAGCAAGGCAAGTAACACTTTGATCATACCTTTTCTACAACCCATGTTTTATTGCATTAGATCAATCCTCTCACATTGCATGATTAGGATCTAATTAAATTGTGGGATGGGAAGTAGATGAGGTAGTACCTATCACCTGTATTACTATGAAACCTTTGGGAGTTACTTCTACGTTTGCTTATTATGCCATGCTATGCTAGTAGATGTGGATTGGGTGAGTGATATCCATGACAGATGTGAGTTGATAATTTTAATGGTTTATCTAAGGTGGCAACTTAAACACACATCTGGGTGGATTGAGGCACCTGATGTCTATCAGGACTTGCCTGTTTTTTTGGACCGCCACCCAGGCTCAAAGGGATCATAAGATAATTCATGCTAGAAACTTCCGTGTGCAGCCACATGCTACTATGGGCTCTGGCATAGTTGACTAAGTTGTGCGAACTCTTACGGGGTGGACTAGCAGATGTAGGGGTTATAGGTGGTACGGTCTACCCCACATGTAAGGTGCTAGCGCTTCTGAAAGACTATGTCTCGGTCATTCGTTTCTCAAACACCATGTAGTGCGAGAAAACAAACGGAGGCGATCGAGTCATGTGGGGAAACGTGCGCAAACCTCTGCAGAGTGTACAAACTAATCATGATTAGCCGTGTCCCCGGTTATGGACAACTTGAGTATCTAGTACTTGAATATCATTGTGAATCTCAACATGTTACTCTAATTAATGTTGTTGGGTTTTAATTGTTCACTTAATTGGGATCGGAATGCTGTCAACCATTCTCGATGTTTAACAACCACCATGATAGTTAAATAAATTTATTCCTTTGCAGTAGGGAAAAACTGGCTTTACGCAAAACTGTAACCATAGAGCTTTCCACCAGCCATATATGCATATAGTATAGCTGTTTCATTCCATTACTCTCTATGTGTTACTTTGCCAGCATATTCCATGTGCTGACCCGTTTTCGGGCTGCAACTTCTCATGTTGCAGACTTTTCAGACGACGATGAAGGTGTTTTAGGTCGTGGTTCTATACTCAGTGATGCCGTTGGAGTTGATGGACCCATTTATATTCCAAGTCTTCCGCTGTTATCGACACTAGATGGCCTTAAGCCATACTTATTGTAATAAGTTCTCTTTTGAGACAATGATGTAATAAGTGTGTGATTGCCACTCTGCTATAAATCCTTCGATGTACTATGTGGTGTCAGCATTACTGATCCAGGGATGACACCTGAGCACAGAGCACTTGATCCATTCGGGTCGGGTCGCTACAGAGAATGGTATCAGAGCACACGCTGACTGTAGGACACGACCACTAAGTTAAAGCCATAGATCACCATTCTCTTCCCATTTTCTAACTCCTCATCTTTTCTACTCTTTTAGGATGACGCACACGAAGATTAAGTACGCTCAACCGGATGAAGGCACACCATTTGGATTTCACCTGAAGGAAGTCACCAAGTACCTGAACATTGGATTACCAAGCTTCACGGGAACCTTCAACGCCACTCTGCCTGAAGAGGAGCGCTGGAAGATTCAAGCTCACGTTCCGGGAAGGACATTCGCGCCACTCACGAAGCCTATAGATAGTGTTTTCAATGACCCAACCTGGAGTCTGGGAAAGAGCATGGCAGCTCATATCACCATAGGATGGATTGGAGAAGTTTACCAAGAAGACCTCAAGGACACTATCTACCAAATTTGCGGACGCCGAGATGAACAATGGGAGTTAGTCAGCACCAAGAAGGATAGATCCATTGCATCATTCATCTAGGAGTTAAACCAGCACATTCGACGCCACGAGAACCAGATGTGCAATGATATGATAGAGTTGAAGAATACAAAGGCAAGGATCATCGAGCTAGAAGGACAACTGAAGTCTACACTCAAGGACTACATGGACGAGATCGTAGCTCTAGCAAGACACAATGGCGATCTTAAGCAGGAGATTGAAGAACTCAAGAGGAAGTTAGCATCCCAGGAGGACGACGAGTACGTCGCATGTCCGGACAACTACATCATCATCGACGACACCGATTCGGATCCAAGTGAACCCGACTTTGAAGACGAAGCTGGAGTAGATATCATGGAGTCTTCCACCGGTTCAAATTTCTAGATGACCACCAGATAGTAGTAGTATTTCCCCCATGTAAACATTATAGTCGAGCACTTTTGCGATAGTTTTAGATCGTTTGTAAGCCCTTGTTTGATTGATTGAAGTGATTTTGTGTGCATTTGCTCATGTGCATTGGGGTAGTGTTTTCCCTTTAGACCTCACTCTATTCTTAATTCTCGTCTTTTCTAAACCCTCAGATGCCTCCAACCCAAGCCCTTAGGTCACCCATGTTAGTAAGCTCACCAGGAGCGGAGTTCATGGCTAGACGATGGTGTGATCGGTTACCATTAAGGATTGGTAACTATGTGTTTCCCTCAGACCTAATAGTATTGGAATCTCAAGGATTGGATGTGATATTAGGCATGGATTGGTTGTCGATGTATGGAGGAAACATCGATTGCGCTAGTAAGTCAATTTTGCTTACCACACCAAAAGGAAGAAGGATCAAGTATGTATCCCGGCATGTGCCAAACAGGACACAAGTAAACTGCCTAACAGGAGTTGTGCAGGAGGAAGTACCAGTGGTAAAGGATTTTCCTGATGTATTTCCTGAGGAATTGCCAGGCATGCCACCGGATAGAGACATTGAGTTTTTGATTGAGTTATTGCCAGGCACTGGGCCAATATCAAAGAGACCATATAGGATGCCAGCAAAGGATTTGGTGGAAATTAAGAATCAGATTAAGGAGTTATTGGATAAAGGTTACATTCGCCCAAGTTCTTCGCCTTGGGGATCACCCGTACTTCTAGTAGAAAAGAAGGATGGATCATTAAGGATGGTTGTAGATTATCGGGGATTGAATGAAGTAACCATCAAGAACAAGTACCCACTGCCAATGATCAACGATCTGTTTGATCGATTGCAAGGAGCTAAAGTGTTTTCCAAGATCGATTTGCGATCATGGTACCATCAATTGAAGATTCGGGAGCAGGACATACCTAAGACAGCATTCACCACGAGATATCGACTGTATGAGTATACCGTTATGTCATTTGGATTGACTAACGCACCTGCCTATTTCATGAACCTGATGAACAAAGTTTTTATGGAGTTTTTGGATAAGTTCGTCGTAGTGTTCATTGATGACATCCTGGTTTATTCAAAGAATGAAGAGGAGCATAAGGAACATTTGCGTTTGGTTTTGGAGAAACTAAGGGAACATTAGTTATACGCCAAATTCAGCAAATGTGAGTTTTGGTTGAAGGAAGTTGGATTCCTCGGACACATTATATCCGAAGAAGGTATAGCAGTTGACCCCACAAAGGTTGAGACCATAACCAAATGGGAAGCACCAACAACAGTTGGAGAGATCTGGAGTTTTCTTGGACTCGCAGGATACTACCGGAGATTCATTGAGAACTTTTCAAAGATTGCAAAGCCTATGACTGAATTGTTGAAGAAGAATACTGAGTTCAAATGGACTAGGGAGTGTGAGGCTAGTTTCCAGGAGTTGAAGAAACGCTTGGTTACCTCACTAGTATTGATTTTGCCAGATCAGACCAAGGATTATGAGGTGTATTGCGACGCTTCACGTCGAGGACTTGGAGCAGTGCTTATGCAGGAAGGAAGAGTTGTTTCGTATGCTTCACGATAACTGAAACCTCATGAATTGAATTATGCTACGCATGATTTGGAGTTAGCAGCCATAGTGCATGCATTGAAGGCGTGGAGACATTTCCTCATTGGAAATCATTGTGAGGTGTACACGGATCACAAGAGTTTGAAGTACATTTTCACGCATAAGGAGTTGAACCTCAGACAGAGGAGATGGTTGGAGCTCATCAAGGATTATGACATGAGATTGCATTACCATCCCGGAAAAGCTAATGTGGTAGCTGACGCATTGAGCCGTAAGAGCCATGTCAACACCCTAGTGACGGGAGAAGTACCAAAGGAGTTAGCAGAAAACCTTCGTGAGCTATGTTTGGAAATAGTTCCGAGAGGCTATGTAGCAGCATTGGAGATTCAGTCAACATTGATGGATACGATCAGAGAAGCTCAGAAATCTGACAAGGAGATTGCTGCTATAAAAGAGAAATTGAGCGAAGGAAAAGCAAAGGGATTTCGTGAGGATGAGCGCGATACCTTATGGTTTGAGGACCGTATTTATGTGCCCAATGACCCGGAGATCAGGAAGTTGATTTTGCAAGAGGCACATGATTCACCGTATTCGATTCACCCAGGGAATACCAAGATGTATTTGGATTTGAAGGAAACATTCTGGTGGACCGGAATGAAGAAGGATATTGCAGCATATGTAGCAGTTTGTGATGTATGTCAGAGAGTAAAGGCAGAGCATCAGAAGCCAACAGGATTGTTACAACCATTGCCGATACCCGAATGGAAGTGGGATAAGATAGGCATGGATTTTATCACAGGACTACCCAGGACAAAATCAGGCTATGACTCGATATGGGTAGTAGTTGATCGTTTGACGAAGGTAGCACATTTCATTCCAGTTAAGACCACTTACACCAGTGCTAAGTTGGCGAAGATATACATGACTAGGATTATTTGTTTGCATGGAGTTCCGAGGAGTATCGTATCAGATAGAGGAACCCAATTTACCTCAAAGTTTTGGAATCAGTTGCATGAAACTTTAGGAACCAGACTAGAGTTCAGCACAGCTTTTCATCCGCAGACGGATGGATAGACTGAGAGAGTCAATCAGATTTTGGAAGATATGCTGAGAGCTTGTGCACTAGATTATGGATCTAGCTGGGACGATAACTTGCCGTATGCGGAGTTTTCTTATAACAACAGCTACCAAACCAGTTTGAAGATGGCACCTTTCGAAGCTTTATACGGAAGGAGGTGCAGGACACCGTTGTCATGGGACGAAGTTGGAGACCGTCAATTCTTTGGACCAGATTTGATTAAGGAGTCTGAACAGAAAGTTAAGTTGATTCGCGATAGGCTCAAGGTAGCCCAATCCAGGCAGAAGAGCTACGCAGATTCTAAACGCAAGGAGATAGTTTACGAAACCGGAGACAGAGTTTATCTTCGAGTATCCCCACTTCAAGGAGTTAAGCGCTTTGGAGTTAAGGGAAAATTAGCACCGCGTTTCGTTGGACCGTATAAGATCTTGCAACGTATGGGAGAAGTCGCTTATAAGTTGGAATTACCAGAGGGACTGTCAGGAGTTCATGATGTATTCCATGTTTCTCAGCTCAAGAAATGTCACGCCGAGATGGCGGAGGTACCGCTAAGAGATACCGTGCCACTTGAAGCAATTCAGCTGAATGATGACTTAACGTATGAGGAGAAGCCAGTCAAGATTCTCGATTATGCCAGCAGAGTTACCCGCAGCAAGGTTATCAAGTTTTACAAAGTTCAATGGAATCACCACTCAGAGGATGAAGCCACCTGGGAAAGAGAAGAAGATTTGCTTAAGGACCACCCTCACCTATTTTCTAGCCAACTCGAATCTCGAGGGCGAGATTCATCTTAAGGGGGCTAGGTTTGTAACATCCCAAATTTTCAATTTGGAATGTTATACATAGATCATCATGCATATCATATTTTCTTGCATTTTGGTCGATCCTAGAAATTTCACGCAACTCAAGGACCCTCGGAGAGAGTTGGAGATTTCGTTATTTCATATTTGAGTTTTCTCAAATTTTGAAAAGAGGATCATTTGATTTATTTATTTTATCTTCAATTATTTTTCCGGTGTCAAAAATATAAGAGAGGGAATAATATGACTTTCCCAAATTTAGGAAAAATGAAGATTTAATAAATAGATCAAATTTTGGTTTCGGTGTTTTTTTGCATTTTATTCGGATAGGGAAAAATGCGCGTTTTCGAAAAATTGCATTTTAGGTCCGGAGTAAAGTTCATTTTGTTCGGCTCATTTTTAGGAGTCGGGGAAAATTTACTTTAGAATTTTTGGAGTTCGTTTAGATTTTCTTTCTTTTGTTTTTCTGCGCGTGTAACCGTTTAAAAAAAAGAGCAGCTCCCGCAGGCCAGCCGGGCCAAGGCCCAGCCAGCCACCGCCCCAGCCTCCCATGCGCCAGGCGCCAGGCGCAGGAGCGCCAGGCCGCCGCCTCCCCTCGGTCAAGCCGAGTCCTAAAAGGACTCTGGCCGGTTAGCCCCTCCCCTTTCCTTTGTTTCGTTTTCCTTTTTCTACTCTATTTCTTGTCCCCTACCCCAAGTAATCCCCCCCACCTATATAAATACCCCAACACCCCCTCCTCTAAACCCATCAAATCAAGCCCCAAGCCCTCCACCGCACCCCACCCCGCGCCCTACACCGCCGCCGCGCCACCCCACACCCGCGCCGCCGCCCTTGTGCCCTAGCGCCGCCGCCGCACCTTGCCCACGCCGCCGCCGCACCTTGCCCACGCCGCCGGAGCCCCTCGCCGAAGGTTGCCCCGGATCGTTTTCTTCTAATCATTCTGATTCTTTTCTTCTCTTCCGATTCGTTTTCTTTCTGGTTCTTCTCTAAACCGTTCCGGTTTTCTAGATCGGTTTTTCGTTTCGGTTTTCTTCTCCGAAACCCTAGATCGGATTCTTTTTCTTTTCCGATTTAGTTGCCTTTGGACTGTTCGCCGGACCGTTCATCCTAACGAACGTGATCACCGGATTATTCTAGGTTAACGAACGTCCGTTCGTTTAACCGTTCTTCTTTTCTTTCTGTTGGATTTATTCCGCGATCGCGATCTCAGATCCGATCTTTGTTCTAGTTTATCTTCTCGCTCGTTTATCGGAATCAGGTGATTCAAGCGCATGGAGTTTCGTCTCGAAACCGCCGTTCCGTCTAATCAACTTAAACAAGTTTTTGCTACTGTAAAATTTTGATCTAGTTTCAACTTGCTAGAACCGAGTTGTTTTCTTCCGCCGTTTGTTTTCCGTTTCTTTGTTCAGTTCTTTCTTTCTTTGCAACCGGAGTTCTTAAGTTGAACTTTCTGGTTCGATCTCTTGTTCGAGTTTTACCTGTGCATTAGATGAGTACTTATTGCATGCTTGTTGTTTGTTTGCGATAGATTACCCGGATTGCGCTGCTTGTTACTTCGAAACCCTAGGACTCGCGGATCATCAGCAAGGCAAGTAACACTTTGATCATACCTTTTCTACAACCCATGTTTTATTGCATTAGATCAATCCTCTCACATTGCATGATTAGGATCTAATTAAATTGTGGGATGGGAAGTAGATGATGTAGTACCTATCACCTGTATTACTATGAAACCTTTGGGAGTTACTTCTACGTTTGCTTATTATGCCATGCTATGCTAGTAGACGTGGATTGGGTGAGTGATATCCATGACAGATGTGAGTTGATAATTTTAATGGTTTATCTAAGGTGGCAACTTAAACACACATCTGGGTGGATTGAGGCACCTGATGTCTATCAGGACTTGCCTGTTTTTTTGGACCGCCACCCAGGCTCAAAGGGATCATAAGATAATTCATGCTAGAAACTTCCGTATGCAGCCACATGCTACTATGGGCTCTGGCATAGTTGACTAAGTTGTGCGAACTCTTACGGGGTGGACTAGCAGATGTAGGGGTTATAGGTGGTACGGTCTACCCCACATGTAAGGTGCTAGCGCTTCTGAAAGACTATGTCTCGGTCATTCGTTTCTCAAACACCATGTAGTGCGAGAAAACAAACGGAGGCGATCGAGTCATGTGGGGAAACGTGCGCAAACCTCTGCAGAGTGTACAAACTAATCATGATTAGCCGTGTCCCCGGTTATGGACAACTTGAGTATCTAGTACTTGAATATCATTGTGAATCTCAACATGTTACTCTAATTAATGTTGTTGGGTTTTAATTGTTCACTTAATTGGGATCGGAATGCTGTCAACCATTCTCGATGTTTAACAACCACCATGATAGTTAAATAAATTTATTCCTTTGCAGTAGGGAAAAACTGGCTTTACGCAAAACTGTAACCATAGAGCTTTCCACCAGCCATATATGCATATAGTATAGCTGTTTCATTCCATTACTCTCTATGTGTTACTTTGCCAGCATATTCCATGTGCTGACCCGTTTTCGGGCTGCAACTTCTCATGTTGCAGACTTTTCAGACGACGAGTAAGGTGTTTTAGGTCGTGGTTCTATACTCAGTGATGCTGTTCGAGTTGATGGACCCATTTATCTTCCAAGTCTTCCGCTGTTATCGACACTAGGTGGCCTTAAGCCATACTTATTGTAATAAGTTCTCTTTTGAGACAACGATGTAATAAGTGTGTGATTGCCACTCTGCTATAAATCCTTCGATGTACTGTGTGGTGTCAGCATTACTGATCCAGGGATGACACCTGAGCACAGAGCACTTGATCCATTCGGGTCGGGTCGCTACATACATCAACCACGTTGTGCTAACGCTTCCGCTTTCGGTCTACGAGGGTACGTAGACAACACTCTCCCCTCTTGTTGCTATGCATCACCATGATCTTGCGTGTGCGTAGGAATTTTTTTGAAATTACTATGTTCCCCAATAGAGAATTATGTCGATCAGTATCTTATCTGGAAGATTAACTCCCACTCGATTCAAGCGATTGTAATACCCAGACAATCTGAGCACATGCTCACTGCTTGAGCTATTCTCCTCCATCTTTTTAGCTATAGAACTTGTTGGAGACTTCATATCTCTCAACTCGGGTATTTGCTTGAAATATTAACTTCAACTCCTGGAACATCTCATATGGTCCATGACATTCAAAACATCTTTGAAGTTCCGATTCTAAGCCGTTAAGCATGGTGCCCTAAAATATCAAGTAGTCATCATATTGAGCTAGCCAAACGTTCACAACGTCTACCTCTACTCCTGCAATAGGTCTGTCACCTAGCGGTGCATCAAAGACATAATTCTTCTGTGCAATAATGAGGATAATCCTTAGATCACGGATCCAATCCGCATCATTGCTACTAACATTTTTCAACATAATTTTTCTCTAGGAACACAATAAACTGGGAGCAACATCGCGAGCTATTGATCTACAACATAGATATGCTAATACTACCAGGACTAAGTTCATGATAAATTAAAGTTCAATTAATCATATTACTTAAGAACTCCCACTTAGACAGACATCCCTCTAATCTTCTAAGTGATCACGTGATCCATATCAACTAAACCATGTTCGATCATCACGTGAGATGGAGTAGTTTCAATGGTGAACATCACTATGTTGATCATATCTACTATATGATTCACGCTCGACCTTTCAGTCTCCTTGTTCCGAGGCCATATCTGTTATATGCTAGGCTCGTCAAGTTTAACCTGAGTATTTCGCGTGTGCAACTGTTTTGTACCCGTTGTATTTGAACGTAGAGCCTATCACACCCGATCATCACGTGGTGTCTCAGCACGAAGAACTTTCGCAACGGTGCATACTCAGGGAGAACACTTATACCTTGATAATTTAGTGAGAGATTATCTTATAAAGCTACCGCCGAACTAAGCAAAATAAGATGTATAAAAGATAAACATCACATGCAATCATAATATGTGACATGATATGGCCATCATCATCTTGTGCCTTTGATCTCCATCTCCAAAGCATCATCATGATCTCCATCGTCACCGGCATGACACCATGATCTCCATCATCTTGATCTATATCAATGTGTCGTCACATGGTTGTCTCGCCAACAATTGCTCTTGCAACTATTGCTATCTCATAGCGATAAACTAAAGCAATTATTTGGCGCTTGCATCTTATGCAATAGAGAGATAACCATAAGGCTTTTGCCAGTTGCCGATAACTTCAACAAAACATGATCATCTCATACAACAACTTATATCTCATCACGTCTTGACCATATCACATCACAACATGCCCTGCAAAAACAAGTTAGACGTCCTCTACTTTGTTGTTGCAAGTTTTACGTGGCTGCTACGGGCTGAGCAAGAACCGTTCTTACCTACGCATCAAAACCACAACGATAGTTTGTCAAGTTGGTGTTGTTTTAACCTTCGCAAGGACCGGGCGTAGCCACACTCGGTTCAACTAAAGTTGGAGAAACTGACACCCGCCAGCTACCTGTGTGCAAAGCACGTCGGTAGAACCAGTCTCGCGTAAGCGTACGCGTAATGTCGGTCCGGGCCGCTTCATCCAACAATACCGCCGAACCAAAGTATGACATGCTGGTAAGCAGTATGACTTATATCGCCCACAACTCACTTGTGTTCTACTCGTGCATATGACATCTACGCATAAAACCTGGCTCGGATGCCATTGTTGGGGAACGTAGTAATTTCAAAAAAATTCCTACGCACACGCAAGATCATGGTGATGCATAGCAACGAGAGGGGAGAGTGTTGTCTACGTACCCTCGTAGATCGAAAGCAGAAGCGTTATCACAACACGGTTGATGTAGTCGTACGTCTTCAGGATCTGACCGATCAAGTACCGAACGCACGCCACCTCCGAGTTCTGCACACGTTCAACACGATGACGCCCCTCGAACTCCTATCCAGCCGAGTGTTGAGGGAGAGTTTCGTCAGCACGACGGCACGGTGACGATGATGATGTTCTACCGACACAGGGCTTCGCCTAAGCACCGCTACGATATGACCGAGGTGGATTATGGTGGAGGGGGCACCGCACATGGCTAAGAGATCAAAAGATCAATTGTTGTGTCTTTGGGGTGCCCCCTGCCCCCGTATATAAAGGAGTGGAGGAGGGGGAGGGCCCGCCCTCTCTATGGAGCGCCCTAGGGGAGTCCTACTCCCACCGGGAGTAGGATTCCCCCTTTCCTAGTAGAACTAGGACCCTTCCAAGTAGTAGGAGTAGGAGGGAAGGAAAGGGAAGGGAGAAGGAGAAGGAAGGGGGCGCCCCCCTCCCTAGTCCAATTCGGACCAGCCCATGGGGAGGGGTGCGGCCACCCTTTGAGGCCTTTCTCTCCTTTCCCGTATGGCCCATTAAGGCCCAATACGAATTCTCGTAACTCCCCGGTACTCCCGAAAATGCCCGAATCACTCGGAACCTTTCCGATGTCCGAATATAGTCGTCCAATATATCGATCATTACGTCTCGACCATTTCGAGACTCCTCGTCATGTCCCCGATCTCATCCGGGACTCCGAACTCCTTCGGTACATCAAAACACATAAAATCATAATATAATCGTCATCGAACTTTAAGCGTCCGCACCCTACGGGTTCAAGAACTATGTAGACATGACCGAGACACGTCTTCGGTCAATAACCAATAGCGGAACCTGGATGCTCATATTGGCTCCTACATATTCTACGAAGATCTTTATCGGTCAAACCGCATAACAACATACGTTGTTCCCTTTGTCATCGGTATGTTACTTGCCCGAGATTCGATCGTCGGTATCTCAATACCTAGTTTAATCTCGTTACCAGCAAGTCTCTTTACTCGTTGTGTAACACATCATCCCGCAACTAACTCATTAGTTGCAATGCTTGCAAGGCTTATAGTGATGTGCATTACCGAGTGGGCCTAGAGATACCTCTCCAACAATCGGAGTGACAAATCCTAATCTCGAAATACGCCAACCCAACAAGTACCTTCGGAGACACCTGTAGAGCACCTTTATAATCACCTAGTTATGTTCTGACTTTTGGTAGCACACAAAGTGTTCCTCCGGTAAACGGGAGTTGCATAATCTCATAGTCATAGGAACATGTATAAGTCATGAAGAAAGCAATAGCAACAAACTAAACGATCAAGTGATATGCTAACGGAATGGGTCAAGTCAATCACATCATTCTCTAATGATGTGATCCCGTTAATCAAATGACAACTCATGTCTATGGCTAGGAAACTTAACCATCTTTGATTCAATGAGCTAGTCAAGTAGAGGCATACTAGTGACATACTGTTTGTCTATGTATTCACACATGTATTATGTTTCCGGTTAATACAATTCTAGCATGAATAATAAAAATTTATCATGATATAAGGAAATAAATAATAACTTTATTATTGCCTCTAGGGCATATTTCCTTCAGTCCCGACTATTGTCACTTCGGGGTTGCCGGATCATAACACATAATAGGTGACTATAGACATGCAAGATAGGATCAAGAACTCTCATATATTGATGAAAACATAATAGGTTCATATCTGAAATCATTGCACTTGGGCCCTAGTGACAAGCATTAAGCATAGCAAAGTCATAGCAACATCAATCTCAGAACATAGTGGATACTAGGGATCAAACCCTAACAAAACTAACTCGATTACATGATAAATCTCATCCAACCCATCACCGTCCAGCAAGCCTACGATGGAATTACTCACGCACGGTGGTGAGCATCATGAAATTGGTGATGGAGGATGGTTGATGATGACGATGGTGACGGATTCCCCTCTCCGGAGCCCCGAACGGACTCCAGATCAGCCCTCCCGAGAGAGTTTAGAGCTTGGCGGCGGCTTCCTATCGTAAAACGCGATGAATCCTTGTCCCTGGTTGTTTTCTCCCCGAAAGTGAATATATGGAGTCGGGGTTGAGGTCGGTGGAGCATCAGGGGGGCCACGAGGCAGGGGGGCGCGCCCCCCACCCTCGTGGACAGGTGGAGGCCCCCCTGACATGGATCTTCCTTCCAGTATTTTTTATATATTCCAAAATAATTCTTCGTTGATTTTCAGGTCATTCCGAGAATTTTTATTTCTGCACAAAAATAACACCATGGCAATTCTGCTGAAAACAACGTCAGTCCGAGTTAGTTCCATTCAAATCATGCAAGTTAGAGTCCAAAACAAGGGCAAAAGTTTTTGGAAAAGTAGATACGACGGAGACGTATCAGTACCCTCTTAGACCGTAAGCGGAAGCGTTTGACAGCGCGGTTGATGTAGTCGAACTTCTTCTAGCTCCGACCGATCAAGTAACGAACGTACGACACCTCTGAGTTTTGCACACGTTCAGCTCGGTGACGTCCCTTGTCTTCTTGATCCAGCAAGGCATTGAGGTAGTAGATGAGTTTCGTCAGCACGACGGCATGGTGACGGTGATGGTGAAGTGATCCTCGTAGGGCTTCGCCTAAGCACCGTGAGAATATGACCGGGGGTGTAAACTGTGGAGTGGGGTGTCGCACACAGCTAAAAATTGATGTTGTGTGTTCTAGGCGCCCCCCTCCCCATATATAGGTGGGAGGGGGAGATGCTAGGAGGCTCCCAAGGGCTGGCCGCCGACCCCCTTGGGGCTTCCTTACCCTGCGCCCCTGCCATATTTGACGGAAGGGGGGAGGAAAGAGGGGGGGAGAGAAGGAAGTGGGAATCCTAATCCACACTTGCAGTTCTCCCTTTCCCTTTCCTTCTCCATCCCTGGACGGCCCATATGTGGGGCGCACCAGACCCTTGTGGCTGGTGCGTTTCCCCACTTGGCCCATAAGGCCCATATCTTTTGCCAGGGTGCCCAGAACACCTTTCGATGAGCCGATATGTATCTGGTACCCTCTGGAACACTTCGGTGTCCGAATACTATTGTCCTATATATCAATCTTTACCTCTCGACCATTTCAAGACTCCTTGTCATGTCCGTGATCTCATCCGGGACTCCGAACAACATTCGGTCACCAAAATCACATAACTCATATAATACAATATCGTCATCGAATGTTACGCGTGCGGACCCACGGGTTCGAGAACTATGTAGACATGACCGAGATACCTCTTCGGTCAATAACCAATAGCGGAACCTGGATGATCATATTGGCTCCTACATATTCTACGAAGATCTTTATCGGTCGAACCGTTATGACAACATATGTTATTTCCTTTGTCCATCGGTATGTTACTTGCCCGAGATTCGATCGTCGGTATCTTCATACCTAGTTTAATATCGTTACCGGCAAGTCTCTTTACTCGTTCCATAATACATCACCTCGTGACTAACTCCTTAGTCGTTTGCTTGCAAGTTTATGATGTGTATTACCGAGAGGGCCCAAAGATACCTCTCCGATACTCGGAGTGACAAATCCTAATCTCGATCTATGCCAACTCAATAAACACCTTTGGAGATACCTGTAGAGCATCTTTATAATCACCCAGTTACGTTGTGACGTTTGATAGCACATAAGGTATTCCTCTGGTATCCGAGAGTTGCATAATCTCATAATCGAATGAATATATATTTGACATGAAGAAAGCAATAGCAATAAAACTGAACGATCATAATGCTAAGCTAACGGATGGGTCTTGTCCATCACATCATTCTCCTAATGATGTGATTCCGTTATCAAATGACAACTCATGTCTATGGCTAGGAAACCTTAACCATCTTTGATCAATGAGCTAGTCAAGTAAAGGCTCACTAGGGACACGGTGTTTGTTTATGTATTCACACATGTATTTAAGTTTTCGATCAATACAATTCTAGCATGAATAATAAACCTTTATCATGAATAAGGAAATATAAAATAACAACTTTATTATTGCCTCTAGGGCATATTTCCTTCGGCATCAACCTGTTGCTACTATTTAAGTCGACTCGTATACTATTTAAGTCGACTCCTACAGGCATTCATTGATAATGTCACTACTAGTTATCTTTCATGTATGTTACATATTATTGCACACAGTCCAACACAATAATCTGCGGGGTAAGGGTACCTCCTCGCACTATCCATGTTGATAGCATGTACTATTCGTCCGCTCGTTCGCGATTTGCTGTTGGCGATTCTTGTGCAGAGAGATTGGGTGAGCGTGTACTTCCTCAGATACACCTGCCCCCACTACTTCGTTTCCTTCCCTACGAAGATGACTTCGCATCGACTCCCATGTCTACCTCCTCCATGCCTCCCCTACCACCACCACCGCTTAGACACATCGGCTCCTCCTCTACCATTCTCTCAATCTGGATCCAAGGAGGTGGTTGGCAGGGACGCCATCGACCTTAGGGCTGAGGGGTGGCGACCATCCCAGATCAGAGTCAGCTGGAGTGGCTCGAGGGAGACGTGGTCTGGATGGCGTTGCGGCATCCTCGCCATTCGGTATACGCGCAGCTGCGGCTCCTTGCCTTGGCAAGGTCTTCAAGGACGACAAGCTCGTTGAGTGTCTCCTCGACCGCTCCCCCAGCCCCACCTCCTCGAATTCGTATGTTCGTTCCCTTCCGTCCCGTGTCTCCCGTCTACTTCCGAGATTCGCATGCCATCTATTCGAGGATACGCCCATATGGACTGTTTGGTTTTGTTTCTTCTATCCAGGTTGCAGGAGTTCACGAGCTGGCACGACTGCTCTTCTACGACTTCCTAAAATTTTATTTCTTCTTTCCCTTTCCTTTCTTTTGTCTTCACCTGATTGATGTTGTATTATTCATGTGCTGCCGAATTTGTTTTGCAAGTACTTAAATCTTGCTATGGAATGAGGCATCACATTTTTGCCAGGCTAGGGTGTCCAGGTACCTACCTTAGGCCATGGTTTCTTTTACTAAGTTCTGTATAGATGTCTCTTACTTAGTTTGATGGTATGCACATGTTGTTTGATGTCTCTTGGTTCAGGGTTGCTGTATTGGGCACACAAAAAACAAGGATGACGCATGGCACATTTCAGGTGTAAATCTATTTCATATATTGAAAGACATAGGTTGTTCCAGATAGAGTTGTATATTGGTGATGCCTTCTCATTGGTTTGCTGCATATGTAGTTACAGAGTGGGTCGCGCCTTTTCGTCAGGCATCCTCTGGTGCTTCCCACGGTGTCTCTCTCTGTTCTTATTGCTGCTGCACACAAACGACTGACCTTGCTCTGTTTTCTTTCTAGGTTCGACTTGTAGATAGGACACACATCATGGTTAGCTCTTTGGTCATCAACTGGTCCATGACCAAAGTATGTATTCACCACTGACTTCTCTCAGACATATGCATGCTCCTTGTAATCTAGGCATAACAGTTCTTCAGAAAAACTGTATGATCGATCCGCGAGGCGCCGCTGTTGCTATTAGACTAGCTGGAGATGTGGTCATCAACTAATGCAATGCGAGTATGTGATGATGATTTTGACATATGGATGTTGTTGTTCCAAGTTGAATTTCAAGATATTTGTGAGAGGAATTTCACACAAAATTGCTGCAGCTTAATTCACTATACTATTATTATTATTGCATCAGGGAAGGCGTGTATTAGTGTGGTGATAATATGTGTGCATTTCTTATTGCCGTATATTTTCCAATCATTCACTACAAACGAGACTGATCAGAGCATTGCTTGGATTAGGTGTAAAATAATACAGAGGTGTTTTCTTTACACGTGTAATTTACCGGCCAGTGAGCAATTTCCGGCCGGAAACGAAACGACCGAGCGAGGCATGTATTTTTTACGGAGGTATTTGAAACGAAAACGCTGATCCAAACAGGCCCTTATGTAGTAGAAAAGAAGGTCGGCGCTCACGCTCAGGAAGGACATCTCAAAGTCAGTGCAGGAAATGACCACCGCCGTGTTCTCAGCGGAAGGGACAGAGGGGCACAGAAGCTGCTGACATCCTCATCAGAATTTAGTTCCAAGGAGCTTAGTTACTTAATTACCTCCGCTCGTGTATCTTCATTTTCATGTCGTCGCTGGATTATTATTATTGTTACAGTTCAGTAGTAGTCATTCTAGCTTGGCACCGCTAAATTTTATTTGAAATGTAGAATATATTAAAACAAACACAACCGTATATAACTTCTTGTGCATCAGGGAGGCATGCTGTGGAAGCAAAAGGTTGCAGGTTTATGCTAAGTGAGGGAGATATGGTGAAAGCAGCGAAAGGGAAAGACTACAGATTGCTGGATTGGGAGTTTGGGACTTTGCCTGCAAAATGATTGTCGTCCTGAAAGGCTAGGAGTGGGCACTCCTCTGGGTTGCTCTTTGCTTACATAGGCAACAAAATATATTGCACTTCTGCTAATCACAGTTCATCTCTACATTCTCAGTAGGTACTTTAATTGAAGGGCTTTTCTCAATTGTGATAGGAATAACCTGATAGATTCAAAAAATATCTATCTATTTATGTGTAACACCATGGTTTTTGGCCCCTGCTTTTTCTTTCTACTGCTTTAGTTGATCTTGTTGGTTCTTTGCTCTGGTTTTTCTCAGTCAACTCATCTGGACTTAACCAACATAAAGCTAAATAAAAACCTCTCTCACTAGCTATATCTCTCTATAGGATAGCCTCACTTGCACCCCTACCCCAAAACCCTAAGATCATATTCTTTTGAGATATATGCCCTAGAACACCTAAGTTATGAAGTAACCACCACTTTAGTGCTTAGGAAAATTTCTAGATAATTATCATAATTTCTTTGGATCAAATATACTTCAGAAAAGTCCCTTGCTCCACTAGGAACTTTTGCATTTGAGCCCCTCTTCCACTTTTGCATTCTGACCCCTTCTTTCAAGTTGTACAACAAGTACTAGCTAGAGGGGCCCATTTGTTCTGCAAATTTGCATACCCACTCACCCTAGTGACTAAACCAACCACACCAAATCTCACATCCTAACTCTAGTTCATTTGCACTTTGCAAACAACAAACACCTTTTGTCCAAAACCTTCTAGAAGAACTTGTACTCACCTCACTGCACCAGCCCCCCAACTGCAGCCGCACACATGCCTATCTTAGCCCCCCTAGCTACTGGACATAGCCAGCAATGGCAGAGCTTCAACGCGATTTGAGAGGGGGCTAAATGAGTCTTAAATAGAGTTGAGGGGCCTAATCTAGTGTATTCTATTAAAGTTTGTTCAAATATTATTAAATATTACTATGTGTTTATACGAAGAAATAAATTTGGTAAGGGGGCATTGCCCCCTTTGGCCCTCACTAAGCTCCGCCACTGATAGCCAGACGCGGCCAAAACCACCCAGGTATCAGCACCAGGTGGTGACCGTGAGGTTGGCATGCACACATCACGTGCTCTGTGAAGCGCTCATGCCCTGCCCATGCAGCCGTAGCCCAACTGCGCGTCCCTGGCTCCTCTGCCACGCGCAGCCCCTCCCTCGCTCCCCAAGCCCCTCCCTACATCGAGGCGGGCATCGGCCGCCCTCATCCTTTCCTTCCCACAGCGGGCACATCGGTCCCCGTAGCACTCAAACTCCAGCGGACCGGTGATGGGGAAAGGAAGATTCGAAGGCTCCTGGGAGGACCGCATGATCCAACCCCAAAGGGTCCGAGCGCCCGATGCCCCGACGCAATGGACTCGCGTCAAACAGATCCCGCCGTCGGTCGGGCGTTGTTCTCCCAGGAGCTTTGGAGTGCAATGCGGACGACTATTGCCTCCTCCAACCCGCACGAGACGACAGACCAGTCGAGGGATCCGGACTAGTCAGAGTCAGGTTCGCTGCTCGCCATGCCGGAGAAGGCCGAAGATCGCCGGACGAGAGCTTGGGTGGAAGAGTGGAGTGGAAGGAAGTGGCTAGGGTTTGATCCGGGGAGTGGATGGGGACAAATACATGTGGGGTCCGATGGGCCAGCGTGAGCCGGAGCCAACGTGGTGGACGCGCCCGAGCCTTCCAATATTTGGGTTGGATATAAGGGGTGTCGGTCAACCGGGGCGTTTGAGGCTGGTTTGAAGCGCTCGTCTGGGCTTGGGCTTTTTGACCGGCCAGTGACCAGGCCGTCCGCCCGGATGTACAAGGTGGATGGCGGCGGTGAAGGAGGTGTACGACGTGGCGTTCGTCCTCTCCAACTCGTTTTTTTTTTTTTTTGCGGCAACCTCTCCAACTCGTTGATGGAGTACCACCTCCACGTCAAGAAGCCCGGTGATGATGATGAGTAGAGTTAGGTTTTTATTATGTTTTAAGCCAGTATGAACTGGCGCGAACTAGTAGTTAAAAAAAATATAAATTATGCGGCATATGTTTATTGAATTTGTTTTTATATCGTAAACAAAATTCATAGTAGCGCGGTTTGCAAGATACTACTCCGTATATGCTAGAGATGCTGCAAGCTAAGCGAGTAGAGTAATTCTTTGCCGTCCTGGTCTGGAATCTGAACTGATGGATCGAGTCACGGCACACCGGCGCACGAGTCGTGCCTTAGTGACGGAGTCCGTACTGCCCCACAACCGGCCAGGAACCAAACTCCAAAAGTTCCAAAGCTGGTTGGGTCCGTAGGGCGGCGCTGCGAATGCAGACCGCAGCGGTGCAGCGACGGATCGGAATAGGATAGCGCACTGGAAGGATGCAGCTCGTGATGGACGTCGTGGACCACCACAACCACGGGTCAGATGTGATCATTCGATATTACATAATGCTCTCGCGTTGCGTCACGCATGCTATGGGGAAACTGCACGCCGATCCTATCTCAATCTGCCCCTCCTCTCCGTGTTCTGGCCACATCCATCTCGCCCTAGGTGGAAACTGCCCGCTAGATTTGGCGGCCATTATTGATCGTGCTTAGCCGTAAGGCCACTAGCTTCCCAGTGGAGTGTTCACCAATCAACACCGATCAAGATCGGCGCGCACTCCCATTTGCGTTAGGCACCACTGCATTTGCATAACTGCAACGACTGCAGTACATCCGTGACCGAGTGGCACGATCACCGCCGACCGGCCCACGAGCTCACGCCAGCTCGATTATGTATGCTACCAGGACCAAAAAGCCCACTACTTCACTTTGGGTATCCACTCGTCCCCCTGTATGAAGCTGGCGACGCTGTAGACGTCGACGCGCTCCTTGGGCACCTGGCTGCTCCACGCCACCCTGCCGCCTCCCCGCCCGCCGGCGCCAGGGCCGGCGCTATCATACTCCCCGTAGTAGAGCGTCTTGAGCGCGAAGTCGCCGCTCCATGGCATCCACCCCTCGGGCCGCACGATCTCAGCCATCGTGCACCCGACGAACACCGTGCGGGAGTACTCCTTCCATGGCCGGCCGAGGAACACGTGGTGCACGCCGGGCTTCTGCCGGTAGAAGGCCATGTACTCGTCGCTGCCGTTGACGCGGCAGCCCCGGAGCACGATCCCCGTGGGCTGCGCCGGGTCGGTGCGGCCCTGCGCCGTCAGCGCGTCCGTCTCGCCCTTCTCCGGCCGCAGCTGCCGGGGCAGCACGACGAGGTCGCTGTCGTGGAGCACGGCGGCCGAGTTGCCGAAGACGAAGTCCACCGTGCCGGCCACGCGGCAGCGGGTGTAGAACTGGCGCATGGCGTGCACGTACAGCGTGTCCTGGTGCCCCAGCAGCTCCACCGTGTCCAGCACCGTGCGGTCGCCCGTGGACCGGAACGCCACCGCCTGGTGCGCGTCCGGCCCCGCCGTGTTCGCGATCGTCAGGTCGCGCGCCATGAAGCCGTCCGCGAGCACGCCTGGAAATGAATGAAAAAGCGCAAAGTTACGACATGGTCGATCACTGTGCTGGTCGAGAAAACTCGCGGCCCGTGACATGTGGGTCGCAGATTCGCCTGACAAAGTTAAAATTGTGGACCGTGATGCGACTTTTTCTCTGTGATGAAAATGGCTCGCCGTCCGGACTGGAGTATTGTCGAAGCGTGTTTTTCTTCTTGCTTGATAGGGTTGCATAGAGCACGGGAAAGTTCAGTGTTTGTCTCACCTAGGACCCGTGGTCGGCGTCGGCACGTCGCATTGTCGCTTCCGCCATGGAAGATCGCCGCCGCCGGTCAAGTTAAAAATCTTAGAAATAGACTGGTCGTTGGTTTTGTTTCGGGCCGCTGAAATCATCCAAAGTGCATGTTTTTTTGAAGTCTCCAAAGTGCATGGTTGGGTTGTCATTTGGGTACCTAGATCACCGCATATAGCTTTGTTTTTGGGGATTATTTTTGCCATTTGGCCAAATATTTCCTCCTTAATAATACTAGCTGATCCAAAAATATAATTTGCTAATAGCGTAACTGATTGTAACGCACAAAAGGTAGGAATTGATTGTCCAGATCAGAACAAACTTGACGGAAAGCGTTTTAGGTGCGGACAAAGAGCGATGGGGCGGCCGGTCGATCACGAGCGGCGTCTTTAACGCCACCGCATTCATTTCGTGGACGTAGTACGTGTACGATCGCAGTACAAACTATGCTGGCAAATCCATCGGTGTAGTACGTACGTATACGGTATACCCCCACATAAATACGTACAAATACGAAGGAGTAAGTGCGTGTGACGACGCGTGTACGCACCTACGGTGGCCGTGTTGAACGTGGACACGCCGGGCGTGTCCGCGTTGAGGTCGCCGGTGATGACCGTCTTCCCCATGCCGTCGCCGACCAGCACCAGGTTGGTCTTCTCCCACGGCACGCTCACCGTCTCCTTGTACACGCCTGCCTTCACGTACACCACGAACCTCTTGCCCCCGTTGTCCGGCGCGGCCGCCACCGCCTCCCGCACTGTCCTGTAGTCGCACCCGGCGCCGCACACCGTCGCGTCCGCGGGGAGCCCCTTGGGCACGCCGAGCGCGTCCACGTCGGCCCCCGACGCCGCGGGCGAAGGCCAGTACCCGTCGCGCTCCGTCTGCGGCGGCGCCCAGACGGACGTGTCGTCGCCGTACCGCTTCAGCGCGGCGAGCATGGAGATGTAGTTGCTGTTGACGGTGATGGTGTCGTTGAGGTACGCCATGGCATCGTAGATGGTCCGGGAGAAGTTGACGTACTTGTAGGCGGACCAGCAGTCGTAGAGGTGGAGGAGCGAGGCGGAGGCGGGCATGAGCGCCGACGGCGAGGGCGGCGGCTCGAGGCGGTGCGAGGAGAGGGAGAGGGCGGTGAGGCAGTTGGTGGCGGCGGTCGTGAGGTTGACGTTCTTGGAGGAGGCGAGGACGGAGCGCGCGGTGGAGACGGCCGGCGGGAGGCGGGCGCGGAGCGCGGAGAGCGTGGCGCCGAGGAGGTCGGAGGGGGAGGACGCGGCGGTGACGTTGGCGGCGGAGAGCGTGGCGACGCAGGCGGGCCGGAAGCGGGTGGCGTTGCAGGCGAGGAGGACGGGGAGCGGCGCCGCGTAGTTGGCCGCCGGAGGAGGCACCTTCCGGGGCGGCGGCGCCGGGGCTTTGTGGTGGTGGCGGGAGGAGAGGGCGAAGGGGAGGTGGAGGAGGAGGAGGAGGGCGAGGAGGCGGAGGGGAGGAGGCATTGCTGATGGTGGAATTGTGCGCAGTGGAGTGTGTGTGGATGGCCGGCGTTGTGGGGGTTTGGGGTTGGTTATATCGGCGAGAGAGAGAGAGAGAGAGGGCAGCGCGCTTGGTCAAGGCTTGGACTGGGTTGGGGAAGAAGGATCGAATTAATAGGGAAATATATTTTTTATGACCAATTATAAAGTCGTATTAAAGCTGCGACGTAGAGAGAATTAATGTACTGCAAAAAGAAATCAAGAAAGATCCCAAACAAATTGCATACTGGAAAGTGATTTAATCTGACGAGAGTTTATTTCTTTTTTATATGGATTTACTCATATTTGAAGTCTTTATCTAACACAGACGATAAATGTCACATGTGTGACACGAAACACTCTGACTAACGTTTTTTTACAACTAAAGTTGCCATAAGGAAAAAAAAAACCAACCCCCCCCTCCCTCCAAAAAAAACTAAAACTTGTCATCCAAAAAGAAATTGTCATACTTGATAACTAAACTTGCCATCCTCACGTCACTAAACTTGCCATAAAAAATGTTTGGAGTTGCCATGTGTCCGTGCTACACGTGTGTCACTTATCAGGGTCATTATCCATTATCTAATTATGTTGAGTTCATCCATCATTCTACCCCTCTCTCCATCTCCCTCTCGTTCATGTAAGTTGTGAGTGAGGTCAGCCTTGTGCTTGATTATGACCACCCTTCTTCCTTCCTCCTTCATTGACGTTGTCCACCGGAGAAGGATGAAAGGAGGGTGTGTCCGTGCATAGTGTTAGGATCCTTATTTTCATACTTCTCTTTATGAGGCGGTCAAATCCATATCTTCCCTGGTTCTTTCGCAACCTCCCCTCCCTCTCATCCATGGTGATTAACGTGAGGCGAAAGTTTGAATAAGCCCAATAGGTGACTCTTATGTTGGCACCTTTTGGTCAGAACCATGGCGACGTGTTTGCTTCGGTCGCCATAGTCCTCACAACCTCGCACCTTTTTTCTTTCTTTGAGAGTTTTTTCTTGGTGTCCGCCGGCTGCATTGGGGGCACTTCGATTCGCTCTCCGGGGACTCTCCGACTCGCGTAGTTGCAGGCGAGGAGGACTGGGAGCGGCGCCGCGTAGTTGGCCGTCGGAGGAGGCGCCTTTCGGGGCGGCGGCGCCGGGGCTTTGTGGTGGTGGCGGGAGGAGAGGGCGAAGGGGAGGTGGAGGAGGAGGAGGAGGGTGAGGATGCGAAGGGGAGGAGGCATTGCTGATGGTGGAATTGTGCCCAGTGGAGTGTGTGTGGATGGCCGGCGTTGCGGGGGTTTGGGGTTGGTTATATCGTCGAGAGAGAGGGAGGGGCAGCACGCTTGGTCAAGCCTTGGACTGGGCTGGGGAAGAAGAATCGAATTAATAGGGAAATATATTTTTTAATGACCAATTATAAAGTCGTACTCCCTCCGTCTCAAAATTCTTGTCTTAGATTCGTCTAGATACGGATGCATCTAATACTAAAACGTGACTTGATACATCTGTATTTAGACAAATTTAAAACAAGAATTTTGGGACTGAGGGAGTATTAAAGTTGGGTAGTAGCCAAGTAAGAACCATGCCAAAAAAAGCCAATTAAGAAAGATCTCAAAACAATTCTAGAAAGTGATTAAAAAATGAGACCATTCAAGACTAGCCCTTAGAGACATATTTTATATAAAAAAACTCTAAGCATCACAGGTCACTTCATAACTTGAACCCGGGCGGGCTAGATAGTTCCATGCTACACCATGTTCTCATACTGGAAAGTGATTCGATCTGAGCGAGGGTTTATTTCATTTTGTATGGATATTCAAATAGGTATGAAGTTACTCATAATTGAAGTCTTTATCTAAATACATATTGAGTTCACCCTCATTCTTCCCCTCTCTTCATCTCCCTCTCGTTCATATAAGTTGTGAGTGAGGTCAGCCTTGTGCTTGGTTATGACCACCCTCCTTCATCGACGTTGTCCGCCGGAGAAGATTGGAAGGAGTGTGTGTGTCTGTGACTTCGTGATTTGTGTTAGGATCGTTTTCTTTGTGCTTCTCTTTATGAGGCGCTCAAATCCAGATCCTCTTTGGTTCTTCCTCAACCTCCTCTCCCTCTCATCCATGGCGATGAACGTGAGTTTGAAGTTTGAACCCCGCACCTTTTTTTCTTTTTGGGAGTTTTTTTTTCTTGGATCTTGGTGTGTGCGGGCGACTCTGGGGAGCACTTCGATTCGCTCTCCAGTGACGCTCCGACTCGGTTGAGAGGAATGGATGGAAGCAGATCTGGAAGTTACTCCCGCAATAACCACGTTAGCCATAATCTTCTTCATGGAAGGATGGCCCATCGCTTGTCCTCGGATCTTGGAGCCAGCATGGAGATGTGTAAAGAGCTTAGGAGTTATGGAGAGATCATTTTTGCGGGTTGTGTCGGAGCTCCTCATCGATGTCGACCATGGATAATCTATGCACCTACTATGGTGATTGTTTGTCGGCTTCGTCACGATGCCTTCAATCTTTTTGGGCGAAAGATGGCCATATTTCTTTCTCCCGGGCCAGGAGCCAATGGGGAGGCAATAAAGCTTCTACTCGAAGTCCTGTTGGGAAACGTTGCATGGAGGAAAAATATATACACACACACGATGATCTATCCATGGAGATGCATAGCAACGAGGGGAAAGAGTGTGTCTACGTACCCTTGTAGACCGTAAGCGGAAGCGTTTCACAACGCGGTTGATGTAGTCGAACTTTCTTCGCGATCCAACCGATCGAGTACCGAACGTACAACACCTCCGCGTTTAGCACACGTTCAGCTCGGTGGAGTCCTCCGCCTTCTTGATCCAGCAAGAGGGCGAGATAGTGGATGAGTTCACGGCGGCGAGGTGACGGACGGTGATCGTGAAATGATCTCCGCAGGCCTTCGCCTAAGCATTACGAAAATATGTCCGGTGGTGTAAACGGTGGAGGGGGACACCGCACACGGCTAAGATTCTGTTCTTGTGTGCTAGGCGCCCCCTCCCTCATATATATATATAGGTGGGGGAGGAGGGAGCAGCCATGAGGGCGCCCCAAGTAGGCTGAATCCTACTTGGCGTTTCCTCCCAAGTGGCGCCCCCTGCCATGTTTAGGTGCGGGGGGAGGCAGGGAGGATGCCCCCCCTTTCCTTTCTTTCATGAGAGGGAAAGGCAGGAGGGGCTAGCCCTCCTCTTTTTCCTTCCATAGGGTTGGCCGGCCAGGGAAAGGGGCACACCAGCCCCCTGTGGGCTGGTCTGTCCCTCCCTTGGCCCATTAAGCCCATATACCTACTGGGGGGGGGGGTCCGGAACCCCTTTCAGTGACCCGATGGCTACCTGGTGCATCCCAAAATCCTTTCAGTGTCCGAATATCATCGTCCTATATATCAATCTTTACCTCCCGACCATTCCTCGTCATGTCCATGACCTTATCCGGGACTCCAAACAACATTCGGTCACCAAATCATATAATTCATGTAACACTATATCGTCAACGAATGTTAAGCGTGCAGACCCTACGGGTTTGAGAACTATGTAGACATGACCGAGACACCTTTCTGGTCAATAACCAATAGCGGAACCTGGATGCCCATATTGGCTCATACATATTCTACGAATATCTTTATCGGTCGAACTGTTATGACAATATACATAATTCCCTTTGTCCATCATTATGTTACTTGCCCGAGATTCGATCATCGGTATCTCTCTACCTACTTCAATCTCATTACTGAAAATCTCTTTACTCGTTCCGTAATACATCACCTCGTAACTAACTCCTTAGTCATTTGCTTGCAAGTTTATGATGTGTATTACTGACAGGGCCGAGAGATACCTCTCTGATACTCGGAGTGACAAATCATAATCTCGATCTATGCCAACTCAACAAACACATTTGGAGATACCTGTAGAGCATCTTTATGATCACCCAGTTACGTTGTGACGTTTGATACCACACAAGGTATTCCTCCGGTATCTAGGAGTTGCATAATCTCATAGTCCAAGGAATGTGTATTTGACATGAAGAAAGCAATAGCAATAAACTGAATGATCAATATGCTAAGCTAACAGATGGGTCTTGTCCATCGCATCATTCTCCTAGTGATGTGATCCCGTTATTAAATGACAACACATGTCCATGGTTAGGAAACCTTAACCATCTTTGATCAACGAGCTAGTCTAGTAAAAGCTTACTAGGGACATGGTATTTGTTTATGTATTCACACATGTATTTAAATTTTCGATCAATACCATTCTAGCATGAATAATAAACATTTATCATGAATAAGGAAATATAAAATAACAACTTTATTATTGCCTCTAGGGCATATTTTCTTCAAGTCCATGACCTGCTGCTGGTGCTGCTATGGAGGTCGTGGCGTATCAAGTTGTTTCGTCTTTGGCGACGTCGTGGTTGGTTTTGAGTGGAGGTGGATTTGAAACCAAACTACAATTTTCTATGTTGCTTGGGGGGTTTCTCCTTATAAAAGTTAGTGACTTTCGTGTATTTTTTGTTTTCTTATAGGTCTTGGTTGTAAGATGTACTGCTCCACCTCTTTGGTCCTTCTAGACCCTTCCCTATCCCAGAAAAAGGAATGTTTATCCGAAAATGGCAAACGGAGCCAGAGCTCCATGGAGGCATTTATTTGAAAACTTCAAAATTTGAACTTTTCAGGTTCAAAAATTCTGAAAATAAATACACATATACCTAGATACATAATGTACATGTGTGCAAATTTTCAGGTCGAAATACATTAAAATGTGAGTTACGCAAAAAAGACAAATTTGGGGCCTTTTAGCATATAAAGTCCATGATTTTGGTTTTTTTGTACAGCTTGCGATTCAACGTATTTCATCCTGAAATTTTTCATACATACACTTTACATCCTTGCATACATGTGAATTTTTTTCAGAATTTTTTGAAACTGAAATTTATGAATTTTGAATTATTCAAAATAAAAGGCTCCATGGAGCTCGGTCTCCAAAATGCCCTACTCATGTTTATCTATCTATATACTACTATAAAAATATCCAAAGGGAAGATCCAATTAAACTCGACCATCAAACTATATCAACCAAACGACCTAAATTGCTTCAACAAATGAGTGCTCAACATATTTAGTGTGCAATTGATGTCAATACCAAATTTCAATGTTGGCACTAACCATGTACTCTCTTCGTTCCTTTATGTAAGGTGTATTTTACTTGTCACGGTGACCAAGGCACAAAATTATAGAAAATTTATAACGGAATTACCCATGGATAATTCGTTTGCTAACGACAAGTAAATCAGTTAGGCTAGGATATAAAGAGATACATGCAATCGGGGAAGAAATAATTTCCCTTTTTTAGAAAGAGAGATGCAGACAATCGGTACTTTTATTTTTTCTGTAGGGCTAATTTTTTGAAGGAATTGAAAGAAATGCATCTTATGTTGTGAAATTTTATTAAAAAAATACACTTTATATAAAAGAACGAAAAAGTACGCAATTACCATGACCCTGCAAAACAAACATGTGATTACTAGCATATGTAATATGAGTTTGTAATTAATATCCTTCCTAATATCAGTATTAAATACAAGCTCGTAGTTAATATCCTACCTAAGAAATCTCAAGCATAATGTAAAATTTAAAGAACAGGAAAATGACAAAACATGATTTTAAGAATGATGAACGGTACGTGCACTGTTCACTCTTCACTGTGAAAAGTGGACAAATTTGTTTGTTTTTTTTGTGTAGATCTGCTCATAATGTATTTCACCGTCAAACTTTATACACATGCCCTGCTCGCTAAAGACCATATATTAAGTAGCATAAATACTTACAAAAGCACCTTTACAGAAATTCAAAAACACATTTAATTCTTGGTGGCGCCGAAGTCCTTTTTCCGTGTGCATCCAACGACAGAGTGCGCTTTGAGCAAAGTTTGCTTTTGTTCCACCCGTGCAATCTCCCCCAACCAACCTCATCCCCCGTTAGTGTCGCCGCCGGATTAAATCCCCCAGGCCACCACACTTTTTTCCTCGGAGGCAGCCACTAGGGTTTAGGTCCAGGGGCACTTGAAATCGCGGAACCGCACGGCAGCACGCTTTCCTCTTTGGGTTGCCTTTGCCTCTCGTTGATGGCAACTGGCATCATAGCAGCCGGTCAGGAAATACACGCATGGATCCGCCACGCCGGGCAGGTAGGCATGCATACTATTGGTCTACTGCCCCTTGCATCATTTCATTTTCATTTTCATTATGGAGAACCAACAAACGTGGAGAAGAGAGGTCGGCGCCCAGCCGTCCTGAACCGTGGAAGTGGCCAGGCAGCAATGCAATTAGAAATGAGTTTCCCCGATTGCAAAATATCAGATTTTTTGCGCGTATAGCAGTTACAGAAGAGCAGGGGGAGTCTCTGGATGCGAAGAACTGCTTTGTTTAATGTGACGACGCATAAACAAATGACGGCAGACCGATTTCATGCGAGAGAGATGAATTTCCAAAATTGCATTCCATCGGTTTGTGCATGCAGGTTACAAACTGCCATGTTCTCTATGTCCAAAAAGACTAAAACGCAAAAGCAGATAACAGCCGAGCATCTATCTATATGACAGGGGATATGCAATTCTTACTGGAGCTAATCGAAGCAAGGATGAGGAATGGAGCAACTTGTACGCATACTGCTGTCTGCCGAGACTTAATGTCTTCGCTCCTTCGGCACATAAAAATGCAAGAAGCAACATGAAACTCGACCAGAAAAACAAAAGGTTGAGTGTACAGTCAAATAGTCAGCCAGCCAGCTTTCGCCAACCTGCGGAATTGGAAATGAGGCAGCGTCAGGAGCCATTATTCAACTCCAAAATGAGCGAGCCATCAAGTTTAAGGACATAAATACTTGCAGAACTAAGTACTACTCCCTCTGTCCCAGAATATAAGAACGTTTTTGACACTATGCCATAGTGTCAAAAACGTTCTTATATTTTGGGTCGGAGGGAGTACAAACTAAGTTCATGAAATACGAATTTCCGGAATCAGCTGAATATTGGTTTCAGCTTTCTGTACCATATTCATTAGATCTACATTTTTTGTTCCAGATCTGAGGCTTATTCTGGATAACTTCGTAATGAGTTGCTTCAGTACTTGAGCATATATATGCTGAATTCATTCACACTGTACAGGTGAGTCTCAGTTATTGCACTCTATTCTATTTTGACCCTACACAATTGTAAAGCTCATGTTGACGGCACAGCTACCGAATACTCCTATATACAGCTATCTATGCATGGTTCAAGAAACTCCAGGTTCCTTGCAAGCAGAAACAAGATATCAGACAAACAATATTTTATTTATCCACTACAAGGTACTACTCCTTCCGTTCCAAAATAGATGACCCAACTTTGTATTAACTTTGTTATCCTAAATAACACCAGGAAAGAATGTTATCATAGATAAGAAACTCACCATCCGTCAAAAGGTGAGAAAATATTAGCTCATTCCAAGCATCTGGAACTCCGGGAAGACACCAGTGGCTACAATCAAGTATGGTAGAAGGATGACTCCAAATACCAATATGCGCATCACTCCTGAAGGCCCCCATCAAAGTCACATTCAGTATAGTGACAGGAACGCTCATGTTCGCAACAACATCAGCAAGTATATCCCTAAATTCACTCCTGTCAGCTCCTATGGCCTCGGTTGTAGGTCTTTCTGTTACTTCGCATACCTTTTGGTTCAAGCCACTGAAAATAAGAAGAAAAAACAATTACTGTATGTTTTTCAAATGATAACTTGGATGATGTCTGTACTCCACAATCATAGCGGGATTACACCTTCCGTTCAAAGGCTAGAATTATAATGAAGTAATAATGAGGAAAAATAAAATATATAGGGAAAAGAATTCAGTGTATGTGTGAAACTCACCTCCAATGAGATGGCTCATATGTCCGGAAGAAGACACGTGTTCGTTTTAAATCCACTTTTTCCTTGACCCATGAAGCCCATGTTTCCAGTGCCATTTTGAAAGCAGAATTAACTGATGTTCCCAGTTTAAGCAAGCCTCCAGCCTCAAAATAACAACCCCTGTTGTAAAGACCAAACTAGAATCTCTAAGATTTATGAAAGAAAGGTTACTACTTGATAATTAACAACCCCCGCCAAAAAAATTCAAATTTGTTCAATAATAACAACAAATTCCAACACATACTAAGACCAGACAATGAAGTTTCTTTGGCATTTAAAATTTACTCCCTATTTTTGCCATGTTTGTAAGATTTTAACTCCAACAAATAGTAAATGCATGAAACTTAGCATCATCAAAACATACTCCCGTACTTGGCATCATTTTTTGCCAGTCATAGCAGGCTTATTATTTTTTGCCGCAGCCTTTACAATTGTGGCGATATCTTACAAACATTAAAAACAGGGCCTAATTTTTATACCAAAAAATGAAATAATCTGGTATGGATGCACGAAACCTAGCATCATCAAAACATACTCCCGTAGTGAGCAGTGCCTGACCAGCAACCTTCCTCAGGCAGGGCCTACAATTTATTAATATCAGCCTCACTAAGTTGTGGCATAGGAACCTAACACCCTTTAATGTTGCTTTGACCTCAAGAAATAACAAGAAATGGTACGGAGTTAACTTTGCAGTACAATCCGGTAACTAGAAATGGTATGAAGTTAGCTTTGCAATAACACAATCCGGTGATTTGTTTTTGTCTATTTGTGACCCTCGGAAGTTTTGCTACAATCAGTCCTGGTCACTGATTCCTTCCAAAGGAACATTCTGGTGCCTGCTTGGCTTACACTGATATACACACACTATCAATTATTAAGGATTTTATTTTGATAACAGATAACTTAACCAAAATATACAAACAGATAATTGCAAAGGTTGGTTTGTCTGTAAGTCTAGCGTTTTTGTTTCGAGAACAGGTATACTAAACCAAAATATAAGATCAGATAATTGCAAATCAGCAAGATAGTGATATAATCCAAAACAATTACCCACAAACAAAAGATGCTCAGGATTGAAGCAAGAACACTCACATGTCAAATAATTTGCTGGGAGTCCACCAATGTCCTGAATTGAAAATAAGCACGTCGGCGTTCGCCCATTTCCTGCTAAGATCATCCATCTTATCGAGCTTGAGAATCGCGCGGACCCTTTTTGTCACATGTAGAGGAGGAGCAGGGGTCTGCTGCACAAGGAACACCGATCGAAAGAACTCCACACTGAGGTTGAATGACTCGAACCTCACTCCTAAAAATCGGATCGTCTTCGAGATCTGGTTGCCATTCACCTCATAAACCTTCTTGGGATCGTCCACCCCTGTCATGAGCATGCAGATGAAGGACTCCCACTGTGTTCGGCTCATTGAATCCCCCACAAACACGACCCTCTTCCCTCTCAGCCACTCCAGCACGCTTCGGGCGCTGAAGCGCGGCATGTCGCACTGCCGCGGCTTCCACCGCCACTTGAGGTACTCGGTGTTCCTCCGGCCATTGGCGAGGCAGTTGAACCCCCTCTCCGCAAACGGGCACTCGGAGCTGTTGTACAGGGGGTACCTCTCGTCCCGCACCCAGCTGCCGTCGAACACGTTGCAGGAGTCCAGACTGTCGCCGGCGAACTCGGCGACCGCGCGGCCCTGGCCCTGGCCCAGGTACCGGGAAACATACAGGTACAGGCCGCAGGAGAGCACGAGCGCGGCGGAGGCCAGGCAAAGGGCCAGGGCGACGGTGCTCTCGAAAGACGGGCCGGACGGTGACCCCCACCACTTGCGGTGCGCGGCCGCCGCGGACGAGACCCGGGGGCTCCCTACGCCGCCCCTCGCTGTGAGCCGCGCCGACGTGCTCCGGCTGAAGCTCGCGGTCACCATCTCGCCACCGCGGCCGCCCCCCGATCTCCCATTCGGCAGCTACCCGGCCGCGATCTGCGAGCCGGCTCGAACCAGTTCACCGCGAAGCCAAGCTCGCAGCGTGCCTGTCCCAGTCCAGGAGCTCCGAGGAATCACACCAGATCCGATGTTTCCCGGTGCTTGATTCAGAGTTTTCCCGCACCAGGGGCCGGGATCGGGAACTCACCGGGTTCCGCCGACGGACTCCCCTCTCCGGCGATCGCCGGAGCGGACGACACGCTGAAAACCAGCTGGCGGCGAGGCGGTGAGTGACCTGACCTCGCGACCGGCGGCTGGGTGAGCTCTCGTCTCGCTCGGGGAAGCCAAGTTCGAACAGGAAGAGCCGAGGAAGGAGACGGCTGGGAAGGTGGGTGGGGGTGGGTGGATGGATGTTCCCTGTCATGCTGACCACGGACCTAACTTGCTGCCGCGTTGGCTCCAGGATCGGCGGCCCCACATGGCAGCTGCCGCATGTCCCATGACGTGGCTTGCCCGGCGTGCGCGCGCGTGGTTTCACTTGTGCGCGGACTTGGCATCGGGCTGCGCGGGGAGAGGTGGGTGGAGGAGGACACGCCGGCATGGCGGCATGGGGTTTTGATTATCATCGGCAAGGCCAGAGACGGCCAAATGTTGCGTTGCCGGAGAGCGGCAAATCCATCCATCTCCATCGACGTCGGTCACATAAGCATGCGACTCGGTCGGAGTTTTGCCGTCTTGCGGCCTCTTGTTCGTAAGGATAACTGGCGAGCGCTGAGAGGGGACGTTAAGCGGATCTTTTTCTTCTTTTACAATTTTATTACCTAGTACGTAGGTGGGAGATGACAAATCCTGCCATTTTTTGCCGCAAAAATTCTCTTCTTCCGAGGAAATGCCATGCCTTATGAAGAAACTGCCAACTCATATCAAATGTCAACCTCTCCCAGCCAACGTTATATTGCGGTCCCTTTTTCTGGATTACGCATGTTGCGTATCATTCTACTGATAGAGCGTAGAAGTTATATGATGACGGTTCTCGTATAGCATACGCTAGAAGACGCATACAAGAACACATTTCAGCTAAGAGAGAGGGGGTTGCTTAGCCCCAAGTAGCATGAAAATCAGAGTAGATGGATGTTGAGGCTTAGCCCTTTAGCACCCGCTTTCACCCAGGTGTGAACTTCCTCTTGTATGGTGTGAACTAGGTGGGTATGCGATCGCATGGCACCGTCAAAGATACTGGGAGAGGATGGCGCGTCATACGATGCAAGATACGGCACAGCCGATGAGTAGGTGATGCAAGATACACACATTCAGATGTGTGTGGCGGTCCATGACGGGCGAGGCGCGCCGAGTCCATTGTTTCCAAGTTAGTTGCAAGTGCAGCACTCTCGTGGTGTATACGTCGCTATCCATCCAGCATCAACGGATGGTGCCGGGCTGCGGCCTTAGAGAGATACAGAGGAGACTGCGCCATATGTCGACGTACTCCACTGTGGCCTCCGCGCCAAGGGCACCACGGATATCATGATCCATGCTTGTTGCAGGATGGCCGCGGGCAAGGCAGTGGCTCCTTCGCTAGCGTGATACGAGAGCAACTAGGGTGTGCACGATCTCCGAGATGGATGCCCTATTGAAAGTGTAACGAATCCTCGAGTAGTTTTGCTAATTAATAACAACATATATGTCATTGAACTAATGCCTATTCAAAGATAGATTTCAGGAAAATTCATTGTTGGCATGGCAAGGACATGTGGATGTGGCCCCCTCAAAATGCGAAGGAAGCACATTGGCAAAAGCTTCAAGACTCTTCATTAAAGCAATTCTGCCACTGGACCTTGAGGTGCGCCTGATACTACCTCCAACTCTCAGCTCACCAGGAAGAATTCGAAAAGTAGCATGTTCTAGTGTTATTCATCATATATTTGTTGTGAATCAACTATGACAAAACTGTGTGACAGTAAATACTTTCTGTCTAGAAAGCATAACTTTTGAATCAATTGCTCTTGGGGATGTAGCTCAAATGGTAGAACGTTCGCTTTGCATGCGAGAGGCATGGGGTTTGATCCCCCGCATCTCCATCTTTTGTCTCTATTTTTGCACTTTCTCAGAGGTATAGTCCTTTTTAGCGGTTCTCACTTCTCAGAGGTATTAGTCATCTCGTTCGTTTCAGGATTTTCTTTTTCGAAATTCGTCTTTACAATTTTACATTGGAAGCCCAGTGTGGATCATATTCGCTTCCTCTTTTCTTATGGTCCATCTTTAATTGCGCATGAACTTTACCTTCAAAGCCCAATATGGACAATATTCGGGAGCTCCTATTCGGCGCTTCAGGCGCCACGGAAGTTCACCTTCGCCCACACGCCGGTGCTGGTGGGACGACTCATGTACATGATCGCATTTGACAAAAAAAAGAGAAAAGTAATCGGAAAAAACAAAAAAATCATGAATTCAAAAAAGTTCATGATTTTTGAAAAAATGATGAATTTGAAAAAAGTTGATCAATCTTAAAATAAGTTCATCGGATTTGAAATAAGTTCACTGATTTTGAAAAACAATCATCAAATTTGCAGAAAGTTCATAAAATTTTGAAAAAATGTTCATCCATTTTGAAAAAAAAAATTCATCGAACTTGCGAGTACTTTCTATAAAATTCTTTGATTTTAAAGAAAAGGTGTTGCTTGGTACGCGAGGCTTCGGAGTGCTTGGCGGGTGGTGGTACTTCTCCGGAGGGTGCAACGGGTGTCGGCCATCTTCGCTTAGTTGAGTTGTCGGCATCGACATTTGTTTCTTTTTTCTTTCTCTTCTTTTTCTTTTGGGCTCGTTTGTGCTGCAGCCCCAGCAAGCTCGTTGTATCGGTTGGTCGTTGCTTTATAATCTAAAGCGGGGAAGACTCTTTTTTGTCTAATCTCTCGTAACGAAGACCTTGCATTAGTTGTGGTGGACATGTTCACAAAGTATGCTCATTTCATTGCTCCAAAACGACATATTACAATGCATATAGTAGCTAAAGCATTTAGTGATCATGTGTTCAAAATAAGTTTGGCTCCATTTATTGTCACTTCCAGGGATCGGATTTTTACCAATCAATGTGGAAACATTTGTTCAAGAAATCAGCAGTTAAATTACACATGAGCACCTTTTTCGTCCACAATTTGATGGTCAGACAAAGAGAGTTAGTCAATGTTTTGAAAATTATATCAGGTACATGGATTTTGCACAACGAAAGAAATGGAACATTTGGTTATCTATGGCAAAGTGGTGGTATGATACAAGCTTTCACACATATCTTAAGGTGGTTCTGTTTTAGGCCTTATATGGTCACCCCTGCCCTCAGTGCTGAAATGAATCCGCTCACTGATCCAAGAGAACACCTCAAGTAGGACACTAATTTAGGGCCAGTTCTTTTCACGATATAATTTTGTAGAATTATGATTCTGGAAACTGCCCACAGAATCGTGTGCCCACATAATTGTCTGTCCAGTTCTTTTCTGTAATTCTAGCTTGTGATTGTTGTATGAGCTATCTGTTGAAATGCCTGAAATGCCCCTAGAGCATTTTCAATCGTAGAATCATAGTTATTCAAATTTTGACAGCATACTTTTATATAGCTAGCACCCCCTAATTTTGAATTCCCTAATTCCAGTTTTGGATAAACTGCTAGCATCCAACGGTATTTTTACAGAGAAGGAAGACAGAGAGGAGACAGCACGGAGAGGAGAGGAGAGGAGAAAATCTCACCTGAGGCGATGGCGGCAGGCGGAGTCGGGTGAGGCAGTGTCGGGGGGCGGGGGGTCCAGGCGAGCCGGCGGGGCGGTGTCGGGTGTGTTGGGGAACATAGCATGCAATTTTAAAAAAATTCCTACGATCACACAAGATCTATCTAGGAGGTGCATAGCAATGAGAGGGGGAGAGTGTGTCTACGTACCCTCGTAGACCGAAAGCGAAAGCGTTAGGTTAACGCGGTTGATGTAGTCAAACGTCTTCGTGATCCAACCGATCAAGTACCGAACGTACGGCACCTCCGAGTTCAGCACACGTTTAGCTTGATGACGTCCCTCGAACTCCTTATCCAGCAGAGGGTCGAGGTAGAGTTTCGTCAGCACGACGCCGTGGTAACGGTTGTAAGGGCATATTTATCCCTTAGTTGTTTTGGTGATTGATGACAATGTGTTTGTGGACTAATCGTGTGCACTGAGTATTTCAGACAAATCATGGCTAGGCACAAGATGATTTCATGCCCCTCGAAGACTGTTGAAGACGGTGTTTCTCTACGTTTCTTTTCGGTGGATTTGAGTCATAGGAAAGTCGTACTATTAAGAGCGGGTCCGCATCGGAAAGGTTTGGGTGGAATCATAACGTACACGTCCCCTCCTTTCGCACCCCTTTCCTTTGGCTCTTTGGAGCATCCTCCGTTTAACCGTGTCTCTGCGAAATTAAGGATTTCTAGTGTTGCTGCTCTGAGGCTCGCGGTAGTACTGCTCTTTGGAGCGGTAGTACCGCGGGGCCTTACGGTAGTACCGGCCGTAGGCGCGGTAGTACCGCAGGTGCTCACGGTAGTACTGCTTCTTGGGAGCGGCAGTACCGTGGCCTCAGGCCAGGCTCAGCCGCTCCAGCGGTTGTAGGGGCGGATGTAATTTTTTACATCCGCGCCTTGCGCGGTACTACCGCCCCTTGGGTGCGGTAGTACTATGAGCCCTGGCCTGGCACAGCAACATGAGCGGAAGTAGGGGCGGATGTAATTTTTTACATCCGCGCCCTACGCGGTAGTACCACTCCTGGCTTGCGGTACTACCATGTCGGATTTTTGCACAGATCCCAACTCAGCGGAAGTTGCTACGGATGTATTTTTATATGTCTATGCCTTCCCGTATCTGGACTATCCCTGCCTTGCGGTAGTACCGCAAGGGGGAGTGGTAGTACCACGCCAGCGGTTCTACCGCCCTCTGCTTCATCGCATTAGGGTTAGTTTGGTTCCTGCTGCATGGGCGGTAGTACCGCGGTGCCTCGTGGTAGTACCGTGTGTCCAAGCGGTAGTACCGCGTCCCCGATGAGGTAGTATCGTGCTTCGCAGGATGAGTTTGTGGATAACGGTTGGATTTGTTCTTCCACTATATAAGGGGTGTCTTCTTCTCCGGGTCGACCACCTCTTCCACCTTTAAGCTCCATTGTTGCTGCAAGCTCCATTTTCGCCCGATCTCTCTCCCTAGCCGATCAAACTTGTTGATCTCCTAGGGATTGGTTGAGAAGGCCTAGATCTACACATCCACCAAGAGATATTTGATTCCCCCACTAATCCCTCGCGGATCTTGTTACTCTTGGGTGTTTGAGCACCCTAGACGGTTGAGGTCACCGTGGAGCCATATTCTAATGTGGTGAAGCTTCGTGGCGTCGTTGGGAGCCTCCAATTAAGTTGTGGAGATATCCCCAACCTTGTTTGTAAAGGTCCGGTCGCCGCCTCCAAAGGCACCATGTTGGGGAACGCAGTAATTTCAAAAAAAATCCTACGCACATGCAAGATCATGGTGATGCATATCAACGAGAGGGGAGAGTGTCGTCTACATACCCTCGTAGACCGTAAGCGGAAGCATTATGAGAACGTGGTTGATTTAGTCATACGTCTTCACGATCCGACCGATCCAAGTACCGAACGTACGACACCTCCGAGTTCAGCACACGTTCAACTCGGTGACGTCCCACGAACTCGGATCCAACAGAGCTTCAAGGGAGAGTTCTGTCAGCGCGACGGCGTGATGACGGTGATGATGATGCCACCGGCGCAGGGCTTCGCCTAAGCACCGCTACGATATGACCGAGGTGGATTATGGTGGAGGGGGGCACCGCACACGGCTAAAAGATCAACTGATCAACGTGTGTGTCTTGGGGTGTCCCCTGCCCCCGTATATAAAGGAGCAAGGGGGGAGGCTGGGCGGCTGGTGTTAGCAAGGCGCGCCAGGAGGAGGAGTCCTCCTCCTAGTGGGAGTAGGACTCCCCTTTCCTAGTCCCACTAGGTGGGGGAAGGAAGGAGTGGGAGAGGGGAAAGGCAAGGGGGCGCCCCCCCTTTCTTGTCCTATTCGGTCTCAAGGGGAGGGCGTGCGGCCCTGCCCTGGCCGGCCCCTCTCTCTCTCCATTAGGTCCCAACAAGGCCCATTAACCCCCGGGGGGTTCCGGTAACCCCCCCCCCCGGCACTCTGGTAAAATCCCGATTTCACCCGGAACCATTCCGATGTCCAAATGTAGGCTTCCAATATATCAATCTTTATGTCTCGGCCATTTCGAGACTCCTCGTCATGTCCGTGATCATATCCGGGACTCTGAACTACCTTTGGTACATCAAAACACATAAACTCATATTACCGATCGTCACGGAACTTTAAGCGTGCGGACCCTACGGGTTCGAGAACTATGTAGACATGACCGAGACTCGTCTCTGGTCAATAACCAATAGAGGAACCTGGATGCTCATATTGGTTCCTACATATTCTACGAAGATCTTTATCGGTCAAATCGCACAATAACATACGTTGTTCCCTTTGTCATCGGTATGTTACTTGCCCAAGATTTGATCATCGGTATCCTCATACCTAGTTCAATCTCGTTACCGTCAAGTCTCTTTACTCGTTCCGTAATGCATCATTCCGCAACTAACTCATTAGTCACAATGCTTGCAAGGCTTATAGTGATGTGCATTACCGAGAGGGCCCAGAGATACCTCTTCGATAATCGGAGTGACAAATCCTAATCTCGATCTATGCCAACTCAACAAGTACCACCTTTATAATCACCCAGTTATGTTGTGACGTTTGTAGCACACAAAGTGTTACTCCGGTACTCGGGAGTTGCATAATCTCATAGTCATAGGAACATGTATAAGTCATGAAGAAAGCAATAGCAACAAACTAAACGATCATCGTGCTAAGCTAACGGATGGGTCAAGTTAATCACATCATTCTCTAATGATGTGATCCCGTTAATCAAATGACAACTCATGTCTATGGTTAGGAAACATAACCATCATTGATTCAACGAGCTAGTCAAGTAGAGGCAAACTAGTGACACTCTGTTTGTCTATGTATTCACACATGTACTATGTTTCTGGTTACAATTCTAGCATGAATAATAAACATTTATCATGATATAAGGAAATATAAGTAACAACTTTATTATTGCCTCTAGGGCATATTTCCTTCAGTCTCCCACTTGCACTAGAGTCAATAATCTATATTACACAGTAATGATTCTAACACCCATGGAGTCCTGGTGCTGATCATGTTTTGCTCGTGAGAGAGGCTTAGTCAACGGGTCTGCAACATTCAGATCCGTATGTATTTTGCAAATCTCTATGTCTCCCTCCTTGACTTGATCGCGGATGGAATTGAAGCGTCTCTTAATGTGCTTGGTTCTTTTGTGAAATCTGGATTCCTTTGCCAAGGCAATTGCACCAGTATTGTCACAAAAGATTTTCATTGGACCTGATGCACTAGGTATGACACCTAGATCGGATATGAACTCCTTCATCCAGACTCCTTCATTTGCTGCTTATGAAGCAGCTATGTACTCCGCTTCACACATAGATCCTGCCATGGCGCTTTGCTTAGAACTGCACCAACTGACAGCTCCACCGTTCAATAAAAATATGTATCCGGTTTGTGACTTAGAGTCATCCGGATCAGTGTCAAAGCTTGCATCGACGTAACCATTTATGACGAGCTCTTTGTCACCTCCATAAATGAGAAACATATCCTTAGTCCTTCTCGGGTATTTCAGGATGTTCTTGACCGTTGTCCAGTGATCCATTGCTGGATTACTTTGGTACCTCCCTGCTAAACTGATAGGAAGGCACACATCAGGTCTGGTACGCAACATTGCATACATGACAGAGCCTATGGCTGAAGTATAGGGAACATCTTTCATTTTCTCTCCATCTTCTGCAGTGGTCGAGCATTGAGTCTGACTCAACTTCACACCTTGTAACACAAGCAAGAACCCTTTCTTTGCTTGATCCATTTTGAACTTCTTCAAAACTTTATCAAGGTATGTGCTTTGTGAAAGTCCAATTAAGCGTCTTGATCTATCTCTATAGATTTTGATGCCCAATATATAAGCAGCTTCACCGAGGTCTTTCATTGAAAAACTCTTATTCAAGTATCCTTTTATGCTATCCAGAAATTCTATATCATTTCCAATCAATAATATGTCATCCACATATAATATTAGAAATTCTACAGAGCTCCCACTCACTTTCTTGTAAATACAGGCTTCTCCAAAAGTCTGTTTAAAACCATATGCTTTGATCACACTATCAAAACATTTATTCCAACTCCGAGATGCTTGCACCAGTCCATAGATGGATCGCTGGAGTTTGCACACTTTGTTAGCACCCTTTGGATCGATAAAACCTTCAGGTTGCATCATATACAACTCTTCTTCCGGAAATCCATTCAGGAATGCAGTCTTTACATCCATTTGCCAAATTTCATAATTATAAAATGCGGCAATTGCTAACATGATTCGGACGGACTTAAGCATCACTACGAGTGAGAAGGTCTCATCGTAGTCAACTCCTTGAACTTGTCGAAAACCTTTTGCAACAAGTCGAGCTTTGTAAGTAACATTACCATCAGCGTCAGTCTTCTACTTGAAGATCCATTTATTCTCGATGGTTGCCGATCATCGGGCAAGTCAACCAAAGTCCACACTTTGCTCTCATACTTGGATCCCATCTCAGATTTCATGGCCTCAAGCCATTTTACGGAATATGGGCTCATCGTCGCTTCCTCATAGTTCGTAGGTTCGTCATGGTCAAGTAACATGACTTCCAGAACAGGATTACCGTACCACTCTAGTGCGGATCTTACTCTGGTTGACCTATGAGGTTCGGTAGTAACTTGATCTGAAGTTACATGATCTTCATCATTAGCTTCCTCACTAATTGGTGTAGGAGTCACAGGAACAGATTTCTGTGATGAACTACTTTCTAATAAGGGAGCAGGTACAATTACCTCATCAAGTTCTACTTTCCTCCCACTCACTTCTTTCGAGAGAAACTCCTTCTCTAGAAAGGATCCATTCTTAGCAATGAATGTCTTGCCTTCGGATCTATGATAGAAGGTGTACCCAATAGTCTCCTTTGGGTATCCTATGAAGACACATTTCTCCGATTTGGGTTCGAGCTTATCAGGTTGAAGTTTTTTCACATAAGCATCGCAACCCCAAACTTTAAGAAATGACAACTTTGATTTATTGCCAAACAACAGTTCATAAGGCGTCGTCTCAATGGATTTAGATGGTGCCCTATTTAACGTGAATGTTGCCGTCTCTAAAGCATAACCCCAAGACGATAGCAGTAAATCAATAAGAGACATCATAGATCGTACCATATCTAGTAAAGTACGATTACAACATTCAGACACACCATTACGCTGCGGTGTTTCGGGTGGCGTGAGTTGCGAAACTATTCCACATTGTTTCAAATGAAGACCAAACTCATAACTCAAATATTCTCCTCCACGATCAGATCGTAGAAACTTTATTTTCTTGTTATGATGATTTTCCACTTCACTCTGAAATTCTTTGAACTTTTCAAATGTTTCAGACTTATGTTTCATCAAGTAGATATACTCATATCTGCTTAAATCATCTGTGAAGGTGAAAAAATAACTATACCTGCCACGAGCCTCAACATTCATCGGACCACACACATCAGTATGTATGATTTCCAACAAATTTGTTGCTCGCTCCATTGTTTCGGAGAATGGCGTTTTAGTCATCTTGCCGATGAGGCATGGTTCGCAAGTAAGTGATTCATAATCAAGTGATTCCAAAAGTCCATCAGAATGGAGTTTCTTCATTTGCTTTACATCAATATGACCTAAACGACAGTGCCACAAATAAGTTGCACTATCATTATCAACTCTGCATCTTTTAGCTTTAATATTATGAATATGTGTATCACTACTATCAATATTCATAAAAAATAGACCACTCTTCAAGGGTGCATGACCATAAAAGATATTGCTCATATAAATAGAACAACCATTATTCTCAGATTTAAATGAATAACCGTCTTGCATCAAACAAGATCCAGATATAATGTTCATGCTCAATGCCGGCACCAAATAACAATTATTCAGGTCTAAAATTAATCCTGAAGGTAGATGTAGAGGTAGCGTGCCGACCGCGATCACATCGACTTTGGAACCATTTCCCACACGCATCGTCACCTCATCCTTAGCCAATATTCGCTTAATCCGTAGCCCCAATTACGAGTTGCAAATATTAGCAACAGAACCAGTATCAAATACCCAGGTGCTACTGCGAGCATTAGTAAGGTACACATCAATAACATGTATATCATATATACCTTTGTTCACCTTGCCATCCTTCTTATCCGCCAAATACTTGGGGCAGTTCCGCTTCCAGTGACCAGTCCCTTTGCAGTAGAAGCACTCAGTCTCAGGCTTAGGTCCAGACCTGGGCTTCTTCACTTGAGAAGCAACTTGCTTGCCATTCTTCTTGAAGTTCCCCTTCTTCCCTTTACCCTTTTTCTTGAAACTGGTGGTCTTGTTGACCATCAACACTTGATGCTCCTTCTTGATTCCTACCTCCACAGCCTTTAGCATTGCGAAGAGCTCTGGAATCGTCTTATCCATCCCTTGCATATTATAGTTCATCACAAAGCCCTTGTAGCTTGGTGGCAGTGATTGAAGATCTCTGTCAATGACACTATCATCAGGAAGATTAACTCCCAGTTGAGTCAAGTGGTTGTGGTACCCAGACATTCTGAGTATATGTTCACTGACAAAACTATTCTCCTCCATATTGCAGCTGTAGAACTTATTGGAGACTTCATATCTCTCAATCCGGGCATTTGCTTGAAATATTAACTTCAACTCCTGGAACATCTCATATGCTCCATGACGTTCAAAACTTTGTTGAAGTCCCGGTTCTAAGCCGTAAAGCATGACACACTGAACTATCGAGTAGTCATCAGCTTTGCTCTACCAGATGTTCATAACATCTGGCGTTGCCAGGTTTGGCACCTAGCGGTGCTTCCAGGACGTAATTCTTCCGTGCAGCAATGAGGATAATCCTCAAGTTACAGACCCAGTCCGTGTAATTGCTACCATCATCTTTCAACTTTGCTTTCTCAAGGAACACATTAAAATTCAACGGAACAATAGCACGGGCCATCTATCTACAACAACATAGACATGTAAAATACTATCAGGTACTAAGTTCATGATAAATTAAAGTTCAACTAATCATATTACTTAAGAACTCCCACTTAGACAGACATCCCTCTAATCATCTAAGTGATCACGTGATCCATATCAACTAAACCATGTCCGATCATCATGTGAGATGGAGTAGTTTTCAATGGTGAACATCACTATGTTGATCATATCTACTATATGATTCACGCTCGACCTTTCGGTCTCAGTGTTCCGAGGCCATATCTGCATATGCTAGGCTCGTCAAGTTTAACCCGAGTATTCTGCGTGTGCAAAACTGGCTTGCACCTGTTGTATGTGAACGTAGAGATTATCACACCCGATCATCACGTGGTGTCTCAGCACGATAAACTTTCGCAACGGTGCATACTTAGGGAGAACACTTATACCTTGAAATTTAGTGAGAGATCATCTTATAATGCTGCCGTCGATCTAAGCAAAATAAGATGCATAAAATATAACCATCACATGCAATCAATATAAGTGATATGATATGGCCATCATCATCTTGTGCCTGTGATCTCCATCTCCAAAGCATCATCATGATCACCATCATCACCGGCTTGACACCTTGATCTCCATCGAAGCATCATTGTCGTCACGCCAACTATTGCCTCCATGACTATCACTATCGCTTAGTGATAAAGTAAAGCAATTACATGGCGATTGCATTTCATACAATAAAGCGACAACCATATGGCTCCTTCCAGTTGCCGATAACTGTGTTACAAAACATGATCATCTCATACAATAAAATTTAGCATCATGCCTTGACCATATCACATCACAACATGCCCTGAAAAAACAAGTTAGACGTCCTCTACTTTGTTGTTGCAAGTTTTACGTGGCTGATACGGGCTAAGCAAGAACCGTTCTTACCTACGCATCAAAAACCACAACCGCTTCATCCAACAATGCCGTTGAATCAAGAATCAACTAGTCACGACAAGCAATATGTATATAGCCACGCCCACAACTCCTTTGTGTTCTACTCGTGCATATAACATCTACGCATAAACCTGGCTTGGGTGCCATTGTTGGGGAACGCAGTAATTTCAAAAAAATTCCTATGCACAGGCAAGATCATGGTGATGCATAGCAATGAGAGGGGAGAGTGTCATCCATGTACCCTCAAAGTCCGTAAGCGGAAGCGTTATGAGAACGCGGTTGATGTAGTTGTACGTCTTCACGATCCGACCGATCCAAGTACCGAATGTACGGCACCTCCGAGTTCAGCACACGTTCAGCTCGGTGACATCCCATGAACTCCAATCTAGCAGAGCTTCGAGGGATAGTTTTGTCAGCACGACGGCATGATGACAGTGATGATGATGCTACCGATGCAGGGCTTTGCCTAAGCACCGCTACGATATGACCGAGGTGGATTATGGTGGAGGGGGCACCGCACACGGCTAAAAGATCAACTGATCAACTTGTGTGTCTTGGGGTGCCCCCTGCCCCCGTATATAAAGGAGCAAGGGGGGAGGCCGGCCGACCCTAGCAAGGCGCGCCAGGAGGAGGAGTCCTCCACCTAGTGGGAGTAGGACTCCCCTTTCCTATTCTCACTAGAAGGGGGAAGGAAGGAGTAGGAGAGGGGAAAGGCAAGGGGGGCGCCGCCCCCCTTCCTTGTCCTATTCGGACTCAAGGGGAGGGGTGCGCGACCCTGCCCTGGCCGCCCCCCCTCTCTCCATTAGGGCCCAACAAGGCCCATTAACCCCTCGGGGGGTTCCGGTAACACCCCCCGGCACTCCGGTAAAATCCTAATTTCACCCGGAACCATTCCGATGTCCAAATGTAGGCTTCCAATATATCAATCTTTATGTCTCGGCCATTTCGAGACTCCTCGTCATGTCCATGATCATATTCGGGACTCCGAACTACCTTCGGTACATCAAAACACATAAACTCATATTATCGATCATCACCGAACTTTAAGCGTGCGGACCCTACGGGTTCGAGAACTATGTAGACATGACCGATACTCGTCTTCGGTCAATAACCAATAGCGGAACCTGGATGCTCATATTGGTTCCTACATATTCTACGAAGATCTTTACCGGTCAAACTGCATAACAACATACATTGTTCCCTTTGTCATTAGTATGTTACTTGCCCGAGATTCGATCGTCGGTATCCTCATACCTAGTTCAATCTCGTTACCGGCAAGTCTCTTTACTCGTTCCGTAATGCATCATTCGACAACTAACTTATTAGTCACAATGCTTGCAAGGCTTATAGTGATGTGCATTACCGAGAGGGCCCAGAGATACCTCTCCGACAATCGGAGTGACAAATCCTAATCTCGATCTATGCCAACTCAACAAGTACCATCGGAGACACCTGTAGAGCACCTTTATAATCACCCAGTTACATTGTGACGTTTGGTAGAACACAAAGTGTTCCTCCGGTACTCGGGAGTTGCATAATCTCATAGTCATAGGAACATGTATAAGTCATGAAGAAAGCAATAGCAACAAACTAAACGACCATCATGCTAAGCTAACGGATGGGTCAAGTCAATCACATCATTCTCTAATGATGTGATACCGCTTATCAAATGACAACTCTTTGTCCATGGCTAGGAAACTTAACCATCTTTGATTAACGAGCTAGTCAAGTAGAGGCATACTAGTGACACTATGTTTGTCTATGTATTCACACATGTGCTAAGTTTCTGATTAATACAATTCTAGCATGAATAATAAACATTTACCATGATATAAGGAAATATAAATAACAACTTTATTATTGCCTCTAGGGCATATTTCCTTCACACCAATAGTGGAATCACGACATCTCGCATTATGTGAGTGCATGAGGAGAATACGGTGGCCCTAGTGGCTTCTTGGGGAGCATTGTGCCTCCACACTGCTCCAATGGGGACGTACTTCCCTTCAAAAGGAAGGAACTTCGGTAACACATCCTCGTCTTCACCGGCTCCACTCTTGGTTATCTTGTGCCTTTACTTGTGCAAGCTTATTTGTATTATATCCCTTGCTTGCTTGTGTTATTGTTGTTGTTGCATCATATAGGTTGCTCACCTAGTTGCATATCTAGACAACCTACTTCGATGCAAAGTTTAAATTGGTAAAGAAAAGCTAAAAATTGTTAGTTGCCTATTCACCCCCCTCTCTAGTCAACTATATCGATCCTTTCAATTGGTATCAGAGCCTCATCTCTTTATTAAGGACTTTACCATGCGAAGAGTATGGTTGACACCATAGACGGTGAGGAGGAGCACTCCGGTGTGAATCCATTCTCATCTATGGCTGATGGTGGAACCGCGGTCTCTCGTGAGGAATTCAATGTGGCTTTTGGACACATTGAAAACCTCCATGACGACCGAGGTTGAAAGCATGTTTAATAAATTCTTAGAAGGGCTTAAACTTTCTACCGCACCTATGAAAGTGGGTGATTCCACTAACAAGGTGACGGATGCTAACTCCGACAAGGGGGAAGCTACTAGTGAAAAGGCTCCTTCTTCTAGTGGTAAAATTGGCAACAACATCTTTGCCCATGTGGAACCTCCACTTACTTATGGTGGACCAATTCCTTCAACTCACTTGAATCATGCCAGTCCTCCCCCTAAGATTGTGAAAAATGAGGACTTTGATTCTTGGGTTTATCGCTTTAAGCGTTATTTGAACCATGTTAATACTAACCTTTGGAGAATCATTGAAGAAGGTTTTTATCCGCATGACCGAAGCAACTTCATCCCTAAAGAAGCCACGGATAACCAATTCAATGAGAATGCTCTCTTCATCATCCAAGATGCAATTCCACCCGAAGATCTCGCTCATCTCCGGCCCTTCATCGTGGCCAAGGATGCATGGCACCATGTTGTTTCCCTCTACAAGGGAAGCGCAAGCATTCAACGCTCCAACTATGAAGTGGTGCAAGATGAAGCTGATGAGTTTGCAATGAAAGAAGATGAAGAACCTCGTGATCTTTATCGGAGATTAACTACTCTCGCGGTCTCACTCCGAGATCATGGGAGCAAGGATACGAATGACAATTGGATCAAGCGAAAATTCCTCAAGGCCATGATGCCGTACCACAAGGCCATGTCCTCCGTCATTCGTCAATGGCTGGACTTCCACACCTTGTCCTCAAGTGAGGTGTTGGATGAGTTTGTGGCTATGAGTATCTTGGACAAGACCGCCGACAATGCGGTGTTACGATCTCAAAGAGCAAAGAAGCCCAATGAAAGAACATGTTGTGCCCCCATGTTTGGTTTTGGTAATTGATGACAATCTTTATGGACTAATGGTTGCCTTGAGTTATATTTGAAGGTTTTGTCCATAGGCTTTTCTTGGAGTACATGTGTTGGTTTTGTGTCGACCAAGGTGTTATTGAAGGAAGTGTCCAAAGATTGGTCATGTGAGAGTTGAGCTTATTGCAAGCATGTCTTGAAGAAGAAGATTGTGTGATCATTCATGTCTACCTTCAAGACATCATTCAAATGAAGAGAATTGGAAAGGTTCAAGGATGATCAGGACTAAGTCAAGAGTGAATCAAGTTGATCAACTCACAAAGCGCAGAAGATGTACCGAGAGGGATCAAGTGATCCCATGGTATGGTAAGAATTGTCAATTACACTTTGTGTACTAACCCATGGTCTTCGTGAGAGTTCTTTGTGGGGTTAGGTTGCGGTGTGCAAGTTCAAGTGGAGCATCACGAAGAGATCAAATGCTTGAAGCTTGCCGTCCTTTGTGGTGATAATGGACTTGTGAAGACGCGCGGAAGAGTGGCTCACCCATAGTGGAGTATGGGGGAGCAATCAACTAGTCTTCATCGAGTCAACACAATCAAGAAAGGTGGTCCAATTTGAGGGAGTCAAGATTGTCATCATCTAGCTCAAGTGGACCATGTGCAAGGCAAAGGTTTGCCCTTGATAGGTTTTCTATTTTACCAGTCTCATGATGGTAGTTGGGAGACCGGGTTATAGGATCGATTGCCGTACTATCAAGGGGGGCTCTCGATGAGTAGCTTGATCGTATCGTTCGTAGAGAGCTCAAACCATTGCATCCTTGCATCATCTTTCTTGGTTCTTGTTTGGTTCTCTTTGTGAGTCTTAGAGCTTATGGTCATCTTGATGACAAGCTCGAGTTCATCGAAAACGGAGTTCACATGCATCTTCTATGATGTTTTCGATGTTGGAGGTTTTGCCGGTTCTTCTCGGTTGGAGGTTTCTCTCATCTATTTGTTGGCATACCTCCCCTGCCTCTTCTTACTATTACCAGTCGTTGTTTTGATGCTACTCGTCGTCTTGTTTCCAACAAGCTTGAGTTTGCTCAATTCGGAGCTCATATGCAGAAGTTATGGCAGTTCTGGTTTTCTTGAGAGTAGTTTTTGTCTGGTCCCAGTGGTAGTACCGCGTGCCCCAGCGGTAGTACCGCTTGGAGCTCTCGGCCGTTGTACCTCTGCTTCCGGGCGGTGGTACCGCCAACTTGCTCAGCAAAGACTTGGGCGGTTTTTCCGGCCAGGCACCGCCCAAGTACCGATCAGGCCTCTGTTTTGATGCGGTACTCGGGCGGTGGTGGCCCGGTTGGTCCGGTCGTACCGGTACCACCGGTGTCCGGAGCGGTTCGATCGCTCAGGACTTAGCCGCCCGAGTGCTCAAGGCCATGCGGTTGCACCGGCCCGGTACCGCTCGACTACCGCACTCAGGGGTGACTCCCTTCTGTTCCTATGCGGTGGTTGAGCGGTGGTTGGGCGGTTGGTCCGGTTGTTCTTCTCAACCGGTGCTACCGCCTGGTCGCCCGGTTGTACCGCCTGGTAGGGTTCTGCACGTATACTGTGAGTCCCGGTACCAGGATCGGTAGTACCGCTTGTGTGCGGGCTGAGCACATAACGGTTGGATTTTCCCCCTCCTATAAAAGGGAGTCTTCTTCCCCATTGTACCTAACCCTTTTGAGCTCGTGTTCTTCCCCCTTTGTTGACCTTCCTTGAGCTTGCTAACTCTCATTCCCTCCATGGATTCTTGCTAGTTTTTGAGGGAAAAGAGAGAGGAGATCTAGATCCACATTTCCACCAATCACTTTCTCCTCTATGTGAGGGGAACCCCTTGGATCTAGATCTTGGAGTTCTTAGTGTTCTCCTTCTTGTTCTTCCTCTCATTTTCCTCCCTAGCATTAGTTGCTCCGGTGGGATTTGAGAGAGAAGGACTTGGGCACTCCGTGTGCCCTTGCCATTGCATTTGGTGCATCGGTTTGAGTTCTCCATGGTGATACGTGGAAGTGAAGTTTGAGAAGCTTATTACTCTTGGGTGTTTGGGCACCCTAGAGCTTGTTCCTCTTGGGTGCCTTGGCGCCCTAGACGGTGGTGTTGTTCGGAGCTCAATCATTGTGGTGTAAAGCTCCGGGCAAGCATCGGGGTCTCCAATTAGGTTGTGGAGATCGCCCCGAGCAATTTCACGGGTACCGGTGACCGCCCCCAAGGGTTGCCAAAGTGTACGGGTTCGGTGACCTCCCCCAAGGGTTGCCATTTTGTACGGGTTCGGTGACCGCCCTCAAGGGTCCCTTAGTGGAATCACGGCATCTTGCATTGTGCAAGGGCGTGAGGAGATTACGGTGGCCCTAGTGGCTTCTTGGGGAGCATTGTGCCTCCACACCGCTCCAAACAGAGATTAGCATCCACAAGGGTGTGAACTTCGGGATACATCATCGTCTCCACGTACCTCGGTTATCTCTTACCCGAGCTCTTTACTTATGCACTTTACTTTGTGATAGCCATATTGTTTCTTGTCATATATCTTGCTATCACATAGTTGCTTATCTTGCTTAGCATAAGTTGTTGGTGCACATAGGTGAGCCTAGTTGTTTTAGGTTTTGTGCTTGACAAATTAACCACTAGGTTTATTCCGCATTTGTTCAAGCCTAAATCATAATTATTTTAAAATGCCTATTCACCCCCCTCTAGGCGACATCCACGATCTTCCACCCAACCTTTCCTTGAAGGCCAAGGTTAGTATGGAAGAAGAGGATGAAGAGGAAGAAGAGGAGAGAAATCCCGAAGATACAAAATATGCTTATCATGAGCACGTGGCTCTCGCTTCAAGGCAATTTTGGAACAAGAAGAACACGAGATCCAACTTCAACAAGAACAACTCAAGTGGAGAAAAGGGCAATCCTCATGTGAGGACATGCTACAATTGTGGCAATGTGAGTCACTTTGTTGCGAAATGCCCATATGAGAAGAGGGAAGACAATGGTGGCAAGCTCATCCGAAAAGACAAGGCCAAGTCTTTCCCCAACAAGAGCAACTTCACTAAGAAGACTCCTCCCAAGGTGATGGTGGCACAAGAAGAGTACAATGAGGATGATGATGATGAAGGCGGTGAGTCGGTTGCCATGGCCTCCGTTGCCATTGCAACAACTCCACGTGTGTCTCTCTTCGACTCACCCAACGAGAACATCACCGCCAAATGCCTCATGGCCAAAGCCACCAACAAGGTAACCCCCAACATCAAAACTACCATCATTACTAATCCTTCCTTGACGGATTTCATTGATGAACATGAGGGGCATAATTAGGAGGAAAATGAATTTGAGTCCTTTATGAGTAAGCTCAAGGGTAAATCCAGGAAGCACTTTGTTGCTCTCTTGGAACAACTTGGTGAAGCTAATGACATGATCGAGGCTCACGAAGATACCATCTCTAAGATGGAGGGGCATAGTCGTGACTATGCCGATGAGATTTCGAATCTCTCTAATGCTCTTGGGGAAGAGCACGGTCATCCTTTGGCTCTTGAGGAGTCGTACAATGATGACCATGCTAAACTAAAGAAAGATCTTGATCATGCTCGTGTTGTATCTCGTGTGCTAAACTCCGAGAAGGCCAAGCTTGGGGTTGATCTTGCTAGACTCAAAGAGGAGTTTGACTTACTTGACAAGGCTCACAAGGTCTTGAAGGGTGCTCATGCTAGCCTCAAAGAGTCTCATGATCAACTCCAAGTAAAGCTAACCAAGGAGAAAGACACTTTTCCTCATATGGTCTTAATTGATAATGCAAATGCTACTAACCCATGTTGTGAGCATGTGCATCTTGTTGAGGAGAATGCAAAGTTGAAGGAGCAACTTGAGAAAGTCCTTATGTCATGCATACAAAGCGAGAAGAATCTCAACAACATTTTGAGCAATCAAAAGGAAGTTGTAGCCAAGGAAGGGATTGTGTACGCGCCCAAGTCCAAGAACAAGAAGAAGAATGACAAGGCCAAACGACCTCCTCCTCTCAAGCAAACCTTTGTGAAGGAGGGGTAGGGTGCTTCTAAGGAGAATAAGAAGAACAATGTGAAGGGTAGCGATGCCAAGAAGGGCAATGCTACCCCTCCCAACAAAGTCGGGGACTTTAACCCTTCTTATGTGTTATATTGTGCTAGTGATGGACATGTTTATGCCAAATTTGTTGATTCTTCTTATGAGTACATTGAATGGTCTATTTGGGTTCCTAAGACCCTTGTTACTAACATCAAAGGACCCATTACACAATGGGTACCTAAATCCAAGCATTGATCTGCTGTAGATGTTTGCTTCTGGTGGAGGATCATGGTTGCTCGATAGTGGAGCCACTAATCATATGACCGGAAGCAAGGAGTTGGTGGTGGACGTACACAAGATTCCATCTATGCCCACCAATGTCGAGCGGGGTGATGCCTCCTCCTATAAGGTATTGGGACTTGGCAAGGTTGTCATTTCTCATGATCTCACGATCAAGAAGGTCATGCTTGTTGACTCCCTTGCATACAATTTACTTTCCGTTTGTCAACTTGCACTCATGGGCTTTTCCACTTTCTTTATTGATATCGTGGCCCTCTTGTGGAGCAAGACTCTTAAAGTAGCCTTTGTTTGTCATGTCGAGAATGGTCTCTATGTGATTAACTTTTCGGAGCAACCCACTAAGACCGCGACATGCCTAATGGCTAAAGTTGACGTGGGATGGCTTTGGCATCGCCGTTTAGCCCATGTAAATATGAAATCTTTGCAAAGTCTTCACAAGGGGGACCATGTCCGTGGACTAACAAATGTTAGTTTTGCTAAAGATCGTGCTTGCAGTGCTTGTATCGAAGGAAAGCTACATGAAAAGGCTCACCCTCCCATGACTATCATTTACTCGAAGAGGCCTTTGGATCTCCTTCACTTGGATCTCTTTGGGCCTCCATCCTTTGATAGTCTTGGGGGTAGAAAGTATTGGTTGGTGATTGTGGATGATTATTCAAGATACACTTGGGTATATTTCTTCAAGAGGAAGAGCGAGACCCAACAAACCGTCATTGACTTTGCAAATGAAGCTCAATGTCAACACAATGCAAAGCTCTTGACAATAAGAAGTGACAACGGCACCGAGTTCAAGAACTACACCTTGGATGAGTTTCTTAGTGATGAGGGGATCAAGCATCAATATTCCGCACCTTACACCCCTCAATAAAATGGTGTAGCGGAGAGGAAGAACCGAACGTTGATGGATGCAGCAAGGACCATGATGGCGGAGTTCAAGTCTCCGTACAACTTTTGGGCCGAAGGCATCAACACTGCGTGTCATGCATCCAATCGGCTCTATCTCCGCAAAGGATTGAACAAGACTCCATATGAGATTCTCACCGGTAACAAGCCCAACCTCAAGTACTTCCGGGTGTTCGGGTGTAAGTGTTTCATTCTCAAGAAAGGTGTTCGGTTGTCTAAATTTGAGGCTAGAGCTTATGAGGGCATATTTGTTGGTTATGCTACAAACTCTCATGCTTACCATGTCCTCAATAAGTCCACAAGACTTATTGAGGAGACATGTAACGTGGAGTTTGATGAGAATAACGGCTCCCAGGTGGAGCAAAGTGGCACTTGTGATGTAGGTGATGAAATTCCTCCCCAAGCCATAAGAAGAATGGGTGTTGGTTTTATCCTACCCATTGAGGATCCCCTTGTGGCCGAAGAAGAAGGACAATGTTCCACTCACATGGGGCCATCACCAACCCAAGGCCCACATGCTTCTGAAGAACAAAGTGAAGGCCCTCAACCTCATGAACATGACCAAGGGCAAGATCATCCTCAAGATGGTGTTGAATCCCCAAGTGATGCCCAAGGTCAAGTTCTATCATCCAAGCAAGTTCAAGATCAAGAGCAAGCTCAAGATCAAGAACAAGCTCAAGACGACGCTCAAGATGATCAAGTATCCGCTCCTCAACTCTCTCCAGAGGAGGACTTAGAGCGTCGTGCCGCCAAGATCGCGTCCAAGCTATCCACCAAAGATCATCTCATGACAAATGTGTTTGGGAGCTTAAGAAAGGGTGTAAGCACTCATAGACAATTAGCAAACTATTGTGAACATCACGCTTTTTTCTCTTGTGTTGAACCCAGAAGGTCTATGAGGCGCTCGAGGATCCGGATTGGCTTAATGCCATGCATGAAGAACTCAACAACTTCGAGCACAACCAGGTGTGGAGATTGGTGCCAAGGCCAACGGGGAACCATAATGTCATTGGAACCAAGTGGATATTCAAGAACAAGCAAGATTCTCATGGAATTATCATTCGCAACAAGGCTTGTTTGGTAGCACAAGGCTACTCCCAAGTCGAGGGTATCGGCTACGGTGAAACCTTTGCTCATGTTGCTCGCCTTGAATCCATTCACATGTTGATTGCTTATGCTTCTCATCACAACTTTAAGTTACAACAAATGGATGTGAAGAGTGCTTTCCTAATGGTCCTATTAATGAGTTGGTATATGTCAAGCAACCCCCCGGGTTAGAGGATCCCTATTTTCCCGATCATGTGTACCAACTCGATAAGGCACTCTATGGCCTTAAGCAAGCCCCCACGTGTGTGGTATGACCACCTTACCGAGTTGTTGCAAGATCGTGGTTTTGAAATTGGGAAAATCGACCCCACTCTTTTTACTAAGAAGGTCAAAGGGGAGTTGTTTGTGTGCCAACTATATGTTGATGATATTATATTTGGTTCCCCTAACAAAGCTTTCAATGAGGAACTTGCCGCACTCATGACCTCCAAGTTCAAGATGTACATGATGGGAGAGTTGAAGTTCTTTCTCGGGTTCGAAGTCAAGCAACAAAGAGAAGGAACCTTCATCAACCAAGCCAAATACACTCAAGACATGCTCAAGAGATTCAAGCTAAGTGATGTCAAGCCGGCTTCCACTCCAATGTCCATGAAATGCCAACTTGACATATATCCCAATGGTAAAGCGGTGGATCAAAAGTTATATCGCTCCATGATTGGCTACTTGCTTTACCTTTGTGCATCTAGACTGGATATCATGTTGAGTGTGGGAATTTGTGCACGATTTCAAGCCGCACCTAAGGAAAGCCACTATGTGGCAGTCAAGCAAATCTTTCGATATTTGGCTCATACCCCAAACTTTGGCTTATGGTATCCAAGAGGATCTAACTTCAACCTTGTGGGCTATTCGGACTCCAATTGGGTGGGAGACAAAGTGGATAGGAAGTCCACTTCCGGAGGGTGCCAATTTCTTGGTTGCTCTTTGGTGAGTTGGTCTTCCAAGAAGCAAAGTTGTGTGTCTCTCTCGTCCACGGAAGCGGAGTATGTGGCTGCCGGTAGTTGTTGTGCACAACTTCTATGGATGAGGCAAACTTTAAAGGATTATGGTGTCATTTGTGACAAAGTGCCTCTTTGGTGTGACAATGAAAGTGCCATCAAGATTTCTCTCAACCCGGTGCAACACTTCAAGACGAAGCATATTGAGATCCGGTGTCACTTCATCTGGGATCATATTAGGCGAGGGGAGATCGAGCTCAACTATCTCAATACTCATGATTACCTTGCAGATATCTTCACAAAGCCTTTGGATGAAGCAAGATTTCATGAGTTAAGGCATGAGCTAAATATCATTGATTCGAGCAATGTTGCTTGAACCCTTGCACATTCCACCATACTCAACTTGTTATCTTGTCTAGGTGTAGGCATGGACATAGGGGGAGTGTTGTTCTCTCAGTGAACTCTCCCTCCCCCCATTATGCATAAATTGATCAACTCTTTCACATTAGCCATTGTTGATGGTACTTGTGCTTCAAAGACGAGTTTTGGTCATGGGCCCAAGGATAATTCTTTGCGGTGCCATACCAATTGACTCAAACATAGGTGGCTCAGTCCACCGCCCTCTCTTTGGAGAGGCCGTGTTGCGTGTTTAGTCCTTGTTGTCTCTTGCGTTTCTTTATTTGTGCCGAGCTTGAGTGTGTGGTCTCGTGGGTTAGCTCTTTGGTGTGTTCGTTCGCGTGAAGGTTGCAGTGCAAAGGCCTCTTTCTTCTCTGTTTTTGAAACGTGCATTTTCTTGGGTTCACGGTACTACCGTGGTTCGCCACGGTACTACCGCAGGAGCTGCGCACGGTACTACCGCACCCAGCATGACAATAATTTTTTACTGCCGCATGGGGGAGCAGTACTACCGCCCATGGTGCGGTACTTCCGCCCAGGCGGTACTACCGCGATGACACGCAGTACTACCGCACAATCAAGAGCGCGTGAGGGTTAAGAGCGGGAAGGGGGAGTTCCAACTTCCCCATACCCATTCAACTCTTTTCCCCACGTCATCTCTCTCTCTCTCTCTCTCTCTCTCTCTCTCTCTCTCTCCTGCCCAAGAACGGCACCGGAGACCCTCGCCGGATCTCCGTCTCCGGCCGCTCTCCTCGCATTCCGTCCGGTGGGATCGTTCCCCACCACTTCCTCTTGCCATGGAACAAGATTTCTCCCCAAATCCCTCTCTCTTTGGTTCGTTCTTTCGTTTCTAGGTCTTTGGGGAGATGCATGTTGTTCTTGAGATTTTAGGCCAAATCTTTGCAAGAGTAGGATGTAGGAGAGTAGTAATGCGTAGAGATGGTACTTGATATGTTGCCCTGTGGGCAGTCATCCTTCCATGTTGTTCTTCCATGTAGCAGTCATCCTTCCATGTTGTTCTTTCGTTGTCATGGCTGTGCTCAGATCCATTGGAGGTTCGAATCTGGCACCGTGCGGTACTACCGCATATCCGGTGCGGTACTTCCGCTCCACTGGAGCGGTACTACCGCGCGAGGCGCGGCACTAAAATTCTACTGCCGCTCCAAGACATGGTACTACTGTGTCGTCCTGGCGCGGTACTACCATGGCTAGGAGCAGCACTAAAATTTTAGTACCGCGCACCCCTGCGGTACTACCGATGTTGTCAAATCTCCCATGTGGCATTTACCAAGTGTGAGTTCTACTTGTTTCACCTGTTTTGCTGTGGTCTTTGCATTGATCCTTCTCGTTTCTCTTGCGTGTTTTTGTGTTTTTGTGTCATAGGTGGTGGCTCCGGTGCCCATGCACGCTGTTCCAATCCCAGCCGTGACACGGGCTCCAAGCATTTGCGCAACCAAGATGAAGCTCCAGAGGGCTCCAATGCCCCCAACGCAGGACCAAGACCACCGCCACCAAGCTCAAGGAGCCCTCCATGGGCATGGATGAGATACCTCTTGCGGAGTTTGTCACTCGAAGGAAGATCAACCCCTATGTGAATCATCGTGCCAACTTCAGAGGGAATGATCTGTTCTGGACTAAGCAACAGTATCTCATTTATCTGGATGTGATCAAGGCCAAGCAGAACATATATGTGGACGTGCACTGGATCGACATGAATCATATGAGGCAGGATAAGCATCGTGCCTATTTTGGTGAGGCTCTGGATCTGGTGGAGCAGTTTGGCATTGAGGATGTGATCTCTTTCCACCTGGATTATGACCCTGAGATTGTGGCCCAGTTCTTTGCCACGGTCCACTTCCATCCTAATGAGGAACGGACCATGACCTGGATGACCAATGGACAGTGGATGACTGCTACATGGAAGGATTTCATGGATTTGCTTCGGGTTCCTGGTGAGGGGCTTAACACGCCCGTTGGTGTTCGCCCTCATGCCAGTTCTGAGTCAGCCAACAAGAACAAACTTCAACCCTACTATGTTGAGAAGTTGCTTCCCAGTGGCAAGAAGGCGTGGGTGCTAAACTCGTTCCTTGACATCATGTATCGCATCTTCCGCAACTCCCTCTTTCCTCGCATTGGTGACAAGGACAAGGTGCATGCCTATCTTGTGGATATGATGCTCATTTGTGAGGAGGCACGCCACTCTCAGTCGCAACCACTTGATGTCTCACATATCATGTGTTGCGAGCTTCGGTTTGCGGTTTTCAATTGTAAGGTACCCATCTATGGACGTTACATGTTTCTGTTGATCTCGAAGACTTGGGAGAAGCTCTTTCTCGATGAGGAGTTTCTTGCCCCTGACTGGACTCGTCATGAGCCCATCAAGCTCTGTGTCAAGACCGAGTGGGCCAACACTACTACCCGTGCCGAGGTAACGGCTGCTCAGATGGATGTGGATGAGGATGAGATTGAGGAGGAGGACGCTGCTGAGGACAACTCTGCTGGCTACTCGCCTAAGGTTGTCAGAATCGCGATTTTGAATCGGATCAGAGCTTCGATGGTAAGATCGCAAATCGTAGAATCTTCACTATCAGGATCGTAGAAACGTAGATTCTATGAACTAAAATTGTAGAATCATAGGGGTTAGTTTGGATTGTAAAGTCATAGAATCGTATAACAGAATCGCAATTCTGACAACCTTGCTCGCCTTCATCTTCTAAGCCCTCTTGGGCTAAGAAGCTAAAGAATAAGATGAAGGCTCTATTCTGCATGCAGGCCAAGGGGCAGTACCGGTCTCATATTGCTCAGAAGGAGAGTCACCGCCGCGACAAGCGGATCTTGAGGACGTTTGGCAAGGAGATATCCAGCGGGTCTGAGAAGGTCATCACGCCAAAGGAAGACTGGATGGCGAAGCAGGGCTACAAGTGGATTGATTCTGAGGAGGACAAGGAGGAGACCGTCCCTGCTGCCGAATTTGACGAGGATCGTGACGAGTGATCGCTTCAGCTTGAGCCACCACTTGTGTCGTAGGTGTCCTCTCTGCCTTTTTGGTGTCTCGATGCCAAAGGGGGAGAGAGTGTAGGATTTGCGAGTTGTGTGTCGTGTTTCGTCTTTTCGCTTTGCTTTCATTCTGTTGAACCTCATTTGCTTTGGTTTGGTTTGTGCTTGTGAGTCCTTTCTATCATATGGTGTAAGACATATGCACTCTAGCGTACCTTATTGATCCTATGCTATCTTGTGATCTTTACTTTATGCTCTTAGCCATTATCTTGCTTAGTGTTAGCCTTTTTGTTGCAAGATATGCCTTGTCTATAAAATATAGGGGGAGTGTTGATCCTAGTATGTGTGTCGTGCAGTCCAAAGCACTTCTCTAGATAGCACACATCTAGGGGGAGCCCGTCTATATTTTAGAGATGTGGGGTTTTCCCATGTTCTATGTTATCTCCCTCTGTGCAAATCCCGTATTGTCATCAATCCACCAAAAAGGGGGAGATTGTAAGGGCATATTTATCCCTTAGTTGTTTTGGTGATTGATGACAATGCATTTGCGGACTAATCATATGCACTGAGTATTTCATACATATCATGACTAGGCACAAGACGATTTGATGCCCCTCGAAGACTGTTGAAGACGGTGTTTCTCTATGTTTCTTTTTGGTGGATTTGAGTCGTAGGAAAGCCGTACTATTAAGAGGGGGTCCGCGTCGGAAAGGTTTGGGTGGAATCATCACGTACACGTCCCCTCCTTTCGCACCCCCTTTCCTTTGGCTCTTTGGAGCATCCTCCGTTTATCTGTGTCTCTGCTAAATGAAGGATTTCTAGTGTTGCTGCTCTGAGGCTCGCGGTAGTACTACTCTTTGGAGCGGTTGTACCACGGGGCCTTACGGTAGTACCGGCCGTAGGCGTGGTAGTACCGCTTCTTGGGAGCGGTAGTACCGTGGCCTCAGGCCAGGCTCAGCCACTCCAGCGGTTGTAGGGGCGGATGTAATTTATTACATCCGCGTCCTGCACGTTAGTACCACCCCTTGGGTGCGGTAGTACCGTGAGCCTTGGCCTGGCATAGCAACATGAGCGGAAGTAGGGGCGGATGTAATTTTTTACATCCGCGCCCTACGCGGTAGTACCACTCCTGGCTTGCAGTACTACCGTGTCGGATTTTTTCACAGATCCCAACTTAGCGGAAGTTGCTACGGATGTATTTTTATATGTCCGTGCCTTCCCGTATCTGGACTATCCCTACCTTGCGGTAGTACCGCAAAGGGGAGCGGTAGTACCGTGCTAGCGGTTCTACCGCCCTCTGCTTCATTGCATCAGGGTTAGTTTGGTTCCTGCTGCTTGGGTGGTAGTACTGCGGTGCCTCATGGTAGTAATGTGTGCCCAAGCGGTAGTACCGCGTCCCCGGTGTGGTAGTACCGTGCTTCGCAGGCTGAGTTGGTGGATAACGGTTGGATTTGTTCTTCCACTATATAAGGGGTGTCCTCTTCTCCGAGTCGACCACCTCTTCCACCTTTAAGCTCCATTGTTGCTCCAAGCTCCATTTTCGCCCGATCTCTCTCCCTAGCCGATCAAACTTGTTGATCTCCTAGGGATTGGTTGAGAAGGCCTAGATCTACACATCCACCAAGAGATATTTGAATCCCCACTAATCACTCACGGATCTTGTTACTCTTGGGTGTTTGAGCACTCTAGACGATTGAGGTCACCGTGGAGCCATATTCCATTGTGGTGAAGCTTCATGGTGTCGTTGGGAGCCTCCAATTAAGTTGTAGAGATAGCCCTGATCTTGTTTGTATAGGTCCGATCGCCGCCTCCAAGGGCATCAATAGTGGAATCACGACATCTGGCATTGTGGGAGGCCGGGAGGAGAATACGGTGGCCCTAGTGGCTTCTTGGGGAGAATTGTGCCTCCACACCGCTCCAACGGAGACGTACTTCCCTTCAAAAGTAAGGAACTTTGGTAACACATCCTCGTCTTCACCGGCTCCACTCTTGGTTATCTCGTGCCTTTACTTGTGCAAGCTTATTTGTATTATATCCCTTGCTTGTGTGTGATAAGTCTCCAACGTATCTATAATTTTTGATTGTTCCATGCTATTATATTATCAACCTTGGATGTTTTATATGCATTTATGTGCTATTCTATATGATTTTTGGGACTAACCTATTAACCTAGAGCCCAGTGCCAGTTTCTATTTTTTCCTTGTTTTTGAGTTCTACAGAAAATGAAAATGAAACGGAGTCCAATTGACCTGGAACTTCACGGAACTTATTTTTGGACCAGAAGAAGGCCATGGAGTAAAAGAGTTGGGCCAAAAGAGTCCCGGCTGCCCACGAGGGTGGGGGCGCGCCCACCCCCTGGGCTCGCCTCCCTACCTGGTGGACAGCCCGGAGACCCCCCTGACTTGTTCTCGATGCCAAAACCTCTTATATATACTGAAACTGCCAGAAAGAAACCTAGATCGGGAGTTCCGCCGCCAGAAGCCTCCGCAGCCACCGAAACCAATCTAGACCCATTCTGGTACCCTGCCGGAGGGGGGAATCCCTCTCCAGTGGCCATCTTCATCATCCCGGCGCTCTCCATGATGAGGAGGGAGTAGTTCACCCTCGGGTCAGAGGGTATGTACCAGTAGCTATGTGTTTGATCTCTCTCTCTCTCTCATGTTCTTGATTCGGCACGATCTTGATGTATCACGAGCTTTGATATAATAGTTGGATCTTATGATGTTTCTCCCCCTCTAATCTCTTGTGATGGATTGAGTTTTCCCTTTGAAGTTATCTTATCGGATTGGGTCTTTAAGGATTTGAGAACACTTGATGTATGTCTTGCATGTGCTTATCTGTGGTGACAATGGAATATTCATGTGATCCACTTGATGTATGTTTTGGTGATCAACTTGCGAGTTCCGTGACCTCGTGAACTTATGCATAGGGGTTGGAACACGTTTTCATCTTGACTATCCGGTAGAAACTTTGGGGCACTCTTTGAAGTTCTTTGTGTTGGTTGAATAGATGAATCTGAGATTGTGTGATGCATATCATATAATCATACCCACGGATACTTGAGGTGACATTGGAGTATCTAGGTGACATCAGGGTTTTGGTTGATTTCTGTCTTAAGGTGTTATTCTAGTACGAACTCTATGATAGATCGAACGGAAATAATAGCTTTGTGTTATTTTACTACGGACTCTTGAATAGATTGATCAGAAAGAATAAATTTGAGGTGGTTTCATACACAATAATCTCTTCGTTTGTTCTCCTCTATTTGTGACTTTGGAGTGACTCTTTGTTGCATGTTGAAGGATAGTTATATGATCCAATTATGTTATTATTGTTGAGAGAACTTGCACTAGTGAAAGTATGAACCCTAGGCCTTGTTTCCTAGCATTGCAATACCGTTTATGCTCACTTTTACCACTTGCTGCCTTGTTGTTTTTATATTTTCAGATTATAAAAACCTATATCTACCATCCATATTGCACTTGTATCACTATCTCTTCGCCGAACTAGTGCACCTATACAATTTACCATTGTATTGGGTGTGTTGGGGACACAAGAGTCTCTTTGTTATTTGGTTGCAGGGTTGTTTGAAAGAGACCATCTTCATCCTACGCCTCCCACGGATTGATAAACCTTAGGTCATCCACTTGAGGGAAATTTTCTACTGCCTTACAAACCTCTGCATTTGGAGGCCCAACAACGTCTACAAGAAGCAGGTTGTGTAGTAGACATCAAGCTCTTTTCTGGCGCCGTTGCCAGGGAGGTTACCGCTTGAAGGTATAACTTTAGATCTTGCAATCGAATCTTTTAGTTTCTTGTTTTATCACTAGTTTAGTTTATAAAAGAGAATTATAAAAAAATGGAATAGAGGATACCTCATATGCTTCATCTTTTTAATGTCTTCCATGAAAATAAGTATTCCGATAATTGTGCCAAAGTGTTAGAAGAAGAGTGCATTAGAATGTTTGGCACTAAATCTTTGAATGATGAGCATGATTGCAATGTTATTAGTATGAATTCTTTGAATACCCGTGATGCTAATGATATGCAAAGCCACAAGCTTGGGGAAGCTATGTTTGATGAAGATGATATTTCTTGTCTCCCAAGTTTTGATGAGCAAATTTATTATGATGATAGCATGCCTCCTATTTATGATGATTATATTGATGAAAGTGGGTTTGGAAGAGTGTCAACTTTAGGAAGTGATGATCCCACTATTTTGGAGGGTGTTGAATCTTATTGTGATAATTATAAAAGTGGATTTGGCGAGGTCATGACTTTATTTAGTAATGATTCCACTATTTCGGAAGAGGTTCCAATTTATTATGAGAACAAAGTTGCTATCTATGATGATTATTGTGATGACATGTATGCTATAAAGAATAATGATATCCATGAAACTTGTCATCATGATTTAAACTTTCAATTGGATTATGCTTGACATGATAGTTATTTTGTTGAGTGTTCTTCCACTACTATTCATGAGAAGAAATTTCCTTATGTGGGGAGTAATAAAAATTCTATGCTTGTAGATCATGAAAAGAATGCTTTATGTGATGGTTATATTGTTGAATTCATTCATGATGCTACTGAAAATTATTATGAGGGAGGAATATATGCTTGTAGGAGTTGCAATAATATCAAGTTTCCTCTCTATGTGCTTAAAGTTTTAAAGTTATGCTTATTTTACCTTCCTATGCAAGTTGATCCTTGTTCCCACAAGTTGTTTGCTCACAAAATACCTATGCATAGTAAGTGGGTTAGACTTAAATGTGATTTTAATATGCTTCATGATGCTCCCGTTATGTTTCAATTCTTATCTTTTATGTGAGCATCGTTGAAATCATCATGCCTAGCTAGGGGCGTTAAACGATAGCGCTTGTTGGGAGGCAACCCAATTTTATTTTTGTTCCTTACTTTTTGCTCCTGTTTAGTAATAAATAATTCATATAGCCTCTGTTTATATGTGGTTTTATGCTTTTAATTAGTGTTTGTGCCAAGTAGAACCTTTGGGAAGACTTGGGTGAAGTCTTTGTGATCTTGCTGTAAAAAACAGAAACTTTAGCGCTCACGAGATTAGCTGCCATTTTTACTGGAGAGTGCGATTAGGTTGATTATTTTTGCAGATGATTAATAGACAAATTCCTCAGGTGCACCAATTTATTTCAGAATTTTTTGGGTTACAGAAGTATTCGAATGATACAGATTACTACAGACTATTCTGTTTTTGACAGATTCTATTTTCATAGTGTTGTTTGCTTATTTTGATGAATCTATGAGTAGTATCGGAGGGTATGAACCATAGAGAAGTTTGAATACAGTAGATATTACACCGATATTAATTTAGAATGAGTTCACAATAGTGCCTGAGTGGTGATTTATTTTCTTATACAAACGGAGCTTATGAGTTTTCTGTTGAGTTTTGTGTTGTGAAGTTTTCAAGTTTTGGGTAAAGATTTGATGGATTATGGAATAAGGAGTGGAAAGAGCCTAAGCTTTGGGATTCCCAAGGCACCCCAAGGTAAAATTCAAGGACAACCAAGATCCTAAGCTTGGGGATGCCCCGGAAGGCATCCCCTCTTTCGTCTTCTTCTATCAGTAACTTTACTTGAGGCTATATTTTTATTCACCACATGATATGTGTTTTGCTTAGAGCATCTTTTATGATTTGAGTCTTTGATTTTTAGTTTACCACAATCATCCTTTCTGTACACACCTTTTGGGAGAGACACACATGAATTGGAATTTATTAGAATACTCTATGTGCTTCACTTATATCTTTTGAGCTAGATAATTTTGCTCTAGTGCTTCACTTATATCTTTTTAGAGCACGATGGTGGTTTTATTTTATAGAAATTATTGATCTCTCATGCTTCACTTATATTATTTGGAGAGTCCTTTAGAACAGCATGGTAATTTGCTTTGTTTATGAAATTAGTCCTAATATGATAGGCATCCAAGATGAGTATAATAAAAACTATCATAGAAAGTGCATTGAGTACTAGGAGAAGTTTGATACTTGATAATTGTTTTGAGATATAAAGATAGTGATATTAGAGTTGTGCTAGTTGAGTAGTTGTGAATTTGAGAAATACTTGTTTTGAAGTTTGCAAGTCCCGTAGCATACACGTATGGTAACCGTTGTGTAACAAATTTGAAATATGAGGTGTTATTTGATTGTCATCCTTTTGAGTGGCGGTCGGGGACGAGTGATGGTCTTTTCCTACCAATCTATCCCCCTAGGAGCATGCGCGTAATGCTTGGTTTTTGATGACTTGTAGATTTTTTCAAGAAGTATGTGAGTTCTTTATGACTAATGTTGAGTCCATGGGTTATACGCACTCTCACTGATGACCCACAAGTATAGGGGATCTATCGTAGTCCTTTCAATAAGTAAGATGTCGAACCCAACGAGGAGCAGAAGGAACTGATAAGTGGTTTTCAGCAAGGTATTCTCTGCAAGTACTGAAATAAGTGGTAACAGATAGTTTTGTGATGAGATAATTTGTAACGAGCAACAAGTAACAAAAGTAAATAAAGTGCAGCAAGGTGGCCCAATCCTTTTTGTAGAAAAGGACAAGCCTGGACAAACTCTTATATAAGGAAAAGCGCTCCCGATGACACACGGGAATATCGTCAAGCTAATTTTCATCACGTTCATATGATTCGCGTTCGATACTTTGATAATTTGACATGTGGGTGGACCGGTGCTTGGGTGCTGTTCTTACTTGAACAAGCATCCCACTTATGATTAACCTCTATTGCAAGCATCATCAACTACAACAAAAGTATTAAGGTAAAACTAACCATAACATGAAACATATGGATCCAAATCAGCCCCTTACGAAGCAACGCATAAACTAGGGTTTAAGCTTCTGCACTCTAGCAACCCATCATCTACTTATTACTTCCCAATGCCTTCCTCTAGGCCCAAATAATGGTGAAGTGTTATGTAGTCGGCATTCACATAACACCACTAGAGGCTAGACAACATACATCTTATCAAAATATCGAACGAATACCAAATTCACATGACTACTAATAGCAAGACTTCTCCCTTGTCGTCAGGAACAAACGTAACTACTCACAAAGCATATTCATGTTCATAATCAGAGGGGTAATAATATGCATAAAGGATCTGAACATATGATCTTCCACCAATTAAACCAACTAGCATCAACTACAAGTAGTAATTAACACTACTAGCAACCTACTAGCACCAATCCCGGACTTGGAGACAAGAATTGGATACAAGAGATGAACTAGGGTTTTGAGATGAGATGGTGCTGATGAAGGTGTTGATGGAGATTGCCCTCTCCCGATGAGAGGAGTGTTGGTGATGATGATGGCGATGATTTCCCCTCCGGGAGGGAAGTTTCCCCAGCAGAACAGCTCTGCCGGAGCCCTAGATTGGTTCCGCCAAGGTTCCGCCTAGGTTCCACCTCGTGGCGGTGGAGTTTCATCCCGAAAGGTTGCTTCTTATTTTTTTCTCGACGAAAGACTTCATATAGGAGAAGATGGTCATCGGAGAGCCACCAGGGGCCCACGAGGTAGGGGCGCACCCTAGGGGGGGCGCCCCCACCCTCGTGGGAAGGGTGTGGGCCCCCTGGTCTTCATCTTTGGCGAGGATTTTTCATTATTTATTATAAGGTATTCCATGGAGTTTCAGGACTTTTGGAGTTGTGCAGAATAGGTCTCTAATATTTGCTCCTTTTCCAGCCCAGAATTCCAGCTGCCGGCATTCTCCCTCCTTATGTAAACCTTGTAAAATAAGAGAGAATAGCCATAAGTATTGTGACATAATGTGAAATAACAGCCCATAATGCAATAAATATCGATATAAAAGCATGATGCAAAATGGACGTGTCAACTCCCCCAAGCTTAGACCTCGCTTGTCCTCAAGCAAAAGCTGATAACAATAAATATGTCCCCATGTTTAGAGGTAGAGGCGTCGATAAAAATAAAATACGGACATGAGGGCATCATGATTACTCTCATAACAGCAACATACATAGATATTGTCATATGATTACTTATGTTCAAGTGATGATCTATTCACAATGCAAAAGTATGAATCAGAAACCTTATTGAGAACCAACAAACTATAACCTCAATCATTGAAGCAATTGCAATTTATCATAACATCAGAAAGAGCCTATGTCAGAGCTAAAAAGCAAGTCCACATACTCAACTATCATCTAGTCCTTCATAATTGCTAACACTCGCGCAATACTTGTGGTTATGGAGTTTTAATCGGACACAGAGAAAGATAGGGGCTTATAGTTTCGCCCCACAACCTTTTACCTCAAGGGTAATGTCAACAATAATAACTCATGCCCCCTACATCC